>NW_028295493.1:0-540667 GCF_964341445.2 Mesoplodon mirus
GAGATTGATAGTAAAGCTGTTGGAAAGTCAAACCGGAGCACCAGGAGAGGGACTCTTCGTTGAGTTTTAGAAACCTTTCGTATTCACAGTGTGTCCATTCTCTAGGTTTCCCGTACATGTTATAGCTGTAGTAATATTCCCTTCAACCTGGAGAGGTGGGACCCATGGAATGGTTGCCATGCATTATTGCTTTAAAGGGTCTGCATTTGCTCACCCAATCTCACCAATCCTCTCAGTCCCAAGTGTCCAGCCTCATGCCACATCCAGCTGTCATCGTAGATAGGGTCATTCCAGGTTGCATCAGAGACCCTGAAGGAATTGTAAAGAATTTCCCTGTTTCTTTGTTCTGTTTTTGAAATTCCTTTTTAGAGTGGGTTTGAGCTGATTCTCGCTGCCATGTTTATGCCAGTCTAGACACACTTGATTCCCTTACGGAGACATATCAATACATAGGTTTTAAGATTCTTACTAGTCAGATCTATTCCTCTGCGGGAAATATGGGGTTTTGAGTCCCTTTCACTGAGGAAGGTGTAGGTCTTGTCTATTCCATAGTTGGTTTTTGGAACAGTACCTGTGCTTATATCAAACTCTGGTTTGATGCATCACCCCACCTCTCCTTCCCCCTTAAGCAGGCATAAGAGTGTTTTCTAAATGTGAGACTCTGTTCTCTTTCCTAACTCAGTTCATGTGTTGCCATGTTTACAGGATCTTCCTAAGTGATATCTTATGATAAGTTTCTTTTTCTGTGTGACTTCTTTCACTTAGAATCATCGTACCTGAATCCACTCATTTTGCTGCTACTGGTCTTATGACATTGATTTCATGGCTGAGGGATATTCCATCGTACGTAAGTTCCACAATGTTTTGAACCATTTTTATATTTCCTGGGATATTTCAGGTGTACCCAGGTTGAGGTTCTTGTAAGCAGTGCAGCCCTCAATTTGGGGGTGGCTCTGTCTTATGGATTTTCAGTTTTCCCAAGGTATATTCCCTAGACTGGAAGTGCCCTTGGCTCTGTAGCTCTGTTGTTTACTTGTTTTAGGGAACACAATGCACTCCTCCAGTGAGGCAGTTGGCAACTTACATCCCGCCCATCAGCATAACAAGGCTCCCTGTTCTCCAGGGCCTGTCTTGCCTTTCTGGTTTTTACACATTTTGTGGATGTCCCTTTTGACCGGTGGGAAGTGATACTTCTTTGTAGTGCAGATTTGCATTGCCCGCTTGCTTGCTTGGCCAAAAAGGGCGTATGCGTTTTCTCCTGAATATATTCAGGAGAAAACGCATACGCCCTTTTTGGCCAAGTGCATCATTGTCGAAGTTGTGCCCCTCTTCCTGTGCTTTACAGGCGATTCTAACGTACCTCTTGAAATCTGTTTCCTGCTATTCTGCCTCGCATTCAAGTCCGCCTCGTTGCCTTCCCTCAACAGATTTTTGGACGATAGTTGGCCTTGATTACTCTGCCAGTTTGTGAATTGCTGTGCCCCTGAGCTCCATTTTTCAACTCGTTTTTTGTGAGCTGAACGCAAGTCCAAACATTTGGTTCAGGACCTATACTGGTTCCCGGTGGGTGGCTGAGACTTTGGTGAATTCTTCTTCCTGCCGGGAAATTAGAGTGACATGTGCCCATCCAAATGCCTAACAGCTACTCTCTCATTGGTTCTCCCTCTTCCCTTTCCTCCTCTGCCAAATGGGCAACCTGTGTGAACCAGGAGCTTAAAGGGGCTGTCTCTCCAAGTTGGGAGATTGATAGTAAAGCTGTTGGAAAGTCAAACCGGAGCACCAGGAGAGGGACTCTTCGTTGAGTTTTAGAAACCTTTCGTATTCACAGTGTGTCCATTCTCTAGGTTTCCCGTACATGTTATAGCTGTAGTAATATTCCCTTCAACCTGGAGAGGTGGGACCCATGGAATGGTTGCCATGCATTATTGCTTTAAAGGGTCTGCATTTGCTCACCCAATCTCACCAATCCTCTCAGTCCCAAGTGTCCAGCCTCATGCCACATCCAGCTGTCATCGTAGATAGGGTCATTCCAGGTTGCATCAGAGACCCTGAAGGAATTGTAAAGAATTTCCCTGTTTCTTTGTTCTGTTTTTGAAATTCCTTTTTAGAGTGGGTTTGAGCTGATTCTCGCTGCCATGTTTATGCCAGTCTAGACACACTTGATTCCCTTACGGAGACATATCAATACATAGGTTTTAAGATTCTTACTAGTCAGATCTATTCCTCTGCGGGAAATATGGGGTTTTGAGTCCCTTTCACTGAGGAAGGTGTAGGTCTTGTCTATTCCATAGTTGGTTTTTGGAACAGTACCTGTGCTTATATCAAACTCTGGTTTGATGCATCACCCCACCTCTCCTTCCCCTTAAGCAGGCATAAGAGTGTTTTCTAAATGTGAGACTCTGTTCTCTTTCCTAACTCAGTTCATGTGTTGCCATGTTTACAGGATCTTCCTAAGTGATATCTTATGATAAGTTTCTTTTTCTGTGTGACTTCTTTCACTTAGAATCATCGTACCTGAATCCACTCATTTTGCTGCTACTGGTCTTATGACATTGATTTCATGGCTGAGGGATATTCCATCGTACGTAAGTTCCACAATGTTTTGAACCATTTTTATATTTCCTGGGATATTTCAGGTGTACCCAGGTTGAGGTTCTTGTAAGCAGTGCAGCCCTCAATTTGGGGGTGGCTCTGTCTTATGGATTTTCAGTTTTCCCAAGGTATATTCCCTAGACTGGAAGTGCCCTTGGCTCTGTAGCTCTGTTGTTTACTTGTTTTAGGGAACACAATGCACTCCTCCAGTGAGGCAGTTGGCAACTTACATCCCGCCCATCAGCATAACAAGGCTCCCTGTTCTCCAGGGCCTGTCTTGCCTTTCTGGTTTTTACACATTTTGTGGATGTCCCTTTTGACCGGTGGGAAGTGATACTTCTTTGTAGTGCAGATTTGCATTGCCCGCTTGCTTGCTTGGCCAAAAAGGGCGTATGCGTTTTCTCCTGAATATATTCAGGAGAAAACGCATACGCCCTTTTTGGCCAAGTGCATCATTGTCGAAGTTGTGCCCCTCTTCCTGTGCTTTACAGGTGATTCTAACGTACCTCTTGAAATCTGTTTCCTGCTATTCTGCCTCGCATTCAAGTCCGCCTCGTTGCCTTCCCTCAACAGATTTTTGGACGATAGTTGGCCTTGATTACTCTGCCAGTTTGTGAATTGCTGTGCCCCTGAGCTCCATTTTTCAACTCGTTTTTTGTGAGCTGAACGCAAGTCCAAACATTTGGTTCAGGACCTATACTGGTTCCCGGTGGGTGGCTGAGACTTTGGTGAATTCTTCTTCCTGCCGGGAAATTAGAGTGACATGTGCCCATCCAAATGCCTAACAGCGACTCTCTCATTGGTTCTCCCTCTTCCCTTTCCTCCTCTGCCAAATGGGCAACCTGTGTGAACCAGGAGCTTAAAGGGGCTGTCTCTCCAAGTTGGGAGATTGATAGTAAAGCTGTTGGAAAGTCAAACCGGAGCACCAGGAGAGGGACTCTTCGTTGAGTTTTAGAAACCTTTCGTATTCACAGTGTGTCCATTCTCTAGGTTTCCCGTACATGTTATAGCTGTAGTAATATTCCCTTCAACCTGGAGAGGTGGGACCCATGGAATGGTTGCCATGCATTATTGCTTTAAAGGGTCTGCATTTGCTCACCCAATCTCACCAATCCTCTCAGTCCCAAGTGTCCAGCCTCATGCCACATCCAGCTGTCATCGTAGATAGGGTCATTCCAGGTTGCATCAGAGACCCTGAAGGAATTGTAAAGAATTTCCCTGTTTCTTTGTTCTGTTTTTGAAATTCCTTTTTAGAGTGGGTTTGAGCTGATTCTCGCTGCCATGTTTATGCCAGTCTAGACACACTTGATTCCCTTACGGAGACATATCAATACATAGGTTTTAAGATTCTTACTAGTCAGATCTATTCCTCTGCGGGAAATATGGGGTTTTGAGTCCCTTTCACTGAGGAAGGTGTAGGTCTTGTCTATTCCATAGTTGGTTTTTGGAACAGTACCTGTGCTTATATCAAACTCTGGTTTGATGCATCACCCCACCTCTCCTTCCCCCTTAAGCAGGCATAAGAGTGTTTTCTAAATGTGAGACTCTGTTCTCTTTCCTAACTCAGTTCATGTGTAGCCATGTTTACAGGATCTTCCTAAGTGATATCTTATGATAAGTTTCTTTTCCTGTGTGACTTCTTTCCCTTAGAATCATCGTACCTGAATCCACTCATTTTGCTGCTACTGGTCTTATGACATTGATTTCGTGGCTGAGGGATATTCCATCGTACGTAAGTTCCACAATGTTTGGAACCATTTTTATATTTCCTGGGATATTTCAGGTGTACCCAGGTTGAGGTTCTTGTAAGCAGTGCAGCCCTCAATTTGGGGGTGGCTCTGTCTTATGGATTTTCAGTTTTCCCAAGGTATATTCCCTAGACTGGAAGTGCCCTTGGCTCTGTAGCTCTGTTGTTTACTTGTTTTAGGGAACACAATGCACTCCTCCAGTGAGGCAGTTGGCAACTTACATCCCGCCCATCAGCATAACAAGGCTCCCTGTTCTCCAGGGCCTGTCTTGCCTTTCTGGTTTTTACACATTTTGTGGATGTCCCTTTTGACCGGTGGGAAGTGATACTTCTTTGTAGTGCAGATTTGCATTGCCCGCTTGCTTGCTTGGCCAAAAAGGGCGTATGCGTTTTCTCCTGAATATATTCAGGAGAAAACGCATACGCCCTTTTTGGCCAAGTGCATCATTGTCGAAGTTGTGCCCCTCTTCCTGTGCTTTACAGGCGATTCTAACGTACCTCTTGAAATCTGTTTCCTGCTATTCTGCCTCGCATTCAAGTCCGCCTCGTTGCCTTCCCTCAACAGATTTTTGGACGATAGTTGGCCTTGATTACTCTGCCAGTTTGTGAATTGCTGTGCCCCTGAGCTCCATTTTTCAACTCGTTTTTTGTGAGCTGAACGCAAGTCCAAACATTTGGTTCAGGACCTATACTGGTTCCCGGTGGGTGGCTGAGACTTTGGTGAATTCTTCTTCCTGCCGGGAAATTAGAGTGACATGTGCCCATCCAAATGCCTAACAGCTACTCTCTCATTGGTTCTCCCTCTTCCCTTTCCTCCTCTGCCAAATGGGCAACCTGTGTGAACCAGGAGCTTAAAGGGGCTGTCTCTCCAAGTTGGGAGATTGATAGTAAAGCTGTTGGAAAGTCAAACCGGAGCACCAGGAGAGGGACTCTTCGTTGAGTTTTAGAAACCTTTCGTATTCACAGTGTGTCCATTCTCTAGGTTTCCCGTACATGTTATAGCTGTAGTAATATTCCCTTCAACCTGGAGAGGTGGGACCCATGGAATGGTTGCCATGCATTATTGCTTTAAAGGGTCTGCATTTGCTCACCCAATCTCACCAATCCTCTCAGTCCCAAGTGTCCAGCCTCATGCCACATCCAGCTGTCATCGTAGATAGGGTCATTCCAGGTTGCATCAGAGACCCTGAAGGAATTGTAAAGAATTTCCCTGTTTCTTTGTTCTGTTTTTGAAATTCCTTTTTAGAGTGGGTTTGAGCTGATTCTCGCTGCCATGTTTATGCCAGTCTAGACACACTTGATTCCCTTACGGAGACATATCAATACATAGGTTTTAAGATTCTTACTAGTCAGATCTATTCCTCTGCGGGAAATATGGGGTTTTGAGTCCCTTTCACTGAGGAAGGTGTAGGTCTTGTCTATTCCATAGTTGGTTTTTGGAACAGTACCTGTGCTTATATCAAACTCTGGTTTGATGCATCACCCCACCTCTCCTTCCCCCTTAAGCAGGCATAAGAGTGTTTTCTAAATGTGAGACTCTGTTCTCTTTGCTAACTCAGTTCATGTGTAGCCATGTTTACAGGATCTTCCTAAGTGATATCTTATGATAAGTTTCTTTTCCTGTGTGACTTCTTTCCCTTAGAATCATCGTACCTGAATCCACTCATTTTGCTGCTACTGGTCTTATGACATTGATTTCGTGGCTGAGGGATATTCCATCGTACGTAAGTTCCACAATGTTTGGAACCATTTTTATATTTCCTGGGATATTTCAGGTGTACCCAGGTTGAGGTTCTTGTAAGCAGTGCAGCCCTCAATTTGGGGGTGGCTCTGTCTTATGGATTTTCAGTTTTCCCAAGGTATATTCCCTAGACTGGAAGTGCCCTTGGCTCTGTAGCTCTGTTGTTTACTTGTTTTAGGGAACACAATGCACTCCTCCAGTGAGGCAGTTGGCAACTTACATCCCGCCCATCAGCATAACAAGGCTCCCTGTTCTCCAGGGCCTGTCTTGCCTTTCTGGTTTTTACACATTTTGTGGATGTCCCTTTTGACCGGTGGGAAGTGATACTTCTTTGTAGTGCAGATTTGCATTGCCCGCTTGCTTGCTTGGCCAAAAAGGGCGTATGCGTTTTCTCCTGAATATATTCAGGAGAAAACGCATACGCCCTTTTTGGCCAAGTGCATCATTGTCGAAGTTGTGCCCCTCTTCCTGTGCTTTACAGGCGATTCTAACGTACCTCTTGAAATCTGTTTCCTGCTATTCTGCCTCGCATTCAAGTCCGCCTCGTTGCCTTCCCTCAACAGATTTTTGGACGATAGTTGGCCTTGATTACTCTGCCAGTTTGTGAATTGCTGTGCCCCTGAGCTCCATTTTTCAACTCGTTTTTTGTGAGCTGAACGCAAGTCCAAACATTTGGTTCAGGACCTATACTGGTTCCCGGTGGGTGGCTGAGACTTTGGTGAATTCTTCTTCCTGCCGGGAAATTAGAGTGACATGTGCCCATCCAAATGCCTAACAGCTACTCTCTCATTGGTTCTCCCTCTTCCCTTTCCTCCTCTGCCAAATGGGCAACCTGTGTGAACCAGGAGCTTAAAGGGGCTGTCTCTCCAAGTTGGGAGATTGATAGTAAAGCTGTTGGAAAGTCAAACCGGAGCACCAGGAGAGGGACTCTTCGTTGAGTTTTAGAAACCTTTCGTATTCACAGTGTGTCCATTCTCTAGGTTTCCCGTACATGTTATAGCTGTAGTAATATTCCCTTCAACCTGGAGAGGTGGGACCCATGGAATGGTTGCCATGCATTATTGCTTTAAAGGGTCTGCATTTGCTCACCCAATCTCACCAATCCTCTCAGTCCCAAGTGTCCAGCCTCATGCCACATCCAGCTGTCATCGTAGATAGGGTCATTCCAGGTTGCATCAGAGACCCTGAAGGAATTGTAAAGAATTTCCCTGTTTCTTTGTTCTGTTTTTGAAATTCCTTTTTAGAGTGGGTTTGAGCTGATTCTCGCTGCCATGTTTATGCCAGTCTAGACACACTTGATTCCCTTACGGAGACATATCAATACATAGGTTTTAAGATTCTTACTAGTCAGATCTATTCCTCTGCGGGAAATATGGGGTTTTGAGTCCCTTTCACTGAGGAAGGTGTAGGTCTTGTCTATTCCATAGTTGGTTTTTGGAACAGTACCTGTGCTTATATCAAACTCTGGTTTGATGCATCACCCCACCTCTCCTTCCCCCTTAAGCAGGCATAAGAGTGTTTTCTAAATGTGAGACTCTGTTCTCTTTCCTAACTCAGTTCATGTGTAGCCATGTTTACAGGATCTTCCTAAGTGATATCTTATGATAAGTTTCTTTTCCTGTGTGACTTCTTTCCCTTAGAATCATCGTACCTGAATCCACTCATTTTGCTGCTACTGGTCTTATGACATTGATTTCGTGGCTGAGGGATATTCCATCGTACGTAAGTTCCACAATGTTTGGAACCATTTTTATATTTCCTGGGATATTTCAGGTGTACCCAGGTTGAGGTTCTTGTAAGCAGTGCAGCCCTCAATTTGGGGGTGGCTCTGTCTTATGGATTTTCAGTTTCCCCAAGGTATATTCCCTAGACTGGAAGTGCCCTTGGCTCTGTAGCTCTGTTGTTTACTTGTTTTAGGGAACACAATGCACTCCTCCAGTGAGGCAGTTGGCAACTTACATCCCGCCCATCAGCATAACAAGGCTCCCTGTTCTCCAGGGCCTGTCTTGCCTTTCTGGTTTTTACACATTTTGTGGATGTCCCTTTTGACCGGTGGGAAGTGATACTTCTTTGTAGTGCAGATTTGCATTGCCCGCTTGCTTGCTTGGCCAAAAAGGGCGTATGCGTTTTCTCCTGAATATATTCAGGAGAAAACGCATACGCCCTTTTTGGCCAAGTGCATCATTGTCGAAGTTGTGCCCCTCTTCCTGTGCTTTACAGGCGATTCTAACGTACCTCTTGAAATCTGTTTCCTGCTATTCTGCCTCGCATTCAAGTCCGCCTCGTTGCCTTCCCTCAACAGATTTTTGGACGATAGTTGGCCTTGATTACTCTGCCAGTTTGTGAATTGCTGTGCCCCTGAGCTCCATTTTTCAACTCGTTTTTTGTGAGCTGAACGCAAGTCCAAACATTTGGTTCAGGACCTATACTGGTTCCCGGTGGGTGGCTGAGACTTTGGTGAATTCTTCTTCCTGCCGGGAAATTAGAGTGACATGTGCCCATCCAAATGCCTAACAGCTACTCTCTCATTGGTTCTCCCTCTTCCCTTTCCTCCTCTGCCAAATGGGCAACCTGTGTGAACCAGGAGCTTAAAGGGGCTGTCTCTCCAAGTTGGGAGATTGATAGTAAAGCTGTTGGAAAGTCAAACCGGAGCACCAGGAGAGGGACTCTTCGTTGAGTTTTAGAAACCTTTCGTATTCACAGTGTGTCCATTCTCTAGGTTTCCCGTACATGTTATAGCTGTAGTAATATTCCCTTCAACCTGGAGAGGTGGGACCCATGGAATGGTTGCCATGCATTATTGCTTTAAAGGGTCTGCATTTGCTCACCCAATCTCACCAATCCTCTCAGTCCCAAGTGTCCAGCCTCATGCCACATCCAGCTGTCATCGTAGATAGGGTCATTCCAGGTTGCATCAGAGACCCTGAAGGAATTGTAAAGAATTTCCCTGTTTCTTTGTTCTGTTTTTGAAATTCCTTTTTAGAGTGGGTTTGAGCTGATTCTCGCTGCCATGTTTATGCCAGTCTAGACACACTTGATTCCCTTACGGAGACATATCAATACATAGGTTTTAAGATTCTTACTAGTCAGATCTATTCCTCTGCGGGAAATATGGGGTTTTGAGTCCCTTTCACTGAGGAAGGTGTAGGTCTTGTCTATTCCATAGTTGGTTTTTGGAACAGTACCTGTGCTTATATCAAACTCTGGTTTGATGCATCACCCCACCTCTCCTTCCCCCTTAAGCAGGCATAAGAGTGTTTTCTAAATGTGAGACTCTGTTCTCTTTCCTAACTCAGTTCATGTGTAGCCATGTTTACAGGATCTTCCTAAGTGATATCTTATGATAAGTTTCTTTTCCTGTGTGACTTCTTTCCCTTAGAATCATCGTACCTGAATCCACTCATTTTGCTGCTACTGGTCTTATGACATTGATTTCGTGGCTGAGGGATATTCCATCGTACGTAAGTTCCACAATGTTTGGAACCATTTTTATATTTCCTGGGATATTTCAGGTGTACCCAGGTTGAGGTTCTTGTAAGCAGTGCAGCCCTCAATTTGGGGGTGGCTCTGTCTTATGGATTTTCAGTTTTCCCAAGGTATATTCCCTAGACTGGAAGTGCCCTTGGCTCTGTAGCTCTGTTGTTTACTTGTTTTAGGGAACACAATGCACTCCTCCAGTGAGGCAGTTGGCAACTTACATCCCGCCCATCAGCATAACAAGGCTCCCTGTTCTCCAGGGCCTGTCTTGCCTTTCTGGTTTTTACACATTTTGTGGATGTCCCTTTTGACCGTTGGGAAGTGATACTTCTTTGTAGTGCAGATTTGCATTGCCCGCTTGCTTGCTTGGCCAAAAAGGGCGTATGCGTTTTCTCCTGAATATATTCAGGAGAAAACGCATACGCCCTTTTTGGCCAAGTGCATCATTGTCGAAGTTGTGCCCCTCTTCCTGTGCTTTACAGGCGATTCTAACGTACCTCTTGAAATCTGTTTCCTGCTATTCTGCCTCGCATTCAAGTCCGCCTCGTTGCCTTCCCTCAACAGATTTTTGGACGATAGTTGGCCTTGATTACTCTGCCAGTTTGTGAATTGCTGTGCCCCTGAGCTCCATTTTTCAACTCGTTTTTTGTGAGCTGAACGCAAGTCCAAACATTTGGTTCAGGACCTATACTGGTTCCCGGTGGGTGGCTGAGACTTTGGTGAATTCTTCTTCCTGCCGGGAAATTAGAGTGACATGTGCCCATCCAAATGCCTAACAGCTACTCTCTCATTGGTTCTCCCTCTTCCCTTTCCTCCTCTGCCAAATGGGCAACCTGTGTGAACCAGGAGCTTAAAGGGGCTGTCTCTCCAAGTTGGGAGATTGATAGTAAAGCTGTTGGAAAGTCAAACCGGAGCACCAGGAGAGGGACTCTTCGTTGAGTTTTAGAAACCTTTCGTATTCACAGTGTGTCCATTCTCTAGGTTTCCCGTACATGTTATAGCTGTAGTAATATTCCCTTCAACCTGGAGAGGTGGGACCCATGGAATGGTTGCCATGCATTATTGCTTTAAAGGGTCTGCATTTGCTCACCCAATCTCACCAATCCTCTCAGTCCCAAGTGTCCAGCCTCATGCCACATCCAGCTGTCATCGTAGATAGGGTCATTCCAGGTTGCATCAGAGACCCTGAAGGAATTGTAAAGAATTTCCCTGTTTCTTTGTTCTGTTTTTGAAATTCCTTTTTAGAGTGGGTTTGAGCTGATTCTCGCTGCCATGTTTATGCCAGTCTAGACACACTTGATTCCCTTACGGAGACATATCAATACATAGGTTTTAAGATTCTTACTAGTCAGATCTATTCCTCTGCGGGAAATATGGGGTTTTGAGTCCCTTTCACTGAGGAAGGTGTAGGTCTTGTCTATTCCATAGTTGGTTTTTGGAACAGTACCTGTGCTTATATCAAACTCTGGTTTGATGCATCACCCCACCTCTCCTTCCCCCTTAAGCAGGCATAAGAGTGTTTTCTAAATGTGAGACTCTGTTCTCTTTCCTAACTCAGTTCATGTGTAGCCATGTTTACAGGATCTTCCTAAGTGATATCTTATGATAAGTTTCTTTTCCTGTGTGACTTCTTTCCCTTAGAATCATCGTACCTGAATCCACTCATTTTGCTGCTACTGGTCTTAGGACATTGATTTCGTGGCTGAGGGATATTCCATCGTACGTAAGTTCCACAATGTTTGGAACCATTTTTATATTTCCTGGGATATTTCAGGTGTACCCAGGTTGAGGTTCTTGTAAGCAGTGCAGCCCTCAATTTGGGGGTGGCTCTGTCTTATGGATTTTCAGTTTTCCCAAGGTATATTCCCTAGACTGGAAGTGCCCTTGGCTCTGTAGCTCTGTTGTTTACTTGTTTTAGGGAACACAATGCACTCCTCCAGTGAGGCAGTTGGCAACTTACATCCCGCCCATCAGCATAACAAGGCTCCCTGTTCTCCAGGGCCTGTCTTGCCTTTCTGGTTTTTACACATTTTGTGGATGTCCCTTTTGACCTGTGGGAAGTGATACTTCTTTGTAGTGCAGATTTGCATTGCCCGCTTGCTTGCTTGGCCAAAAAGGGCGTATGCGTTTTCTCCTGAATATATTCAGGAGAAAACGCATACGCCCTTTTTGGCCAAGTGCATCATTGTCGAAGTTGTGCCCCTCTTCCTGTGCTTTACAGGCGATTCTAATGTACCTCTTGAAATCTGTTTCCTGCTATTCTGCCTCGCATTCAAGTCCGCCTCGTTGCCTTCCCTCAACAGATTTTTGGACGATAGTTGGCCTTGATTACTCTGCCAGTTTGTGAATTGCTGTGCCCCTGAGCTCCATTTTTCAACTCGTTTTTTGTGAGCTGAACGCAAGTCCAAACATTTGGTTCAGGACCTATACTGGTTCCCGGTGGGTGGCTGAGACTTTGGTGAATTCTTCTTCCTGCCGGGAAATTAGAGTGACATGTGCCCATCCAAATGCCTAACAGCTACTCTCTCATTGGTTCTCCCTCTTCCCTTTCCTCCTCTGCCAAATGGGCAACCTGTGTGAACCAGGAGCTTAAAGGGGCTGTCTCTCCAAGTTGGGAGATTGATAGTAAAGCTGTTGGAAAGTCAAACCGGAGCACCAGGAGAGGGACTCTTCGTTGAGTTTTAGAAACCTTTCGTATTCACAGTGTGTCCATTCTCTAGGTTTCCCGTACATGTTATAGCTGTAGTAATATTCCCTTCAACCTGGAGAGGTGGGACCCATGGAATGGTTGCCATGCATTATTGCTTTAAAGGGTCTGCATTTGCTCACCCAATCTCACCAATCCTCTCAGTCCCAAGTGTCCAGCCTCATGCCACATCCAGCTGTCATCGTAGATAGGGTCATTCCAGGTTGCATCAGAGACCCTGAAGGAATTGTAAAGAATTTCCCTGTTTCTTTGTTCTGTTTTTGAAATTCCTTTTTAGAGTGGGTTTGAGCTGATTCTCGCTGCCATGTTTATGCCAGTCTAGACACACTTGATTCCCTTACGGAGACATATCAATACATAGGTTTTAAGATTCTTACTAGTCAGATCTATTCCTCTGCGGGAAATATGGGGTTTTGAGTCCCTTTCACTGAGGAAGGTGTAGGTCTTGTCTATTCCATAGTTGGTTTTTGGAACAGTACCTGTGCTTATATCAAACTCTGGTTTGATGCATCACCCCACCTCTCCTTCCCCCTTAAGCAGGCATAAGAGTGTTTTCTAAATGTGAGACTCTGTTCTCTTTCCTAACTCAGTTCATGTGTAGCCATGTTTACAGGATCTTCCTAAGTGATATCTTATGATAAGTTTCTTTTCCTGTGTGACTTCTTTCCCTTAGAATCATCGTACCTGAATCCACTCATTTTGCTGCTACTGGTCTTAGGACATTGATTTCGTGGCTGAGGGATATTCCATCGTACGTAAGTTCCACAATGTTTGGAACCATTTTTATATTTCCTGGGATATTTCAGGTGTACCCAGGTTGAGGTTCTTGTAAGCAGTGCAGCCCTCAATTTGGGGGTGGCTCTGTCTTATGGATTTTCAGTTTTCCCAAGGTATATTCCCTAGACTGGAAGTGCCCTTGGCTCTGTAGCTCTGTTGTTTACTTGTTTTAGGGAACACAATGCACTCCTCCAGTGAGGCAGTTGGCAACTTACATCCCGCCCATCAGCATAACAAGGCTCCCTGTTCTCCAGGGCCTGTCTTGCCTTTCTGGTTTTTACACATTTTGTGGATGTCCCTTTTGACCGTTGGGAAGTGATACTTCTTTGTAGTGCAGATTTGCATTGCCCGCTTGCTTGCTTGGCCAAAAAGGGCGTATGCGTTTTCTCCTGAATATATTCAGGAGAAAACGCATACGCCCTTTTTGGCCAAGTGCATCATTGTCGAAGTTGTGCCCCTCTTCCTGTGCTTTACAGGCGATTCTAACGTACCTCTTGAAATCTGTTTCCTGCTATTCTGCCTCGCATTCAAGTCCGCCTCGTTGCCTTCCCTCAACAGATTTTTGGACGATAGTTGGCCTTGATTACTCTGCCAGTTTGTGAATTGCTGTGCCCCTGAGCTCCATTTTTCAACTCGTTTTTTGTGAGCTGAACGCAAGTCCAAACATTTGGTTCAGGACCTATACTGGTTCCCGGTGGGTGGCTGAGACTTTGGTGAATTCTTCTTCCTGCCGGGAAATTAGAGTGACATGTGCCCATCCAAATGCCTAACAGCTACTCTCTCATTGGTTCTCCCTCTTCCCTTTCCTCCTCTGCCAAATGGGCAACCTGTGTGAACCAGGAGCTTAAAGGGGCTGTCTCTCCAAGTTGGGAGATTGATAGTAAAGCTGTTGGAACGTCAAACCGGAGCACCAGGAGAGGGACTCTTCGTTGAGTTTTAGAAACCTTTCGTATTCACAGTGTGTCCATTCTCTAGGTTTCCCGTACATGTTATAGCTGTAGTAATATTCCCTTCAACCTGGAGAGGTGGGACCCATGGAATGGTTGCCATGCATTATTGCTTTAAAGGGTCTGCATTTGCTCACCCAATCTCACCAATCCTCTCAGTCCCAAGTGTCCAGCCTCATGCCACATCCAGCTGTCATCGTAGATAGGGTCATTCCAGGTTGCATCAGAGACCCTGAAGGAATTGTAAAGAATTTCCCTGTTTCTTTGTTCTGTTTTTGAAATTCCTTTTTAGAGTGGGTTTGAGCTGATTCTCGCTGCCATGTTTATGCCAGTCTAGACACACTTGATTCCCTTACGGAGACATATCAATACATAGGTTTTAAGATTCTTACTAGTCAGATCTATTCCTCTGCGGGAAATATGGGGTTTTGAGTCCCTTTCACTGAGGAAGGTGTAGGTCTTGTCTATTCCATAGTTGGTTTTTGGAACAGTACCTGTGCTTATATCAAACTCTGGTTTGATGCATCACCCCACCTCTCCTTCCCCCTTAAGCAGGCATAAGAGTGTTTTCTAAATGTGAGACTCTGTTCTCTTTCCTAACTCAGTTCATGTGTAGCCATGTTTACAGGATCTTCCTAAGTGATATCTTATGATAAGTTTCTTTTCCTGTGTGACTTCTTTCCCTTAGAATCATCGTACCTGAATCCACTCATTTTGCTGCTACTGGTCTTATGACATTGATTTCGTGGCTGAGGGATATTCCATCGTACGTAAGTTCCACAATGTTTGGAACCATTTTTATATTTCCTGGGATATTTCAGGTGTACCCAGGTTGAGGTTCTTGTAAGCAGTGCAGCCCTCAATTTGGGGGTGGCTCTGTCTTATGGATTTTCAGTTTTCCCAAGGTATATTCCCTAGACTGGAAGTGCCCTTGGCTCTGTAGCTCTGTTGTTTACTTGTTTTAGGGAACACAATGCACTCCTCCAGTGAGGCAGTTGGCAACTTACATCACGCCCATCAGCATAACAAGGCTCCCTGTTCTCCAGGGCCTGTCTTGCCTTTCTGGTTTTTACACATTTTGTGGATGTCCCTTTTGACCGTTGGGAAGTGATACTTCTTTGTAGTGCAGATTTGCATTGCCCGCTTGCTTGCTTGGCCAAAAAGGGCGTATGCGTTTTCTCCTGAATATATTCAGGAGAAAACGCATACGCCCTTTTTGGCCAAGTTCATCATTGTCGAAGTTGTGCCCCTCTTCCTGTGCTTTACAGGCGATTCTAACGTACCTCTTGAAATCTGTTTCCTGCTATTCTGCCTCGCATTCAAGTCCGCCTCGTTGCCTTCCCTCAACAGATTTTTGGACGATAGTTGGCCTTGATTACTCTGCCAGTTTGTGAATTGCTGTGCCCCTGAGCTCCATTTTTCAACTCGTTTTTTGTGAGCTGAACGCAAGTCCAAACATTTGGTTCAGGACCTATACTGGTTCCCGGTGGGTGGCTGAGACTTTGGTGAATTCTTCTTCCTGCCGGGAAATTAGAGTGACATGTGCCCATCCAAATGCCTAACAGCTACTCTCTCATTGGTTCTCCCTCTTCCCTTTCCTCCTCTGCCAAATGGGCAACCTGTGTGAACCAGGAGCTTAAAGGGGCTGTCTCTCCAAGTTGGGAGATTGATAGTAAAGCTGTTGGAACGTCAAACCGGAGCACCAGGAGAGGGACTCTTCGTTGAGTTTTAGAAACCTTTCGTATTCACAGTGTGTCCATTCTCTAGGTTTCCCGTACATGTTATAGCTGTAGTAATATTCCCTTCAACCTGGAGAGGTGGGACCCATGGAATGGTTGCCATGCATTATTGCTTTAAAGGGTCTGCATTTGCTCACCCAATCTCACCAATCCTCTCAGTCCCAAGTGTCCAGCCTCATGCCACATCCAGCTGTCATCGTAGATAGGGTCATTCCAGGTTGCATCAGAGACCCTGAAGGAATTGTAAAGAATTTCCCTGTTTCTTTGTTCTGTTTTTGAAATTCCTTTTTAGAGTGGGTTTGAGCTGATTCTCGCTGCCATGTTTATGCCAGTCTAGACACACTTGATTCCCTTACGGAGACATATCAATACATAGGTTTTAAGATTCTTACTAGTCAGATCTATTCCTCTGCGGGAAATATGGGGTTTTGAGTCCCTTTCACTGAGGAAGGTGTAGGTCTTGTCTATTCCATAGTTGGTTTTTGGAACAGTACCTGTGCTTATATCAAACTCTGGTTTGATGCATCACCCCACCTCTCCTTCCCCCTTAAGCAGGCATAAGAGTGTTTTCTAAATGTGAGACTCTGTTCTCTTTCCTAACTCAGTTCATGTGTAGCCATGTTTACAGGATCTTCCTAAGTGATATCTTATGATAAGTTTCTTTTCCTGTGTGACTTCTTTCCCTTAGAATCATCGTACCTGAATCCACTCATTTTGCTGCTACTGGTCTTATGACATTGATTTCGTGGCTGAGGGATATTCCATCGTACGTAAGTTCCACAATGTTTGGAACCATTTTTATATTTCCTGGGATATTTCAGGTGTACCCAGGTTGAGGTTCTTGTAAGCAGTGCAGCCCTCAATTTGGGGGTGGCTCTGTCTTATGGATTTTCAGTTTTCCCAAGGTATATTCCCTAGACTGGAAGTGCCCTTGGCTCTGTAGCTCTGTTGTTTACTTGTTTTAGGGAACACAATGCACTCCTCCAGTGAGGCAGTTGGCAACTTACATCCCGCCCATCAGCATAACAAGGCTCCCTGTTCTCCAGGGCCTGTCTTGCCTTTCTGGTTTTTACACATTTTGTGGATGTCCCTTTTGACCGGTGGGAAGTGATACTTCTTTGTAGTGCAGATTTGCATTGCCCGCTTGCTTGCTTGGCCAAAAAGGGCGTATGCGTTTTCTCCTGAATATATTCAGGAGAAAACGCATACGCCCTTTTTGGCCAAGTGCATCATTGTCGAAGTTGTGCCCCTCTTCCTGTGCTTTACAGGCGATTCTAATGTACCTCTTGAAATCTGTTTCCTGCTATTCTGCCTCGCATTCAAGTCCGCCTCGTTGCCTTCCCTCAACAGATTTTTGGACGATAGTTGGCCTTGATTACTCTGCCAGTTTGTGAATTGCTGTGCCCCTGAGCTCCATTTTTCAACTCGTTTTTTGTGAGCTGAACGCAAGTCCAAACATTTGGTTCAGGACCTATACTGGTTCCCGGTGGGTGGCTGAGACTTTGGTGAATTCTTCTTCCTGCCGGGAAATTAGAGTGACATGTGCCCATCCAAATGCCTAACAGCTACTCTCTCATTGGTTCTCCCTCTTCCCTTTCCTCCTCTGCCAAATGGGCAACCTGTGTGAACCAGGAGCTTAAAGGGGCTGTCTCTCCAAGTTGGGAGATTGATAGTAAAGCTGTTGGAAAGTCAAACCGGAGCACCAGGAGAGGGACTCTTCGTTGAGTTTTAGAAACCTTTCGTATTCACAGTGTGTCCATTCTCTAGGTTTCCCGTACATGTTATAGCTGTAGTAATATTCCCTTCAACCTGGAGAGGTGGGACCCATGGAATGGTTGCCATGCATTATTGCTTTAAAGGGTCTGCATTTGCTCACCCAATCTCACCAATCCTCTCAGTCCCAAGTGTCCAGCCTCATGCCACATCCAGCTGTCATCGTAGATAGGGTCATTCCAGGTTGCATCAGAGACCCTGAAGGAATTGTAAAGAATTTCCCTGTTTCTTTGTTCTGTTTTTGAAATTCCTTTTTAGAGTGGGTTTGAGCTGATTCTCGCTGCCATGTTTATGCCAGTCTAGACACACTTGATTCCCTTACGGAGACATATCAATACATAGGTTTTAAGATTCTTACTAGTCAGATCTATTCCTCTGCGGGAAATATGGGGTTTTGAGTCCCTTTCACTGAGGAAGGTGTAGGTCTTGTCTATTCCATAGTTGGTTTTTGGAACAGTACCTGTGCTTATATCAAACTCTGGTTTGATGCATCACCCCACCTCTCCTTCCCCCTTAAGCAGGCATAAGAGTGTTTTCTAAATGTGAGACTCTGTTCTCTTTCCTAACTCAGTTCATGTGTAGCCATGTTTACAGGATCTTCCTAAGTGATATCTTATGATAAGTTTCTTTTCCTGTGTGACTTCTTTCCCTTAGAATCATCGTACCTGAATCCACTCATTTTGCTGCTACTGGTCTTATGACATTGATTTCGTGGCTGAGGGATATTCCATCGTACGTAAGTTCCACAATGTTTGGAACCATTTTTATATTTCCTGGGATATTTCAGGTGTACCCAGGTTGAGGTTCTTGTAAGCAGTGCAGCCCTCAATTTGGGGGTGGCTCTGTCTTATGGATTTTCAGTTTTCCCAAGGTATATTCCCTAGACTGGAAGTGCCCTTGGCTCTGTAGCTCTGTTGTTTACTTGTTTTAGGGAACACAATGCACTCCTCCAGTGAGGCAGTTGGCAACTTACATCCCGCCCATCAGCATAACAAGGCTCCCTGTTCTCCAGGGCCTGTCTTGCCTTTCTGGTTTTTACACATTTTGTGGATGTCCCTTTTGACCGGTGGGAAGTGATACTTCTTTGTAGTGCAGATTTGCATTGCCCGCTTGCTTGCTTGGCCAAAAAGGGCGTATGCGTTTTCTCCTGAATATATTCAGGAGAAAACGCATACGCCCTTTTTGGCCAAGTGCATCATTGTCGAAGTTGTGCCCCTCTTCCTGTGCTTTACAGGCGATTCTAATGTACCTCTTGAAATCTGTTTCCTGCTATTCTGCCTCGCATTCAAGTCCGCCTCGTTGCCTTCCCTCAACAGATTTTTGGACGATAGTTGGCCTTGATTACTCTGCCAGTTTGTGAATTGCTGTGCCCCTGAGCTCCATTTTTCAACTCGTTTTTTGTGAGCTGAACGCAAGTCCAAACATTTGGTTCAGGACCTATACTGGTTCCCGGTGGGTGGCTGAGACTTTGGTGAATTCTTCTTCCTGCCGGGAAATTAGAGTGACATGTGCCCATCCAAATGCCTAACAGCTACTCTCTCATTGGTTCTCCCTCTTCCCTTTCCTCCTCTGCCAAATGGGCAACCTGTGTGAACCAGGAGCTTAAAGGGGCTGTCTCTCCAAGTTGGGAGATTGATAGTAAAGCTGTTGGAAAGTCAAACCGGAGCACCAGGAGAGGGACTCTTCGTTGAGTTTTAGAAACCTTTCGTATTCACAGTGTGTCCATTCTCTAGGTTTCCCGTACATGTTATAGCTGTAGTAATATTCCCTTCAACCTGGAGAGGTGGGACCCATGGAATGGTTGCCATGCATTATTGCTTTAAAGGGTCTGCATTTGCTCACCCAATCTCACCAATCCTCTCAGTCCCAAGTGTCCAGCCTCATGCCACATCCAGCTGTCATCGTAGATAGGGTCATTCCAGGTTGCATCAGAGACCCTGAAGGAATTGTAAAGAATTTCCCTGTTTCTTTGTTCTGTTTTTGAAATTCCTTTTTAGAGTGGGTTTGAGCTGATTCTCGCTGCCATGTTTATGCCAGTCTAGACACACTTGATTCCCTTACGGAGACATATCAATACATAGGTTTTAAGATTCTTACTAGTCAGATCTATTCCTCTGCGGGAAATATGGGGTTTTGAGTCCCTTTCACTGAGGAAGGTGTAGGTCTTGTCTATTCCATAGTTGGTTTTTGGAACAGTACCTGTGCTTATATCAAACTCTGGTTTGATGCATCACCCCACCTCTCCTTCCCCCTTAAGCAGGCATAAGAGTGTTTTCTAAATGTGAGACTCTGTTCTCTTTCCTAACTCAGTTCATGTGTAGCCATGTTTACAGGATCTTCCTAAGTGATATCTTATGATAAGTTTCTTTTCCTGTGTGACTTCTTTCCCTTAGAATCATCGTACCTGAATCCACTCATTTTGCTGCTACTGGTCTTATGACATTGATTTCGTGGCTGAGGGATATTCCATCGTACGTAAGTTCCACAATGTTTGGAACCATTTTTATATTTCCTGGGATATTTCAGGTGTACCCAGGTTGAGGTTCTTGTAAGCAGTGCAGCCCTCAATTTGGGGGTGGCTCTGTCTTATGGATTTTCAGTTTCCCCAAGGTATATTCCCTAGACTGGAAGTGCCCTTGGCTCTGTAGCTCTGTTGTTTACTTGTTTTAGGGAACACAATGCACTCCTCCAGTGAGGCAGTTGGCAACTTACATCCCGCCCATCAGCATAACAAGGCTCCCTGTTCTCCAGGGCCTGTCTTGCCTTTCTGGTTTTTACACATTTTGTGGATGTCCCTTTTGACCGGTGGGAAGTGATACTTCTTTGTAGTGCAGATTTGCATTGCCCGCTTGCTTGCTTGGCCAAAAAGGGCGTATGCGTTTTCTCCTGAATATATTCAGGAGAAAACGCATACGCCCTTTTTGGCCAAGTGCATCACTGTCGAAGTTGTGCCCCTCTTCCTGTGCTTTACAGGCGATTCTAACGTACCTCTTGAAATCTGTTTCCTGCTATTCTGCCTCGCATTCAAGTCCGCCTCGTTGCCTTCCCTCAACAGATTTTTGGACGATAGTTGGCCTTGATTACTCTGCCAGTTTGTGAATTGCTGTGCCCCTGAGCTCCATTTTTCAACTCGTTTTTTGTGAGCTGAACGCAAGTCCAAACATTTGGTTCAGGACCTATACTGGTTCCCGGTGGGTGGCTGAGACTTTGGTGAATTCTTCTTCCTGCCGGGAAATTAGAGTGACATGTGCCCATCCAAATGCCTAACAGCTACTCTCTCATTGGTTCTCCCTCTTCCCTTTCCTCCTCTGCCAAATGGGCAACCTGTGTGAACCAGGAGCTTAAAGGGGCTGTCTCTCCAAGTTGGGAGATTGATAGTAAAGCTGTTGGAAAGTCAAACCGGAGCACCAGGAGAGGGACTCTTCGTTGAGTTTTAGAAACCTTTCGTATTCACAGTGTGTCCATTCTCTAGGTTTCCCGTACATGTTATAGCTGTAGTAATATTCCCTTCAACCTGGAGAGGTGGGACCCATGGAATGGTTGCCATGCATTATTGCTTTAAAGGGTCTGCATTTGCTCACCCAATCTCACCAATCCTCTCAGTCCCAAGTGTCCAGCCTCATGCCACATCCAGCTGTCATCGTAGATAGGGTCATTCCAGGTTGCATCAGAGACCCTGAAGGAATTGTAAAGAATTTCCCTGTTTCTTTGTTCTGTTTTTGAAATTCCTTTTTAGAGTGGGTTTGAGCTGATTCTCGCTGCCATGTTTATGCCAGTCTAGACACACTTGATTCCCTTACGGAGACATATCAATACATAGGTTTTAAGATTCTTACTAGTCAGATCTATTCCTCTGCGGGAAATATGGGGTTTTGAGTCCCTTTCACTGAGGAAGGTGTAGGTCTTGTCTATTCCATAGTTGGTTTTTGGAACAGTACCTGTGCTTATATCAAACTCTGGTTTGATGCATCACCCCACCTCTCCTTCCCCCTTAAGCAGGCATAAGAGTGTTTTCTAAATGTGAGACTCTGTTCTCTTTCCTAACTCAGTTCATGTGTAGCCATGTTTACAGGATCTTCCTAAGTGATATCTTATGATAAGTTTCTTTTCCTGTGTGACTTCTTTCCCTTAGAATCATCGTACCTGAATCCACTCATTTTGCTGCTACTGGTCTTAGGACATTGATTTCGTGGCTGAGGGATATTCCATCGTACGTAAGTTCCACAATGTTTGGAACCATTTTTATATTTCCTGGGATATTTCAGGTGTACCCAGGTTGAGGTTCTTGTAAGCAGTGCAGCCCTCAATTTGGGGGTGGCTCTGTCTTATGGATTTTCAGTTTTCCCAAGGTATATTCCCTAGACTGGAAGTGCCCTTGGCTCTGTAGCTCTGTTGTTTACTTGTTTTAGGGAACACAATGCACTCCTCCAGTGAGGCAGTTGGCAACTTACATCCCGCCCATCAGCATAACAAGGCTCCCTGTTCTCCAGGGCCTGTCTTGCCTTTCTGGTTTTTACACATTTTGTGGATGTCCCTTTTGACCGGTGGGAAGTGATACTTCTTTGTAGTGCAGATTTGCATTGCCCGCTTGCTTGCTTGGCCAAAAAGGGCGTATGCGTTTTCTCCTGAATATATTCAGGAGAAAACGCATACGCCCTTTTTGGCCAAGTGCATCATTGTCGAAGTTGTGCCCCTCTTCCTGTGCTTTACAGGCGATTCTAATGTACCTCTTGAAATCTGTTTCCTGCTATTCTGCCTCGCATTCAAGTCCGCCTCGTTGCCTTCCCTCAACAGATTTTTGGACGATAGTTGGCCTTGATTACTCTGCCAGTTTGTGAATTGCTGTGCCCCTGAGCTCCATTTTTCAACTCGTTTTTTGTGAGCTGAACGCAAGTCCAAACATTTGGTTCAGGACCTATACTGGTTCCCGGTGGGTGGCTGAGACTTTGGTGAATTCTTCTTCCTGCCGGGAAATTAGAGTGACATGTGCCCATCCAAATGCCTAACAGCTACTCTCTCATTGGTTCTCCCTCTTCCCTTTCCTCCTCTGCCAAATGGGCAACCTGTGTGAACCAGGAGCTTAAAGGGGCTGTCTCTCCAAGTTGGGAGATTGATAGTAAAGCTGTTGGAAAGTCAAACCGGAGCACCAGGAGAGGGACTCTTCGTTGAGTTTTAGAAACCTTTCGTATTCACAGTGTGTCCATTCTCTAGGTTTCCCGTACATGTTATAGCTGTAGTAATATTCCCTTCAACCTGGAGAGGTGGGACCCATGGAATGGTTGCCATGCATTATTGCTTTAAAGGGTCTGCATTTGCTCACCCAATCTCACCAATCCTCTCAGTCCCAAGTGTCCAGCCTCATGCCACATCCAGCTGTCATCGTAGATAGGGTCATTCCAGGTTGCATCAGAGACCCTGAAGGAATTGTAAAGAATTTCCCTGTTTCTTTGTTCTGTTTTTGAAATTCCTTTTTAGAGTGGGTTTGAGCTGATTCTCGCTGCCATGTTTATGCCAGTCTAGACACACTTGATTCCCTTACGGAGACATATCAATACATAGGTTTTAAGATTCTTACTAGTCAGATCTATTCCTCTGCGGGAAATATGGGGTTTTGAGTCCCTTTCACTGAGGAAGGTGTAGGTCTTGTCTATTCCATAGTTGGTTTTTGGAACAGTACCTGTGCTTATATCAAACTCTGGTTTGATGCATCACCCCACCTCTCCTTCCCCCTTAAGCAGGCATAAGAGTGTTTTCTAAATGTGAGACTCTGTTCTCTTTCCTAACTCAGTTCATGTGTAGCCATGTTTACAGGATCTTCCTAAGTGATATCTTATGATAAGTTTCTTTTCCTGTGTGACTTCTTTCCCTTAGAATCATCGTACCTGAATCCACTCATTTTGCTGCTACTGGTCTTATGACATTGATTTCGTGGCTGAGGGATATTCCATCGTACGTAAGTTCCACAATGTTTGGAACCATTTTTATATTTCCTGGGATATTTCAGGTGTACCCAGGTTGAGGTTCTTGTAAGCAGTGCAGCCCTCAATTTGGGGGTGGCTCTGTCTTATGGATTTTCAGTTTCCCCAAGGTATATTCCCTAGACTGGAAGTGCCCTTGGCTCTGTAGCTCTGTTGTTTACTTGTTTTAGGGAACACAATGCACTCCTCCAGTGAGGCAGTTGGCAACTTACATCCCGCCCATCAGCATAACAAGGCTCCCTGTTCTCCAGGGCCTGTCTTGCCTTTCTGGTTTTTACACATTTTGTGGATGTCCCTTTTGACCGGTGGGAAGTGATACTTCTTTGTAGTGCAGATTTGCATTGCCCGCTTGCTTGCTTGGCCAAAAAGGGCGTATGCGTTTTCTCCTGAATATATTCAGGAGAAAACGCATACGCCCTTTTTGGCCAAGTGCATCACTGTCGAAGTTGTGCCCCTCTTCCTGTGCTTTACAGGCGATTCTAACGTACCTCTTGAAATCTGTTTCCTGCTATTCTGCCTCGCATTCAAGTCCGCCTCGTTGCCTTCCCTCAACAGATTTTTGGACGATAGTTGGCCTTGATTACTCTGCCAGTTTGTGAATTGCTGTGCCCCTGAGCTCCATTTTTCAACTCGTTTTTTGTGAGCTGAACGCAAGTCCAAACATTTGGTTCAGGACCTATACTGGTTCCCGGTGGGTGGCTGAGACTTTGGTGAATTCTTCTTCCTGCCGGGAAATTAGAGTGACATGTGCCCATCCAAATGCCTAACAGCTACTCTCTCATTGGTTCTCCCTCTTCCCTTTCCTCCTCTGCCAAATGGGCAACCTGTGTGAACCAGGAGCTTAAAGGGGCTGTCTCTCCAAGTTGGGAGATTGATAGTAAAGCTGTTGGAAAGTCAAACCGGAGCACCAGGAGAGGGACTCTTCGTTGAGTTTTAGAAACCTTTCGTATTCACAGTGTGTCCATTCTCTAGGTTTCCCGTACATGTTATAGCTGTAGTAATATTCCCTTCAACCTGGAGAGGTGGGACCCATGGAATGGTTGCCATGCATTATTGCTTTAAAGGGTCTGCATTTGCTCACCCAATCTCACCAATCCTCTCAGTCCCAAGTGTCCAGCCTCATGCCACATCCAGCTGTCATCGTAGATAGGGTCATTCCAGGTTGCATCAGAGACCCTGAAGGAATTGTAAAGAATTTCCCTGTTTCTTTGTTCTGTTTTTGAAATTCCTTTTTAGAGTGGGTTTGAGCTGATTCTCGCTGCCATGTTTATGCCAGTCTAGACACACTTGATTCCCTTACGGAGACATATCAATACATAGGTTTTAAGATTCTTACTAGTCAGATCTATTCCTCTGCGGGAAATATGGGGTTTTGAGTCCCTTTCACTGAGGAAGGTGTAGGTCTTGTCTATTCCATAGTTGGTTTTTGGAACAGTACCTGTGCTTATATCAAACTCTGGTTTGATGCATCACCCCACCTCTCCTTCCCCCTTAAGCAGGCATAAGAGTGTTTTCTAAATGTGAGACTCTGTTCTCTTTCCTAACTCAGTTCATGTGTAGCCATGTTTACAGGATCTTCCTAAGTGATATCTTATGATAAGTTTCTTTTCCTGTGTGACTTCTTTCCCTTAGAATCATCGTACCTGAATCCACTCATTTTGCTGCTACTGGTCTTAGGACATTGATTTCGTGGCTGAGGGATATTCCATCGTACGTAAGTTCCACAATGTTTGGAACCATTTTTATATTTCCTGGGATATTTCAGGTGTACCCAGGTTGAGGTTCTTGTAAGCAGTGCAGCCCTCAATTTGGGGGTGGCTCTGTCTTATGGATTTTCAGTTTTCCCAAGGTATATTCCCTAGACTGGAAGTGCCCTTGGCTCTGTAGCTCTGTTGTTTACTTGTTTTAGGGAACACAATGCACTCCTCCAGTGAGGCAGTTGGCAACTTACATCCCGCCCATCAGCATAACAAGGCTCCCTGTTCTCCAGGGCCTGTCTTGCCTTTCTGGTTTTTACACATTTTGTGGATGTCCCTTTTGACCGGTGGGAAGTGATACTTCTTTGTAGTGCAGATTTGCATTGCCCGCTTGCTTGCTTGGCCAAAAAGGGCGTATGCGTTTTCTCCTGAATATATTCAGGAGAAAACGCATACGCCCTTTTTGGCCAAGTGCATCATTGTCGAAGTTGTGCCCCTCTTCCTGTGCTTTACAGGCGATTCTAACGTACCTCTTGAAATCTGTTTCCTGCTATTCTGCCTCGCATTCAAGTCCGCCTCGTTGCCTTCCCTCAACAGATTTTTGGACGATAGTTGGCCTTGATTACTCTGCCAGTTTGTGAATTGCTGTGCCCCTGAGCTCCATTTTTCAACTCGTTTTTTGTGAGCTGAACGCAAGTCCAAACATTTGGTTCAGGACCTATACTGGTTCCCGGTGGGTGGCTGAGACTTTGGTGAATTCTTCTTCCTGCCGGGAAATTAGAGTGACATGTGCCCATCCAAATGCCTAACAGCTACTCTCTCATTGGTTCTCCCTCTTCCCTTTCCTCCTCTGCCAAATGGGCAACCTGTGTGAACCAGGAGCTTAAAGGGGCTGTCTCTCCAAGTTGGGAGATTGATAGTAAAGCTGTTGGAACGTCAAACCGGAGCACCAGGAGAGGGACTCTTCGTTGAGTTTTAGAAACCTTTCGTATTCACAGTGTGTCCATTCTCTAGGTTTCCCGTACATGTTATAGCTGTAGTAATATTCCCTTCAACCTGGAGAGGTGGGACCCATGGAATGGTTGCCATGCATTATTGCTTTAAAGGGTCTGCATTTGCTCACCCAATCTCACCAATCCTCTCAGTCCCAAGTGTCCAGCCTCATGCCACATCCAGCTGTCATCGTAGATAGGGTCATTCCAGGTTGCATCAGAGACCCTGAAGGAATTGTAAAGAATTTCCCTGTTTCTTTGTTCTGTTTTTGAAATTCCTTTTTAGAGTGGGTTTGAGCTGATTCTCGCTGCCATGTTTATGCCAGTCTAGACACACTTGATTCCCTTACGGAGACATATCAATACATAGGTTTTAAGATTCTTACTAGTCAGATCTATTCCTCTGCGGGAAATATGGGGTTTTGAGTCCCTTTCACTGAGGAAGGTGTAGGTCTTGTCTATTCCATAGTTGGTTTTTGGAACAGTACCTGTGCTTATATCAAACTCTGGTTTGATGCATCACCCCACCTCTCCTTCCCCCTTAAGCAGGCATAAGAGTGTTTTCTAAATGTGAGACTCTGTTCTCTTTCCTAACTCAGTTCATGTGTAGCCATGTTTACAGGATCTTCCTAAGTGATATCTTATGATAAGTTTCTTTTCCTGTGTGACTTCTTTCCCTTAGAATCATCGTACCTGAATCCACTCATTTTGCTGCTACTGGTCTTAGGACATTGATTTCGTGGCTGAGGGATATTCCATCGTACGTAAGTTCCACAATGTTTGGAACCATTTTTATATTTCCTGGGATATTTCAGGTGTACCCAGGTTGAGGTTCTTGTAAGCAGTGCAGCCCTCAATTTGGGGGTGGCTCTGTCTTATGGATTTTCAGTTTTCCCAAGGTATATTCCCTAGACTGGAAGTGCCCTTGGCTCTGTAGCTCTGTTGTTTACTTGTTTTAGGGAACACAATGCACTCCTCCAGTGAGGCAGTTGGCAACTTACATCCCGCCCATCAGCATAACAAGGCTCCCTGTTCTCCAGGGCCTGTCTTGCCTTTCTGGTTTTTACACATTTTGTGGATGTCCCTTTTGACCGTTGGGAAGTGATACTTCTTTGTAGTGCAGATTTGCATTGCCCGCTTGCTTGCTTGGCCAAAAAGGGCGTATGCGTTTTCTCCTGAATATATTCAGGAGAAAACGCATACGCCCTTTTTGGCCAAGTGCATCATTGTCGAAGTTGTGCCCCTCTTCCTGTGCTTTACAGGCGATTCTAACGTACCTCTTGAAATCTGTTTCCTGCTATTCTGCCTCGCATTCAAGTCCGCCTCGTTGCCTTCCCTCAACAGATTTTTGGACGATAGTTGGCCTTGATTACTCTGCCAGTTTGTGAATTGCTGTGCCCCTGAGCTCCATTTTTCAACTCGTTTTTTGTGAGCTGAACGCAAGTCCAAACATTTGGTTCAGGACCTATACTGGTTCCCGGTGGGTGGCTGAGACTTTGGTGAATTCTTCTTCCTGCCGGGAAATTAGAGTGACATGTGCCCATCCAAATGCCTAACAGCTACTCTCTCATTGGTTCTCCCTCTTCCCTTTCCTCCTCTGCCAAATGGGCAACCTGTGTGAACCAGGAGCTTAAAGGGGCTGTCTCTCCAAGTTGGGAGATTGATAGTAAAGCTGTTGGAACGTCAAACCGGAGCACCAGGAGAGGGACTCTTCGTTGAGTTTTAGAAACCTTTCGTATTCACAGTGTGTCCATTCTCTAGGTTTCCCGTACATGTTATAGCTGTAGTAATATTCCCTTCAACCTGGAGAGGTGGGACCCATGGAATGGTTGCCATGCATTATTGCTTTAAAGGGTCTGCATTTGCTCACCCAATCTCACCAATCCTCTCAGTCCCAAGTGTCCAGCCTCATGCCACATCCAGCTGTCATCGTAGATAGGGTCATTCCAGGTTGCATCAGAGACCCTGAAGGAATTGTAAAGAATTTCCCTGTTTCTTTGTTCTGTTTTTGAAATTCCTTTTTAGAGTGGGTTTGAGCTGATTCTCGCTGCCATGTTTATGCCAGTCTAGACACACTTGATTCCCTTACGGAGACATATCAATACATAGGTTTTAAGATTCTTACTAGTCAGATCTATTCCTCTGCGGGAAATATGGGGTTTTGAGTCCCTTTCACTGAGGAAGGTGTAGGTCTTGTCTATTCCATAGTTGGTTTTTGGAACAGTACCTGTGCTTATATCAAACTCTGGTTTGATGCATCACCCCACCTCTCCTTCCCCCTTAAGCAGGCATAAGAGTGTTTTCTAAATGTGAGACTCTGTTCTCTTTCCTAACTCAGTTCATGTGTAGCCATGTTTACAGGATCTTCCTAAGTGATATCTTATGATAAGTTTCTTTTCCTGTGTGACTTCTTTCCCTTAGAATCATCGTACCTGAATCCACTCATTTTGCTGCTACTGGTCTTATGACATTGATTTCGTGGCTGAGGGATATTCCATCGTACGTAAGTTCCACAATGTTTGGAACCATTTTTATATTTCCTGGGATATTTCAGGTGTACCCAGGTTGAGGTTCTTGTAAGCAGTGCAGCCCTCAATTTGGGGGTGGCTCTGTCTTATGGATTTTCAGTTTTCCCAAGGTATATTCCCTAGACTGGAAGTGCCCTTGGCTCTGTAGCTCTGTTGTTTACTTGTTTTAGGGAACACAATGCACTCCTCCAGTGAGGCAGTTGGCAACTTACATCCCGCCCATCAGCATAACAAGGCTCCCTGTTCTCCAGGGCCTGTCTTGCCTTTCTGGTTTTTACACATTTTGTGGATGTCCCTTTTGACCGTTGGGAAGTGATACTTCTTTGTAGTGCAGATTTGCATTGCCCGCTTGCTTGCTTGGCCAAAAAGGGCGTATGCGTTTTCTCCTGAATATATTCAGGAGAAAACGCATACGCCCTTTTTGGCCAAGTGCATCATTGTCGAAGTTGTGCCCCTCTTCCTGTGCTTTACAGGCGATTCTAACGTACCTCTTGAAATCTGTTTCCTGCTATTCTGCCTCGCATTCAAGTCCGCCTCGTTGCCTTCCCTCAACAGATTTTTGGACGATAGTTGGCCTTGATTACTCTGCCAGTTTGTGAATTGCTGTGCCCCTGAGCTCCATTTTTCAACTCGTTTTTTGTGAGCTGAACGCAAGTCCAAACATTTGGTTCAGGACCTATACTGGTTCCCGGTGGGTGGCTGAGACTTTGGTGAATTCTTCTTCCTGCCGGGAAATTAGAGTGACATGTGCCCATCCAAATGCCTAACAGCTACTCTCTCATTGGTTCTCCCTCTTCCCTTTCCTCCTCTGCCAAATGGGCAACCTGTGTGAACCAGGAGCTTAAAGGGGCTGTCTCTCCAAGTTGGGAGATTGATAGTAAAGCTGTTGGAACGTCAAACCGGAGCACCAGGAGAGGGACTCTTCGTTGAGTTTTAGAAACCTTTCGTATTCACAGTGTGTCCATTCTCTAGGTTTCCCGTACATGTTATAGCTGTAGTAATATTCCCTTCAACCTGGAGAGGTGGGACCCATGGAATGGTTGCCATGCATTATTGCTTTAAAGGGTCTGCATTTGCTCACCCAATCTCACCAATCCTCTCAGTCCCAAGTGTCCAGCCTCATGCCACATCCAGCTGTCATCGTAGATAGGGTCATTCCAGGTTGCATCAGAGACCCTGAAGGAATTGTAAAGAATTTCCCTGTTTCTTTGTTCTGTTTTTGAAATTCCTTTTTAGAGTGGGTTTGAGCTGATTCTCGCTGCCATGTTTATGCCAGTCTAGACACACTTGATTCCCTTACGGAGACATATCAATACATAGGTTTTAAGATTCTTACTAGTCAGATCTATTCCTCTGCGGGAAATATGGGGTTTTGAGTCCCTTTCACTGAGGAAGGTGTAGGTCTTGTCTATTCCATAGTTGGTTTTTGGAACAGTACCTGTGCTTATATCAAACTCTGGTTTGATGCATCACCCCACCTCTCCTTCCCCCTTAAGCAGGCATAAGAGTGTTTTCTAAATGTGAGACTCTGTTCTCTTTCCTAACTCAGTTCATGTGTAGCCATGTTTACAGGATCTTCCTAAGTGATATCTTATGATAAGTTTCTTTTCCTGTGTGACTTCTTTCCCTTAGAATCATCGTACCTGAATCCACTCATTTTGCTGCTACTGGTCTTATGACATTGATTTCGTGGCTGAGGGATATTCCATCGTACGTAAGTTCCACAATGTTTGGAACCATTTTTATATTTCCTGGGATATTTCAGGTGTACCCAGGTTGAGGTTCTTGTAAGCAGTGCAGCCCTCAATTTGGGGGTGGCTCTGTCTTATGGATTTTCAGTTTTCCCAAGGTATATTCCCTAGACTGGAAGTGCCCTTGGCTCTGTAGCTCTGTTGTTTACTTGTTTTAGGGAACACAATGCACTCCTCCAGTGAGGCAGTTGGCAACTTACATCCCGCCCATCAGCATAACAAGGCTCCCTGTTCTCCAGGGCCTGTCTTGCCTTTCTGGTTTTTACACATTTTGTGGATGTCCCTTTTGACCGGTGGGAAGTGATACTTCTTTGTAGTGCAGATTTGCATTGCCCGCTTGCTTGCTTGGCCAAAAAGGGCGTATGCGTTTTCTCCTGAATATATTCAGGAGAAAACGCATACGCCCTTTTTGGCCAAGTGCATCATTGTCGAAGTTGTGCCCCTCTTCCTGTGCTTTACAGGCGATTCTAATGTACCTCTTGAAATCTGTTTCCTGCTATTCTGCCTCGCATTCAAGTCCGCCTCGTTGCCTTCCCTCAACAGATTTTTGGACGATAGTTGGCCTTGATTACTCTGCCAGTTTGTGAATTGCTGTGCCCCTGAGCTCCATTTTTCAACTCGTTTTTTGTGAGCTGAACGCAAGTCCAAACATTTGGTTCAGGACCTATACTGGTTCCCGGTGGGTGGCTGAGACTTTGGTGAATTCTTCTTCCTGCCGGGAAATTAGAGTGACATGTGCCCATCCAAATGCCTAACAGCTACTCTCTCATTGGTTCTCCCTCTTCCCTTTCCTCCTCTGCCAAATGGGCAACCTGTGTGAACCAGGAGCTTAAAGGGGCTGTCTCTCCAAGTTGGGAGATTGATAGTAAAGCTGTTGGAAAGTCAAACCGGAGCACCAGGAGAGGGACTCTTCGTTGAGTTTTAGAAACCTTTCGTATTCACAGTGTGTCCATTCTCTAGGTTTCCCGTACATGTTATAGCTGTAGTAATATTCCCTTCAACCTGGAGAGGTGGGACCCATGGAATGGTTGCCATGCATTATTGCTTTAAAGGGTCTGCATTTGCTCACCCAATCTCACCAATCCTCTCAGTCCCAAGTGTCCAGCCTCATGCCACATCCAGCTGTCATCGTAGATAGGGTCATTCCAGGTTGCATCAGAGACCCTGAAGGAATTGTAAAGAATTTCCCTGTTTCTTTGTTCTGTTTTTGAAATTCCTTTTTAGAGTGGGTTTGAGCTGATTCTCGCTGCCATGTTTATGCCAGTCTAGACACACTTGATTCCCTTACGGAGACATATCAATACATAGGTTTTAAGATTCTTACTAGTCAGATCTATTCCTCTGCGGGAAATATGGGGTTTTGAGTCCCTTTCACTGAGGAAGGTGTAGGTCTTGTCTATTCCATAGTTGGTTTTTGGAACAGTACCTGTGCTTATATCAAACTCTGGTTTGATGCATCACCCCACCTCTCCTTCCCCCTTAAGCAGGCATAAGAGTGTTTTCTAAATGTGAGACTCTGTTCTCTTTCCTAACTCAGTTCATGTGTAGCCATGTTTACAGGATCTTCCTAAGTGATATCTTATGATAAGTTTCTTTTCCTGTGTGACTTCTTTCCCTTAGAATCATCGTACCTGAATCCACTCATTTTGCTGCTACTGGTCTTATGACATTGATTTCGTGGCTGAGGGATATTCCATCGTACGTAAGTTCCACAATGTTTTGAACCATTTTTATATTTCCTGGGATATTTCAGGTGTACCCAGGTTGAGGTTCTTGTAAGCAGTGCAGCCCTCAATTTGGGGGTGGCTCTGTCTTATGGATTTTCAGTTTCCCCAAGGTATATTCCCTAGACTGGAAGTGCCCTTGGCTCTGTAGCTCTGTTGTTTACTTGTTTTAGGGAACACAATGCACTCCTCCAGTGAGGCAGTTGGCAACTTACATCCCGCCCATCAGCATAACAAGGCTCCCTGTTCTCCAGGGCCTGTCTTGCCTTTCTGGTTTTTACACATTTTGTGGATGTCCCTTTTGACCGGTGGGAAGTGATACTTCTTTGTAGTGCAGATTTGCATTGCCCGCTTGCTTGCTTGGCCAAAAAGGGCGTATGCGTTTTCTCCTGAATATATTCAGGAGAAAACGCATACGCCCTTTTTGGCCAAGTGCATCACTGTCGAAGTTGTGCCCCTCTTCCTGTGCTTTACAGGCGATTCTAACGTACCTCTTGAAATCTGTTTCCTGCTATTCTGCCTCGCATTCAAGTCCGCCTCGTTGCCTTCCCTCAACAGATTTTTGGACGATAGTTGGCCTTGATTACTCTGCCAGTTTGTGAATTGCTGTGCCCCTGAGCTCCATTTTTCAACTCGTTTTTTGTGAGCTGAACGCAAGTCCAAACATTTGGTTCAGGACCTATACTGGTTCCCGGTGGGTGGCTGAGACTTTGGTGAATTCTTCTTCCTGCCGGGAAATTAGAGTGACATGTGCCCATCCAAATGCCTAACAGCTACTCTCTCATTGGTTCTCCCTCTTCCCTTTCCTCCTCTGCCAAATGGGCAACCTGTGTGAACCAGGAGCTTAAAGGGGCTGTCTCTCCAAGTTGGGAGATTGATAGTAAAGCTGTTGGAAAGTCAAACCGGAGCACCAGGAGAGGGACTCTTCGTTGAGTTTTAGAAACCTTTCGTATTCACAGTGTGTCCATTCTCTAGGTTTCCCGTACATGTTATAGCTGTAGTAATATTCCCTTCAACCTGGAGAGGTGGGACCCATGGAATGGTTGCCATGCATTATTGCTTTAAAGGGTCTGCATTTGCTCACCCAATCTCACCAATCCTCTCAGTCCCAAGTGTCCAGCCTCATGCCACATCCAGCTGTCATCGTAGATAGGGTCATTCCAGGTTGCATCAGAGACCCTGAAGGAATTGTAAAGAATTTCCCTGTTTCTTTGTTCTGTTTTTGAAATTCCTTTTTAGAGTGGGTTTGAGCTGATTCTCGCTGCCATGTTTATGCCAGTCTAGACACACTTGATTCCCTTACGGAGACATATCAATACATAGGTTTTAAGATTCTTACTAGTCAGATCTATTCCTCTGCGGGAAATATGGGGTTTTGAGTCCCTTTCACTGAGGAAGGTGTAGGTCTTGTCTATTCCATAGTTGGTTTTTGGAACAGTACCTGTGCTTATATCAAACTCTGGTTTGATGCATCACCCCACCTCTCCTTCCCCCTTAAGCAGGCATAAGAGTGTTTTCTAAATGTGAGACTCTGTTCTCTTTCCTAACTCAGTTCATGTGTTGCCATGTTTACAGGATCTTCCTAAGTGATATCTTATGATAAGTTTCTTTTTCTGTGTGACTTCTTTCACTTAGAATCATCGTACCTGAATCCACTCATTTTGCTGCTACTGGTCTTATGACATTGATTTCGTGGCTGAGGGATATTCCATCGTACGTAAGTTCCACAATGTTTTGAACCATTTTTATATTTCCTGGGATATTTCAGGTGTACCCAGGTTGAGGTTCTTGTAAGCAGTGCAGCCCTCAATTTGGGGGTGGCTCTGTCTTATGGATTTTCAGTTTTCCCAAGGTATATTCCCTAGACTGGAAGTGCCCTTGGCTCTGTAGCTCTGTTGTTTACTTGTTTTAGGGAACACAATGCACTCCTCCAGTGAGGCAGTTGGCAACTTACATCCCGCCCATCAGCATAACAAGGCTCCCTGTTCTCCAGGGCCTGTCTTGCCTTTCTGGTTTTTACACATTTTGTGGATGTCCCTTTTGACCATTGGGAAGTGATACTTCTTTGTAGTGCAGATTTGCATTGCCCGCTTGCTTGCTTGGCCAAAAAGGGCGTATGCGTTTTCTCCTGAATATATTCAGGAGAAAACGCATACGCCCTTTTTGGCCAAGTGCATCATTGTCGAAGTTGTGCCCCTCTTCCTGTGCTTTACAGGCGATTCTAACGTACCTCTTGAAATCTGTTTCCTGCTATTCTGCCTCGCATTCAAGTCCGCCTCGTTGCCTTCCCTCAACAGATTTTTGGACGATAGTTGGCCTTGATTACTCTGCCAGTTTGTGAATTGCTGTGCCCCTGAGCTCCATTTTTCAACTCGTTTTTTGTGAGCTGAACGCAAGTCCAAACATTTGGTTCAGGACCTATACTGGTTCCCGGTGGGTGGCTGAGACTTTGGTGAATTCTTCTTCCTGCCGGGAAATTAGAGTGACATGTGCCCATCCAAATGCCTAACAGCTACTCTCTCATTGGTTCTCCCTCTTCCCTTTCCTCCTCTGCCAAATGGGCAACCTGTGTGAACCAGGAGCTTAAAGGGGCTGTCTCTCCAAGTTGGGAGATTGATAGTAAAGCTGTTGGAACGTCAAACCGGAGCACCAGGAGAGGGACTCTTCGTTGAGTTTTAGAAACCTTTCGTATTCACAGTGTGTCCATTCTCTAGGTTTCCCGTACATGTTATAGCTGTAGTAATATTCCCTTCAACCTGGAGAGGTGGGACCCATGGAATGGTTGCCATGCATTATTGCTTTAAAGGGTCTGCATTTGCTCACCCAATCTCACCAATCCTCTCAGTCCCAAGTGTCCAGCCTCATGCCACATCCAGCTGTCATCGTAGATAGGGTCATTCCAGGTTGCATCAGAGACCCTGAAGGAATTGTAAAGAATTTCCCTGTTTCTTTGTTCTGTTTTTGAAATTCCTTTTTAGAGTGGGTTTGAGCTGATTCTCGCTGCCATGTTTATGCCAGTCTAGACACACTTGATTCCCTTACGGAGACATATCAATACATAGGTTTTAAGATTCTTACTAGTCAGATCTATTCCTCTGCGGGAAATATGGGGTTTTGAGTCCCTTTCACTGAGGAAGGTGTAGGTCTTGTCTATTCCATAGTTGGTTTTTGGAACAGTACCTGTGCTTATATCAAACTCTGGTTTGATGCATCACCCCACCTCTCCTTCCCCCTTAAGCAGGCATAAGAGTGTTTTCTAAATGTGAGACTCTGTTCTCTTTCCTAACTCAGTTCATGTGTAGCCATGTTTACAGGATCTTCCTAAGTGATATCTTATGATAAGTTTCTTTTCCTGTGTGACTTCTTTCCCTTAGAATCATCGTACCTGAATCCACTCATTTTGCTGCTACTGGTCTTATGACATTGATTTCGTGGCTGAGGGATATTCCATCGTACGTAAGTTCCACAATGTTTGGAACCATTTTTATATTTCCTGGGATATTTCAGGTGTACCCAGGTTGAGGTTCTTGTAAGCAGTGCAGCCCTCAATTTGGGGGTGGCTCTGTCTTATGGATTTTCAGTTTCCCCAAGGTATATTCCCTAGACTGGAAGTGCCCTTGGCTCTGTAGCTCTGTTGTTTACTTGTTTTAGGGAACACAATGCACTCCTCCAGTGAGGCAGTTGGCAACTTACATCCCGCCCATCAGCATAACAAGGCTCCCTGTTCTCCAGGGCCTGTCTTGCCTTTCTGGTTTTTACACATTTTGTGGATGTCCCTTTTGACCGGTGGGAAGTGATACTTCTTTGTAGTGCAGATTTGCATTGCCCGCTTGCTTGCTTGGCCAAAAAGGGCGTATGCGTTTTCTCCTGAATATATTCAGGAGAAAACGCATACGCCCTTTTTGGCCAAGTGCATCATTGTCGAAGTTGTGCCCCTCTTCCTGTGCTTTACAGGCGATTCTAATGTACCTCTTGAAATCTGTTTCCTGCTATTCTGCCTCGCATTCAAGTCCGCCTCGTTGCCTTCCCTCAACAGATTTTTGGACGATAGTTGGCCTTGATTACTCTGCCAGTTTGTGAATTGCTGTGCCCCTGAGCTCCATTTTTCAACTCGTTTTTTGTGAGCTGAACGCAAGTCCAAACATTTGGTTCAGGACCTATACTGGTTCCCGGTGGGTGGCTGAGACTTTGGTGAATTCTTCTTCCTGCCGGGAAATTAGAGTGACATGTGCCCATCCAAATGCCTAACAGCTACTCTCTCATTGGTTCTCCCTCTTCCCTTTCCTCCTCTGCCAAATGGGCAACCTGTGTGAACCAGGAGCTTAAAGGGGCTGTCTCTCCAAGTTGGGAGATTGATAGTAAAGCTGTTGGAACGTCAAACCGGAGCACCAGGAGAGGGACTCTTCGTTGAGTTTTAGAAACCTTTCGTATTCACAGTGTGTCCATTCTCTAGGTTTCCCGTACATGTTATAGCTGTAGTAATATTCCCTTCAACCTGGAGAGGTGGGACCCATGGAATGGTTGCCATGCATTATTGCTTTAAAGGGTCTGCATTTGCTCACCCAATCTCACCAATCCTCTCAGTCCCAAGTGTCCAGCCTCATGCCACATCCAGCTGTCATCGTAGATAGGGTCATTCCAGGTTGCATCAGAGACCCTGAAGGAATTGTAAAGAATTTCCCTGTTTCTTTGTTCTGTTTTTGAAATTCCTTTTTAGAGTGGGTTTGAGCTGATTCTCGCTGCCATGTTTATGCCAGTCTAGACACACTTGATTCCCTTACGGAGACATATCAATACATAGGTTTTAAGATTCTTACTAGTCAGATCTATTCCTCTGCGGGAAATATGGGGTTTTGAGTCCCTTTCACTGAGGAAGGTGTAGGTCTTGTCTATTCCATAGTTGGTTTTTGGAACAGTACCTGTGCTTATATCAAACTCTGGTTTGATGCATCACCCCACCTCTCCTTCCCCCTTAAGCAGGCATAAGAGTGTTTTCTAAATGTGAGACTCTGTTCTCTTTCCTAACTCAGTTCATGTGTAGCCATGTTTACAGGATCTTCCTAAGTGATATCTTATGATAAGTTTCTTTTCCTGTGTGACTTCTTTCCCTTAGAATCATCGTACCTGAATCCACTCATTTTGCTGCTACTGGTCTTATGACATTGATTTCGTGGCTGAGGGATATTCCATCGTACGTAAGTTCCACAATGTTTGGAACCATTTTTATATTTCCTGGGATATTTCAGGTGTACCCAGGTTGAGGTTCTTGTAAGCAGTGCAGCCCTCAATTTGGGGGTGGCTCTGTCTTATGGATTTTCAGTTTTCCCAAGGTATATTCCCTAGACTGGAAGTGCCCTTGGCTCTGTAGCTCTGTTGTTTACTTGTTTTAGGGAACACAATGCACTCCTCCAGTGAGGCAGTTGGCAACTTACATCCCGCCCATCAGCATAACAAGGCTCCCTGTTCTCCAGGGCCTGTCTTGCCTTTCTGGTTTTTACACATTTTGTGGATGTCCCTTTTGACCGGTGGGAAGTGATACTTCTTTGTAGTGCAGATTTGCATTGCCCGCTTGCTTGCTTGGCCAAAAAGGGCGTATGCGTTTTCTCCTGAATATATTCAGGAGAAAACGCATACGCCCTTTTTGGCCAAGTGCATCACTGTCGAAGTTGTGCCCCTCTTCCTGTGCTTTACAGGCGATTCTAACGTACCTCTTGAAATCTGTTTCCTGCTATTCTGCCTCGCATTCAAGTCCGCCTCGTTGCCTTCCCTCAACAGATTTTTGGACGATAGTTGGCCTTGATTACTCTGCCAGTTTGTGAATTGCTGTGCCCCTGAGCTCCATTTTTCAACTCGTTTTTTGTGAGCTGAACGCAAGTCCAAACATTTGGTTCAGGACCTATACTGGTTCCCGGTGGGTGGCTGAGACTTTGGTGAATTCTTCTTCCTGCCGGGAAATTAGAGTGACATGTGCCCATCCAAATGCCTAACAGCTACTCTCTCATTGGTTCTCCCTCTTCCCTTTCCTCCTCTGCCAAATGGGCAACCTGTGTGAACCAGGAGCTTAAAGGGGCTGTCTCTCCAAGTTGGGAGATTGATAGTAAAGCTGTTGGAACGTCAAACCGGAGCACCAGGAGAGGGACTCTTCGTTGAGTTTTAGAAACCTTTCGTATTCACAGTGTGTCCATTCTCTAGGTTTCCCGTACATGTTATAGCTGTAGTAATATTCCCTTCAACCTGGAGAGGTGGGACCCATGGAATGGTTGCCATGCATTATTGCTTTAAAGGGTCTGCATTTGCTCACCCAATCTCACCAATCCTCTCAGTCCCAAGTGTCCAGCCTCATGCCACATCCAGCTGTCATCGTAGATAGGGTCATTCCAGGTTGCATCAGAGACCCTGAAGGAATTGTAAAGAATTTCCCTGTTTCTTTGTTCTGTTTTTGAAATTCCTTTTTAGAGTGGGTTTGAGCTGATTCTCGCTGCCATGTTTATGCCAGTCTAGACACACTTGATTCCCTTACGGAGACATATCAATACATAGGTTTTAAGATTCTTACTAGTCAGATCTATTCCTCTGCGGGAAATATGGGGTTTTGAGTCCCTTTCACTGAGGAAGGTGTAGGTCTTGTCTATTCCATAGTTGGTTTTTGGAACAGTACCTGTGCTTATATCAAACTCTGGTTTGATGCATCACCCCACCTCTCCTTCCCCCTTAAGCAGGCATAAGAGTGTTTTCTAAATGTGAGACTCTGTTCTCTTTCCTAACTCAGTTCATGTGTAGCCATGTTTACAGGATCTTCCTAAGTGATATCTTATGATAAGTTTCTTTTCCTGTGTGACTTCTTTCCCTTAGAATCATCGTACCTGAATCCACTCATTTTGCTGCTACTGGTCTTATGACATTGATTTCGTGGCTGAGGGATATTCCATCGTACGTAAGTTCCACAATGTTTGGAACCATTTTTATATTTCCTGGGATATTTCAGGTGTACCCAGGTTGAGGTTCTTGTAAGCAGTGCAGCCCTCAATTTGGGGGTGGCTCTGTCTTATGGATTTTCAGTTTTCCCAAGGTATATTCCCTAGACTGGAAGTGCCCTTGGCTCTGTAGCTCTGTTGTTTACTTGTTTTAGGGAACACAATGCACTCCTCCAGTGAGGCAGTTGGCAACTTACATCCCGCCCATCAGCATAACAAGGCTCCCTGTTCTCCAGGGCCTGTCTTGCCTTTCTGGTTTTTACACATTTTGTGGATGTCCCTTTTGACCGGTGGGAAGTGATACTTCTTTGTAGTGCAGATTTGCATTGCCCGCTTGCTTGCTTGGCCAAAAAGGGCGTATGCGTTTTCTCCTGAATATATTCAGGAGAAAACGCATACGCCCTTTTTGGCCAAGTGCATCACTGTCGAAGTTGTGCCCCTCTTCCTGTGCTTTACAGGCGATTCTAACGTACCTCTTGAAATCTGTTTCCTGCTATTCTGCCTCGCATTCAAGTCCGCCTCGTTGCCTTCCCTCAACAGATTTTTGGACGATAGTTGGCCTTGATTACTCTGCCAGTTTGTGAATTGCTGTGCCCCTGAGCTCCATTTTTCAACTCGTTTTTTGTGAGCTGAACGCAAGTCCAAACATTTGGTTCAGGACCTATACTGGTTCCCGGTGGGTGGCTGAGACTTTGGTGAATTCTTCTTCCTGCCGGGAAATTAGAGTGACATGTGCCCATCCAAATGCCTAACAGCTACTCTCTCATTGGTTCTCCCTCTTCCCTTTCCTCCTCTGCCAAATGGGCAACCTGTGTGAACCAGGAGCTTAAAGGGGCTGTCTCTCCAAGTTGGGAGATTGATAGTAAAGCTGTTGGAAAGTCAAACCGGAGCACCAGGAGAGGGACTCTTCGTTGAGTTTTAGAAACCTTTCGTATTCACAGTGTGTCCATTCTCTAGGTTTCCCGTACATGTTATAGCTGTAGTAATATTCCCTTCAACCTGGAGAGGTGGGACCCATGGAATGGTTGCCATGCATTATTGCTTTAAAGGGTCTGCATTTGCTCACCCAATCTCACCAATCCTCTCAGTCCCAAGTGTCCAGCCTCATGCCACATCCAGCTGTCATCGTAGATAGGGTCATTCCAGGTTGCATCAGAGACCCTGAAGGAATTGTAAAGAATTTCCCTGTTTCTTTGTTCTGTTTTTGAAATTCCTTTTTAGAGTGGGTTTGAGCTGATTCTCGCTGCCATGTTTATGCCAGTCTAGACACACTTGATTCCCTTACGGAGACATATCAATACATAGGTTTTAAGATTCTTACTAGTCAGATCTATTCCTCTGCGGGAAATATGGGGTTTTGAGTCCCTTTCACTGAGGAAGGTGTAGGTCTTGTCTATTCCATAGTTGGTTTTTGGAACAGTACCTGTGCTTATATCAAACTCTGGTTTGATGCATCACCCCACCTCTCCTTCCCCCTTAAGCAGGCATAAGAGTGTTTTCTAAATGTGAGACTCTGTTCTCTTTCCTAACTCAGTTCATGTGTTGCCATGTTTACAGGATCTTCCTAAGTGATATCTTATGATAAGTTTCTTTTTCTGTGTGACTTCTTTCACTTAGAATCATCGTACCTGAATCCACTCATTTTGCTGCTACTGGTCTTATGACATTGATTTCGTGGCTGAGGGATATTCCATCGTACGTAAGTTCCACAATGTTTGGAACCATTTTTATATTTCCTGGGATATTTCAGGTGTACCCAGGTTGAGGTTCTTGTAAGCAGTGCAGCCCTCAATTTGGGGGTGGCTCTGTCTTATGGATTTTCAGTTTCCCCAAGGTATATTCCCTAGACTGGAAGTGCCCTTGGCTCTGTAGCTCTGTTGTTTACTTGTTTTAGGGAACACAATGCACTCCTCCAGTGAGGCAGTTGGCAACTTACATCCCGCCCATCAGCATAACAAGGCTCCCTGTTCTCCAGGGCCTGTCTTGCCTTTCTGGTTTTTACACATTTTGTGGATGTCCCTTTTGACCGGTGGGAAGTGATACTTCTTTGTAGTGCAGATTTGCATTGCCCGCTTGCTTGCTTGGCCAAAAAGGGCGTATGCGTTTTCTCCTGAATATATTCAGGAGAAAACGCATACGCCCTTTTTGGCCAAGTGCATCATTGTCGAAGTTGTGCCCCTCTTCCTGTGCTTTACAGGCGATTCTAACGTACCTCTTGAAATCTGTTTCCTGCTATTCTGCCTCGCATTCAAGTCCGCCTCGTTGCCTTCCCTCAACAGATTTTTGGACGATAGTTGGCCTTGATTACTCTGCCAGTTTGTGAATTGCTGTGCCCCTGAGCTCCATTTTTCAACTCGTTTTTTGTGAGCTGAACGCAAGTCCAAACATTTGGTTCAGGACCTATACTGGTTCCCGGTGGGTGGCTGAGACTTTGGTGAATTCTTCTTCCTGCCGGGAAATTAGAGTGACATGTGCCCATCCAAATGCCTAACAGCTACTCTCTCATTGGTTCTCCCTCTTCCCTTTCCTCCTCTGCCAAATGGGCAACCTGTGTGAACCAGGAGCTTAAAGGGGCTGTCTCTCCAAGTTGGGAGATTGATAGTAAAGCTGTTGGAAAGTCAAACCGGAGCACCAGGAGAGGGACTCTTCGTTGAGTTTTAGAAACCTTTCGTATTCACAGTGTGTCCATTCTCTAGGTTTCCCGTACATGTTATAGCTGTAGTAATATTCCCTTCAACCTGGAGAGGTGGGACCCATGGAATGGTTGCCATGCATTATTGCTTTAAAGGGTCTGCATTTGCTCACCCAATCTCACCAATCCTCTCAGTCCCAAGTGTCCAGCCTCATGCCACATCCAGCTGTCATCGTAGATAGGGTCATTCCAGGTTGCATCAGAGACCCTGAAGGAATTGTAAAGAATTTCCCTGTTTCTTTGTTCTGTTTTTGAAATTCCTTTTTAGAGTGGGTTTGAGCTGATTCTCGCTGCCATGTTTATGCCAGTCTAGACACACTTGATTCCCTTACGGAGACATATCAATACATAGGTTTTAAGATTCTTACTAGTCAGATCTATTCCTCTGCGGGAAATATGGGGTTTTGAGTCCCTTTCACTGAGGAAGGTGTAGGTCTTGTCTATTCCATAGTTGGTTTTTGGAACAGTACCTGTGCTTATATCAAACTCTGGTTTGATGCATCACCCCACCTCTCCTTCCCCCTTAAGCAGGCATAAGAGTGTTTTCTAAATGTGAGACTCTGTTCTCTTTCCTAACTCAGTTCATGTGTAGCCATGTTTACAGGATCTTCCTAAGTGATATCTTATGATAAGTTTCTTTTCCTGTGTGACTTCTTTCCCTTAGAATCATCGTACCTGAATCCACTCATTTTGCTGCTACTGGTCTTATGACATTGATTTCGTGGCTGAGGGATATTCCATCGTACGTAAGTTCCACAATGTTTGGAACTATTTTTATATTTCCTGGGATATTTCAGGTGTACCCAGGTTGAGGTTCTTGTAAGCAGTGCAGCCCTCAATTTGGGGGTGGCTCTGTCTTATGGATTTTCAGTTTCCCCAAGGTATATTCCCTAGACTGGAAGTGCCCTTGGCTCTGTAGCTCTGTTGTTTACTTGTTTTAGGGAACACAATGCACTCCTCCAGTGAGGCAGTTGGCAACTTACATCCCGCCCATCAGCATAACAAGGCTCCCTGTTCTCCAGGGCCTGTCTTGCCTTTCTGGTTTTTACACATTTTGTGGATGTCCCTTTTGACCGGTGGGAAGTGATACTTCTTTGTAGTGCAGATTTGCATTGCCCGCTTGCTTGCTTGGCCAAAAAGGGCGTATGCGTTTTCTCCTGAATATATTCAGGAGAAAACGCATACGCCCTTTTTGGCCAAGTGCATCATTGTCGAAGTTGTGCCCCTCTTCCTGTGCTTTACAGGCGATTCTAACGTACCTCTTGAAATCTGTTTCCTGCTATTCTGCCTCGCATTCAAGTCCGCCTCGTTGCCTTCCCTCAACAGATTTTTGGACGATAGTTGGCCTTGATTACTCTGCCAGTTTGTGAATTGCTGTGCCCCTGAGCTCCATTTTTCAACTCGTTTTTTGTGAGCTGAACGCAAGTCCAAACATTTGGTTCAGGACCTATACTGGTTCCCGGTGGGTGGCTGAGACTTTGGTGAATTCTTCTTCCTGCCGGGAAATTAGAGTGACATGTGCCCATCCAAATGCCTAACAGCTACTCTCTCATTGGTTCTCCCTCTTCCCTTTCCTCCTCTGCCAAATGGGCAACCTGTGTGAACCAGGAGCTTAAAGGGGCTGTCTCTCCAAGTTGGGAGATTGATAGTAAAGCTGTTGGAAAGTCAAACCGGAGCACCAGGAGAGGGACTCTTCGTTGAGTTTTAGAAACCTTTCGTATTCACAGTGTGTCCATTCTCTAGGTTTCCCGTACATGTTATAGCTGTAGTAATATTCCCTTCAACCTGGAGAGGTGGGACCCATGGAATGGTTGCCATGCATTATTGCTTTAAAGGGTCTGCATTTGCTCACCCAATCTCACCAATCCTCTCAGTCCCAAGTGTCCAGCCTCATGCCACATCCAGCTGTCATCGTAGATAGGGTCATTCCAGGTTGCATCAGAGACCCTGAAGGAATTGTAAAGAATTTCCCTGTTTCTTTGTTCTGTTTTTGAAATTCCTTTTTAGAGTGGGTTTGAGCTGATTCTCGCTGCCATGTTTATGCCAGTCTAGACACACTTGATTCCCTTACGGAGACATATCAATACATAGGTTTTAAGATTCTTACTAGTCAGATCTATTCCTCTGCGGGAAATATGGGGTTTTGAGTCCCTTTCACTGAGGAAGGTGTAGGTCTTGTCTATTCCATAGTTGGTTTTTGGAACAGTACCTGTGCTTATATCAAACTCTGGTTTGATGCATCACCCCACCTCTCCTTCCCCCTTAAGCAGGCATAAGAGTGTTTTCTAAATGTGAGACTCTGTTCTCTTTGCTAACTCAGTTCATGTGTAGCCATGTTTACAGGATCTTCCTAAGTGATATCTTATGATAAGTTTCTTTTCCTGTGTGACTTCTTTCCCTTAGAATCATCGTACCTGAATCCACTCATTTTGCTGCTACTGGTCTTATGACATTGATTTCGTGGCTGAGGGATATTCCATCGTACGTAAGTTCCACAATGTTTGGAACCATTTTTATATTTCCTGGGATATTTCAGGTGTACCCAGGTTGAGGTTCTTGTAAGCAGTGCAGCCCTCAATTTGGGGGTGGCTCTGTCTTATGGATTTTCAGTTTCCCCAAGGTATATTCCCTAGACTGGAAGTGCCCTTGGCTCTGTAGCTCTGTTGTTTACTTGTTTTAGGGAACACAATGCACTCCTCCAGTGAGGCAGTTGGCAACTTACATCCCGCCCATCAGCATAACAAGGCTCCCTGTTCTCCAGGGCCTGTCTTGCCTTTCTGGTTTTTACACATTTTGTGGATGTCCCTTTTGACCGGTGGGAAGTGATACTTCTTTGTAGTGCAGATTTGCATTGCCCGCTTGCTTGCTTGGCCAAAAAGGGCGTATGCGTTTTCTCCTGAATATATTCAGGAGAAAACGCATACGCCCTTTTTGGCCAAGTGCATCATTGTCGAAGTTGTGCCCCTCTTCCTGTGCTTTACAGGCGATTCTAACGTACCTCTTGAAATCTGTTTCCTGCTATTCTGCCTCGCATTCAAGTCCGCCTCGTTGCCTTCCCTCAACAGATTTTTGGACGATAGTTGGCCTTGATTACTCTGCCAGTTTGTGAATTGCTGTGCCCCTGAGCTCCATTTTTCAACTCGTTTTTTGTGAGCTGAACGCAAGTCCAAACATTTGGTTCAGGACCTATACTGGTTCCCGGTGGGTGGCTGAGACTTTGGTGAATTCTTCTTCCTGCCGGGAAATTAGAGTGACATGTGCCCATCCAAATGCCTAACAGCTACTCTCTCATTGGTTCTCCCTCTTCCCTTTCCTCCTCTGCCAAATGGGCAACCTGTGTGAACCAGGAGCTTAAAGGGGCTGTCTCTCCAAGTTGGGAGATTGATAGTAAAGCTGTTGGAAAGTCAAACCGGAGCACCAGGAGAGGGACTCTTCGTTGAGTTTTAGAAACCTTTCGTATTCACAGTGTGTCCATTCTCTAGGTTTCCCGTACATGTTATAGCTGTAGTAATATTCCCTTCAACCTGGAGAGGTGGGACCCATGGAATGGTTGCCATGCATTATTGCTTTAAAGGGTCTGCATTTGCTTACCCAATCTCACCAATCCTCTCAGTCCCAAGTGTCCAGCCTCATGCCACATCCAGCTGTCATCGTAGATAGGGTCATTCCAGGTTGCATCAGAGACCCTGAAGGAATTGTAAAGAATTTCCCTGTTTCTTTGTTCTGTTTTTGAAATTCCTTTTTAGAGTGGGTTTGAGCTGATTCTCGCTGCCATGTTTATGCCAGTCTAGACACACTTGATTCCCTTACGGAGACATATCAATACATAGGTTTTAAGATTCTTACTAGTCAGATCTATTCCTCTGCGGGAAATATGGGGTTTTGAGTCCCTTTCACTGAGGAAGGTGTAGGTCTTGTCTATTCCATAGTTGGTTTTTGGAACAGTACCTGTGCTTATATCAAACTCTGGTTTGATGCATCACCCCACCTCTCCTTCCCCCTTAAGCAGGCATAAGAGTGTTTTCTAAATGTGAGACTCTGTTCTCTTTGCTAACTCAGTTCATGTGTAGCCATGTTTACAGGATCTTCCTAAGTGATATCTTATGATAAGTTTCTTTTCCTGTGTGACTTCTTTCCCTTAGAATCATCGTACCTGAATCCACTCATTTTGCTGCTACTGGTCTTATGACATTGATTTCGTGGCTGAGGGATATTCCATCGTACGTAAGTTCCACAATGTTTGGAACCATTTTTATATTTCCTGGGATATTTCAGGTGTACCCAGGTTGAGGTTCTTGTAAGCAGTGCAGCCCTCAATTTGGGGGTGGCTCTGTCTTATGGATTTTCAGTTTCCCCAAGGTATATTCCCTAGACTGGAAGTGCCCTTGGCTCTGTAGCTCTGTTGTTTACTTGTTTTAGGGAACACAATGCACTCCTCCAGTGAGGCAGTTGGCAACTTACATCCCGCCCATCAGCATAACAAGGCTCCCTGTTCTCCAGGGCCTGTCTTGCCTTTCTGGTTTTTACACATTTTGTGGATGTCCCTTTTGACCATTGGGAAGTGATACTTCTTTGTAGTGCAGATTTGCATTGCCCGCTTGCTTGCTTGGCCAAAAAGGGCGTATGCGTTTTCTCCTGAATATATTCAGGAGAAAACGCATACGCCCTTTTTGGCCAAGTGCATCATTGTCGAAGTTGTGCCCCTCTTCCTGTGCTTTACAGGCGATTCTAACGTACCTCTTGAAATCTGTTTCCTGCTATTCTGCCTCGCATTCAAGTCCGCCTCGTTGCCTTCCCTCAACAGATTTTTGGACGATAGTTGGCCTTGATTACTCTGCCAGTTTGTGAATTGCTGTGCCCCTGAGCTCCATTTTTCAACTCGTTTTTTGTGAGCTGAACGCAAGTCCAAACATTTGGTTCAGGACCTATACTGGTTCCCGGTGGGTGGCTGAGACTTTGGTGAATTCTTCTTCCTGCCGGGAAATTAGAGTGACATGTGCCCATCCAAATGCCTAACAGCTACTCTCTCATTGGTTCTCCCTCTTCCCTTTCCTCCTCTGCCAAATGGGCAACCTGTGTGAACCAGGAGCTTAAAGGGGCTGTCTCTCCAAGTTGGGAGATTGATAGTAAAGCTGTTGGAAAGTCAAACCGGAGCACCAGGAGAGGGACTCTTCGTTGAGTTTTAGAAACCTTTCGTATTCACAGTGTGTCCATTCTCTAGGTTTCCCGTACATGTTATAGCTGTAGTAATATTCCCTTCAACCTGGAGAGGTGGGACCCATGGAATGGTTGCCATGCATTATTGCTTTAAAGGGTCTGCATTTGCTCACCCAATCTCACCAATCCTCTCAGTCCCAAGTGTCCAGCCTCATGCCACATCCAGCTGTCATCGTAGATAGGGTCATTCCAGGTTGCATCAGAGACCCTGAAGGAATTGTAAAGAATTTCCCTGTTTCTTTGTTCTGTTTTTGAAATTCCTTTTTAGAGTGGGTTTGAGCTGATTCTCGCTGCCATGTTTATGCCAGTCTAGACACACTTGATTCCCTTACGGAGACATATCAATACATAGGTTTTAAGATTCTTACTAGTCAGATCTATTCCTCTGCGGGAAATATGGGGTTTTGAGTCCCTTTCACTGAGGAAGGTGTAGGTCTTGTCTATTCCATAGTTGGTTTTTGGAACAGTACCTGTGCTTATATCAAACTCTGGTTTGATGCATCACCCCACCTCTCCTTCCCCCTTAAGCAGGCATAAGAGTGTTTTCTAAATGTGAGACTCTGTTCTCTTTCCTAACTCAGTTCATGTGTAGCCATGTTTACAGGATCTTCCTAAGTGATATCTTATGATAAGTTTCTTTTCCTGTGTGACTTCTTTCCCTTAGAATCATCGTACCTGAATCCACTCATTTTGCTGCTACTGGTCTTATGACATTGATTTCGTGGCTGAGGGATATTCCATCGTACGTAAGTTCCACAATGTTTGGAACCATTTTTATATTTCCGGGGATATTTCAGGTGTACCCAGGTTGAGGTTCTTGTAAGCAGTGCAGCCCTCAATTTGGGGGTGGCTCTGTCTTATGGATTTTCAGTTTCCCCAAGGTATATTCCCTAGACTGGAAGTGCCCTTGGCTCTGTAGCTCTGTTGTTTACTTGTTTTAGGGAACACAATGCACTCCTCCAGTGAGGCAGTTGGCAACTTACATCCCGCCCATCAGCATAACAAGGCTCCCTGTTCTCCAGGGCCTGTCTTGCCTTTCTGGTTTTTACACATTTTGTGGATGTCCCTTTTGACCGTTGGGAAGTGATACTTCTTTGTAGTGCAGATTTGCATTGCCCGCTTGCTTGCTTGGCCAAAAAGGGCGTATGCGTTTTCTCCTGAATATATTCAGGAGAAAACGCATACGCCCTTTTTGGCCAAGTGCATCATTGTCGAAGTTGTGCCCCTCTTCCTGTGCTTTACAGGCGATTCTAACGTACCTCTTGAAATCTGTTTCCTGCTATTCTGCCTCGCATTCAAGTCCGCCTCGTTGCCTTCCCTCAACAGATTTTTGGACGATAGTTGGCCTTGATTACTCTGCCAGTTTGTGAATTGCTGTGCCCCTGAGCTCCATTTTTCAACTCGTTTTTTGTGAGCTGAACGCAAGTCCAAACATTTGGTTCAGGACCTATACTGGTTCCCGGTGGGTGGCTGAGACTTTGGTGAATTCTTCTTCCTGCCGGGAAATTAGAGTGACATGTGCCCATCCAAATGCCTAACAGCTACTCTCTCATTGGTTCTCCCTCTTCCCTTTCCTCCTCTGCCAAATGGGCAACCTGTGTGAACCAGGAGCTTAAAGGGGCTGTCTCTCCAAGTTGGGAGATTGATAGTAAAGCTGTTGGAACGTCAAACCGGAGCACCAGGAGAGGGACTCTTCGTTGAGTTTTAGAAACCTTTCGTATTCACAGTGTGTCCATTCTCTAGGTTTCCCGTACATGTTATAGCTGTAGTAATATTCCCTTCAACCTGGAGAGGTGGGACCCATGGAATGGTTGCCATGCATTATTGCTTTAAAGGGTCTGCATTTGCTCACCCAATCTCACCAATCCTCTCAGTCCCAAGTGTCCAGCCTCATGCCACATCCAGCTGTCATCGTAGATAGGGTCATTCCAGGTTGCATCAGAGACCCTGAAGGAATTGTAAAGAATTTCCCTGTTTCTTTGTTCTGTTTTTGAAATTCCTTTTTAGAGTGGGTTTGAGCTGATTCTCGCTGCCATGTTTATGCCAGTCTAGACACACTTGATTCCCTTACGGAGACATATCAATACATAGGTTTTAAGATTCTTACTAGTCAGATCTATTCCTCTGCGGGAAATATGGGGTTTTGAGTCCCTTTCACTGAGGAAGGTGTAGGTCTTGTCTATTCCATAGTTGGTTTTTGGAACAGTACCTGTGCTTATATCAAACTCTGGTTTGATGCATCACCCCACCTCTCCTTCCCCCTTAAGCAGGCATAAGAGTGTTTTCTAAATGTGAGACTCTGTTCTCTTTGCTAACTCAGTTCATGTGTAGCCATGTTTACAGGATCTTCCTAAGTGATATCTTATGATAAGTTTCTTTTCCTGTGTGACTTCTTTCCCTTAGAATCATCGTACCTGAATCCACTCATTTTGCTGCTACTGGTCTTATGACATTGATTTCGTGGCTGAGGGATATTCCATCGTACGTAAGTTCCACAATGTTTGGAACCATTTTTATATTTCCTGGGATATTTCAGGTGTACCCAGGTTGAGGTTCTTGTAAGCAGTGCAGCCCTCAATTTGGGGGTGGCTCTGTCTTATGGATTTTCAGTTTCCCCAAGGTATATTCCCTAGACTGGAAGTGCCCTTGGCTCAGTAGCTCTGTTGTTTACTTGTTTTAGGGAACACAATGCACTCCTCCAGTGAGGCAGTTGGCAACTTACATCCCGCCCATCAGCATAACAAGGCTCCCTGTTCTCCAGGGCCTGTCTTGCCTTTCTGGTTTTTACACATTTTGTGGATGTCCCTTTTGACCGGTGGGAAGTGATACTTCTTTGTAGTGCAGATTTGCATTGCCCGCTTGCTTGCTTGGCCAAAAAGGGCGTATGCGTTTTCTCCTGAATATATTCAGGAGAAAACGCATACGCCCTTTTTGGCCAAGTGCATCACTGTCGAAGTTGTGCCCCTCTTCCTGTGCTTTACAGGCGATTCTAACGTACCTCTTGAAATCTGTTTCCTGCTATTCTGCCTCGCATTCAAGTCCGCCTCGTTGCCTTCCCTCAACAGATTTTTGGACGATAGTTGGCCTTGATTACTCTGCCAGTTTGTGAATTGCTGTGCCCCTGAGCTCCATTTTTCAACTCGTTTTTTGTGAGCTGAACGCAAGTCCAAACATTTGGTTCAGGACCTATACTGGTTCCCGGTGGGTGGCTGAGACTTTGGTGAATTCTTCTTCCTGCCGGGAAATTAGAGTGACATGTGCCCATCCAAATGCCTAACAGCTACTCTCTCATTGGTTCTCCCTCTTCCCTTTCCTCCTCTGCCAAATGGGCAACCTGTGTGAACCAGGAGCTTAAAGGGGCTGTCTCTCCAAGTTGGGAGATTGATAGTAAAGCTGTTGGAACGTCAAACCGGAGCACCAGGAGAGGGACTCTTCGTTGAGTTTTAGAAACCTTTCGTATTCACAGTGTGTCCATTCTCTAGGTTTCCCGTACATGTTATAGCTGTAGTAATATTCCCTTCAACCTGGAGAGGTGGGACCCATGGAATGGTTGCCATGCATTATTGCTTTAAAGGGTCTGCATTTGCTCACCCAATCTCACCAATCCTCTCAGTCCCAAGTGTCCAGCCTCATGCCACATCCAGCTGTCATCGTAGATAGGGTCATTCCAGGTTGCATCAGAGACCCTGAAGGAATTGTAAAGAATTTCCCTGTTTCTTTGTTCTGTTTTTGAAATTCCTTTTTAGAGTGGGTTTGAGCTGATTCTCGCTGCCATGTTTATGCCAGTCTAGACACACTTGATTCCCTTACGGAGACATATCAATACATAGGTTTTAAGATTCTTACTAGTCAGATCTATTCCTCTGCGGGAAATATGGGGTTTTGAGTCCCTTTCACTGAGGAAGGTGTAGGTCTTGTCTATTCCATAGTTGGTTTTTGGAACAGTACCTGTGCTTATATCAAACTCTGGTTTGATGCATCACCCCACCTCTCCTTCCCCCTTAAGCAGGCATAAGAGTGTTTTCTAAATGTGAGACTCTGTTCTCTTTGCTAACTCAGTTCATGTGTAGCCATGTTTACAGGATCTTCCTAAGTGATATCTTATGATAAGTTTCTTTTCCTGTGTGACTTCTTTCCCTTAGAATCATCGTACCTGAATCCACTCATTTTGCTGCTACTGGTCTTATGACATTGATTTCGTGGCTGAGGGATATTCCATCGTACGTAAGTTCCACAATGTTTGGAACCATTTTTATATTTCCTGGGATATTTCAGGTGTACCCAGGTTGAGGTTCTTGTAAGCAGTGCAGCCCTCAATTTGGGGGTGGCTCTGTCTTATGGATTTTCAGTTTCCCCAAGGTATATTCCCTAGACTGGAAGTGCCCTTGGCTCAGTAGCTCTGTTGTTTACTTGTTTTAGGGAACACAATGCACTCCTCCAGTGAGGCAGTTGGCAACTTACATCCCGCCCATCAGCATAACAAGGCTCCCTGTTCTCCAGGGCCTGTCTTGCCTTTCTGGTTTTTACACATTTTGTGGATGTCCCTTTTGACCGGTGGGAAGTGATACTTCTTTGTAGTGCAGATTTGCATTGCCCGCTTGCTTGCTTGGCCAAAAAGGGCGTATGCGTTTTCTCCTGAATATATTCAGGAGAAAACGCATACGCCCTTTTTGGCCAAGTGCATCACTGTCGAAGTTGTGCCCCTCTTCCTGTGCTTTACAGGCGATTCTAACGTACCTCTTGAAATCTGTTTCCTGCTATTCTGCCTCGCATTCAAGTCCGCCTCGTTGCCTTCCCTCAACAGATTTTTGGACGATAGTTGGCCTTGATTACTCTGCCAGTTTGTGAATTGCTGTGCCCCTGAGCTCCATTTTTCAACTCGTTTTTTGTGAGCTGAACGCAAGTCCAAACATTTGGTTCAGGACCTATACTGGTTCCCGGTGGGTGGCTGAGACTTTGGTGAATTCTTCTTCCTGCCGGGAAATTAGAGTGACATGTGCCCATCCAAATGCCTAACAGCTACTCTCTCATTGGTTCTCCCTCTTCCCTTTCCTCCTCTGCCAAATGGGCAACCTGTGTGAACCAGGAGCTTAAAGGGGCTGTCTCTCCAAGTTGGGAGATTGATAGTAAAGCTGTTGGAAAGTCAAACCGGAGCACCAGGAGAGGGACTCTTCGTTGAGTTTTAGAAACCTTTCGTATTCACAGTGTGTCCATTCTCTAGGTTTCCCGTACATGTTATAGCTGTAGTAATATTCCCTTCAACCTGGAGAGGTGGGACCCATGGAATGGTTGCCATGCATTATTGCTTTAAAGGGTCTGCATTTGCTCACCCAATCTCACCAATCCTCTCAGTCCCAAGTGTCCAGCCTCATGCCACATCCAGCTGTCATCGTAGATAGGGTCATTCCAGGTTGCATCAGAGACCCTGAAGGAATTGTAAAGAATTTCCCTGTTTCTTTGTTCTGTTTTTGAAATTCCTTTTTAGAGTGGGTTTGAGCTGATTCTCGCTGCCATGTTTATGCCAGTCTAGACACACTTGATTCCCTTACGGAGACATATCAATACATAGGTTTTAAGATTCTTACTAGTCAGATCTATTCCTCTGCGGGAAATATGGGGTTTTGAGTCCCTTTCACTGAGGAAGGTGTAGGTCTTGTCTATTCCATAGTTGGTTTTTGGAACAGTACCTGTGCTTATATCAAACTCTGGTTTGATGCATCACCCCACCTCTCCTTCCCCCTTAAGCAGGCATAAGAGTGTTTTCTAAATGTGAGACTCTGTTCTCTTTGCTAACTCAGTTCATGTGTAGCCATGTTTACAGGATCTTCCTAAGTGATATCTTATGATAAGTTTCTTTTCCTGTGTGACTTCTTTCCCTTAGAATCATCGTACCTGAATCCACTCATTTTGCTGCTACTGGTCTTATGACATTGATTTCGTGGCTGAGGGATATTCCATCGTACGTAAGTTCCACAATGTTTGGAACCATTTTTATATTTCCGGGGATATTTCAGGTGTACCCAGGTTGAGGTTCTTGTAAGCAGTGCAGCCCTCAATTTGGGGGTGGCTCTGTCTTATGGATTTTCAGTTTTCCCAAGGTATATTCCCTAGACTGGAAGTGCCCTTGGCTCTGTAGCTCTGTTGTTTACTTGTTTTAGGGAACACAATGCACTCCTCCAGTGAGGCAGTTGGCAACTTACATCCCGCCCATCAGCATAACAAGGCTCCCTGTTCTCCAGGGCCTGTCTTGCCTTTCTGGTTTTTACACATTTTGTGGATGTCCCTTTTGACCGGTGGGAAGTGATACTTCTTTGTAGTGCAGATTTGCATTGCCCGCTTGCTTGCTTGGCCAAAAAGGGCGTATGCGTTTTCTCCTGAATATATTCAGGAGAAAACGCATACGCCCTTTTTGGCCAAGTGCATCACTGTCGAAGTTGTGCCCCTCTTCCTGTGCTTTACAGGCGATTCTAACGTACCTCTTGAAATCTGTTTCCTGCTATTCTGCCTCGCATTCAAGTCCGCCTCGTTGCCTTCCCTCAACAGATTTTTGGACGATAGTTGGCCTTGATTACTCTGCCAGTTTGTGAATTGCTGTGCCCCTGAGCTCCATTTTTCAACTCGTTTTTTGTGAGCTGAACGCAAGTCCAAACATTTGGTTCAGGACCTATACTGGTTCCCGGTGGGTGGCTGAGACTTTGGTGAATTCTTCTTCCTGCCGGGAAATTAGAGTGACATGTGCCCATCCAAATGCCTAACAGCTACTCTCTCATTGGTTCTCCCTCTTCCCTTTCCTCCTCTGCCAAATGGGCAACCTGTGTGAACCAGGAGCTTAAAGGGGCTGTCTCTCCAAGTTGGGAGATTGATAGTAAAGCTGTTGGAAAGTCAAACCGGAGCACCAGGAGAGGGACTCTTCGTTGAGTTTTAGAAACCTTTCGTATTCACAGTGTGTCCATTCTCTAGGTTTCCCGTACATGTTATAGCTGTAGTAATATTCCCTTCAACCTGGAGAGGTGGGACCCATGGAATGGTTGCCATGCATTATTGCTTTAAAGGGTCTGCATTTGCTCACCCAATCTCACCAATCCTCTCAGTCCCAAGTGTCCAGCCTCATGCCACATCCAGCTGTCATCGTAGATAGGGTCATTCCAGGTTGCATCAGAGACCCTGAAGGAATTGTAAAGAATTTCCCTGTTTCTTTGTTCTGTTTTTGAAATTCCTTTTTAGAGTGGGTTTGAGCTGATTCTCGCTGCCATGTTTATGCCAGTCTAGACACACTTGATTCCCTTACGGAGACATATCAATACATAGGTTTTAAGATTCTTACTAGTCAGATCTATTCCTCTGCGGGAAATATGGGGTTTTGAGTCCCTTTCACTGAGGAAGGTGTAGGTCTTGTCTATTCCATAGTTGGTTTTTGGAACAGTACCTGTGCTTATATCAAACTCTGGTTTGATGCATCACCCCACCTCTCCTTCCCCCTTAAGCAGGCATAAGAGTGTTTTCTAAATGTGAGACTCTGTTCTCTTTCCTAACTCAGTTCATGTGTTGCCATGTTTACAGGATCTTCCTAAGTGATATCTTATGATAAGTTTCTTTTCCTGTGTGACTTCTTTCCCTTAGAATCATCGTACCTGAATCCACTCATTTTGCTGCTACTGGTCTTATGACATTGATTTCGTGGCTGAGGGATATTCCATCGTACGTAAGTTCCACAATGTTTGGAACCATTTTTATATTTCCGGGGATATTTCAGGTGTACCCAGGTTGAGGTTCTTGTAAGCAGTGCAGCCCTCAATTTGGGGGTGGCTCTGTCTTATGGATTTTCAGTTTTCCCAAGGTATATTCCCTAGACTGGAAGTGCCCTTGGCTCTGTAGCTCTGTTGTTTACTTGTTTTAGGGAACACAATGCACTCCTCCAGTGAGGCAGTTGGCAACTTACATCCCGCCCATCAGCATAACAAGGCTCCCTGTTCTCCAGGGCCTGTCTTGCCTTTCTGGTTTTTACACATTTTGTGGATGTCCCTTTTGACCGGTGGGAAGTGATACTTCTTTGTAGTGCAGATTTGCATTGCCCGCTTGCTTGCTTGGCCAAAAAGGGCGTATGCGTTTTCTCCTGAATATATTCAGGAGAAAACGCATACGCCCTTTTTGGCCAAGTGCATCACTGTCGAAGTTGTGCCCCTCTTCCTGTGCTTTACAGGCGATTCTAACGTACCTCTTGAAATCTGTTTCCTGCTATTCTGCCTCGCATTCAAGTCCGCCTCGTTGCCTTCCCTCAACAGATTTTTGGACGATAGTTGGCCTTGATTACTCTGCCAGTTTGTGAATTGCTGTGCCCCTGAGCTCCATTTTTCAACTCGTTTTTTGTGAGCTGAACGCAAGTCCAAACATTTGGTTCAGGACCTATACTGGTTCCCGGTGGGTGGCTGAGACTTTGGTGAATTCTTCTTCCTGCCGGGAAATTAGAGTGACATGTGCCCATCCAAATGCCTAACAGCTACTCTCTCATTGGTTCTCCCTCTTCCCTTTCCTCCTCTGCCAAATGGGCAACCTGTGTGAACCAGGAGCTTAAAGGGGCTGTCTCTCCAAGTTGGGAGATTGATAGTAAAGCTGTTGGAAAGTCAAACCGGAGCACCAGGAGAGGGACTCTTCGTTGAGTTTTAGAAACCTTTCGTATTCACAGTGTGTCCATTCTCTAGGTTTCCCGTACATGTTATAGCTGTAGTAATATTCCCTTCAACCTGGAGAGGTGGGACCCATGGAATGGTTGCCATGCATTATTGCTTTAAAGGGTCTGCATTTGCTCACCCTATCTCACCAATCCTCTCAGTCCCAAGTGTCCAGCCTCATGCCACATCCAGCTGTCATCGTAGATAGGGTCATTCCAGGTTGCATCAGAGACCCTGAAGGAATTGTAAAGAATTTCCCTGTTTCTTTGTTCTGTTTTTGAAATTCCTTTTTAGAGTGGGTTTGAGCTGATTCTCGCTGCCATGTTTATGCCAGTCTAGACACACTTGATTCCCTTACGGAGACATATCAATACATAGGTTTTAAGATTCTTACTAGTCAGATCTATTCCTCTGCGGGAAATATGGGGTTTTGAGTCCCTTTCACTGAGGAAGGTGTAGGTCTTGTCTATTCCATAGTTGGTTTTTGGAACAGTACCTGTGCTTATATCAAACTCTGGTTTGATGCATCACCCCACCTCTCCTTCCCCCTTAAGCAGGCATAAGAGTGTTTTCTAAATGTGAGACTCTGTTCTCTTTCCTAACTCAGTTCATGTGTTGCCATGTTTACAGGATCTTCCTAAGTGATATCTTATGATAAGTTTCTTTTCCTGTGTGACTTCTTTCCCTTAGAATCATCGTACCTGAATCCACTCATTTTGCTGCTACTGGTCTTATGACATTGATTTCGTGGCTGAGGGATATTCCATCGTACGTAAGTTCCACAATGTTTGGAACCATTTTTATATTTCCTGGGATATTTCAGGTGTACCCAGGTTGAGGTTCTTGTAAGCAGTGCAGCCCTCAATTTGGGGGTGGCTCTGTCTTATGGATTTTCAGTTTTCCCAAGGTATATTCCCTAGACTGGAAGTGCCCTTGGCTCTGTAGCTCTGTTGTTTACTTGTTTTAGGGAACACAATGCACTCCTCCAGTGAGGCAGTTGGCAACTTACATCCCGCCCATCAGCATAACAAGGCTCCCTGTTCTCCAGGGCCTGTCTTGCCTTTCTGGTTTTTACACATTTTGTGGATGTCCCTTTTGACCGTTGGGAAGTGATACTTCTTTGTAGTGCAGATTTGCATTGCCCGCTTGCTTGCTTGGCCAAAAAGGGCGTATGCGTTTTCTCCTGAATATATTCAGGAGAAAACGCATACGCCCTTTTTGGCCAAGTGCATCACTGTCGAAGTTGTGCCCCTCTTCCTGTGCTTTACAGGCGATTCTAACGTACCTCTTGAAATCTGTTTCCTGCTATTCTGCCTCGCATTCAAGTCCGCCTCGTTGCCTTCCCTCAACAGATTTTTGGACGATAGTTGGCCTTGATTACTCTGCCAGTTTGTGAATTGCTGTGCCCCTGAGCTCCATTTTTCAACTCGTTTTTTGTGAGCTGAACGCAAGTCCAAACATTTGGTTCAGGACCTATACTGGTTCCCGGTGGGTGGCTGAGACTTTGGTGAATTCTTCTTCCTGCCGGGAAATTAGAGTGACATGTGCCCATCCAAATGCCTAACAGCTACTCTCTCATTGGTTCTCCCTCTTCCCTTTCCTCCTCTGCCAAATGGGCAACCTGTGTGAACCAGGAGCTTAAAGGGGCTGTCTCTCCAAGTTGGGAGATTGATAGTAAAGCTGTTGGAAAGTCAAACCGGAGCACCAGGAGAGGGACTCTTCGTTGAGTTTTAGAAACCTTTCGTATTCACAGTGTGTCCATTCTCTAGGTTTCCCGTACATGTTATAGCTGTAGTAATATTCCCTTCAACCTGGAGAGGTGGGACCCATGGAATGGTTGCCATGCATTATTGCTTTAAAGGGTCTGCATTTGCTCACCCAATCTCACCAATCCTCTCAGTCCCAAGTGTCCAGCCTCATGCCACATCCAGCTGTCATCGTAGATAGGGTCATTCCAGGTTGCATCAGAGACCCTGAAGGAATTGTAAAGAATTTCCCTGTTTCTTTGTTCTGTTTTTGAAATTCCTTTTTAGAGTGGGTTTGAGCTGATTCTCGCTGCCATGTTTATGCCAGTCTAGACACACTTGATTCCCTTACGGAGACATATCAATACATAGGTTTTAAGATTCTTACTAGTCAGATCTATTCCTCTGCGGGAAATATGGGGTTTTGAGTCCCTTTCACTGAGGAAGGTGTAGGTCTTGTCTATTCCATAGTTGGTTTTTGGAACAGTACCTGTGCTTATATCAAACTCTGGTTTGATGCATCACCCCACCTCTCCTTCCCCCTTAAGCAGGCATAAGAGTGTTTTCTAAATGTGAGACTCTGTTCTCTTTCCTAACTCAGTTCATGTGTTGCCATGTTTACAGGATCTTCCTAAGTGATATCTTATGATAAGTTTCTTTTCCTGTGTGACTTCTTTCCCTTAGAATCATCGTACCTGAATCCACTCATTTTGCTGCTACTGGTCTTATGACATTGATTTCGTGGCTGAGGGATATTCCATCGTACGTAAGTTCCACAATGTTTGGAACCATTTTTATATTTCCGGGGATATTTCAGGTGTACCCAGGTTGAGGTTCTTGTAAGCAGTGCAGCCCTCAATTTGGGGGTGGCTCTGTCTTATGGATTTTCAGTTTTCCCAAGGTATATTCCCTAGACTGGAAGTGCCCTTGGCTCTGTAGCTCTGTTGTTTACTTGTTTTAGGGAACACAATGCACTCCTCCAGTGAGGCAGTTGGCAACTTACATCCCGCCCATCAGCATAACAAGGCTCCCTGTTCTCCAGGGCCTGTCTTGCCTTTCTGGTTTTTACACATTTTGTGGATGTCCCTTTTGACCGGTGGGAAGTGATACTTCTTTGTAGTGCAGATTTGCATTGCCCGCTTGCTTGCTTGGCCAAAAAGGGCGTATGCGTTTTCTCCTGAATATATTCAGGAGAAAACGCATACGCCCTTTTTGGCCAAGTGCATCACTGTCGAAGTTGTGCCCCTCTTCCTGTGCTTTACAGGCGATTCTAACGTACCTCTTGAAATCTGTTTCCTGCTATTCTGCCTCGCATTCAAGTCCGCCTCGTTGCCTTCCCTGAACAGATTTTTGGACGATAGTTGGCCTTGATTACTCTGCCAGTTTGTGAATTGCTGTGCCCCTGAGCTCCATTTTTCAACTCGTTTTTTGTGAGCTGAACGCAAGTCCAAACATTTGGTTCAGGACCTATACTGGTTCCCGGTGGGTGGCTGAGACTTTGGTGAATTCTTCTTCCTGCCGGGAAATTAGAGTGACATGTGCCCATCCAAATGCCTAACAGCTACTCTCTCATTGGTTCTCCCTCTTCCCTTTCCTCCTCTGCCAAATGGGCAACCTGTGTGAACCAGGAGCTTAAAGGGGCTGTCTCTCCAAGTTGGGAGATTGATAGTAAAGCTGTTGGAAAGTCAAACCGGAGCACCAGGAGAGGGACTCTTCGTTGAGTTTTAGAAACCTTTCGTATTCACAGTGTGTCCATTCTCTAGGTTTCCCGTACATGTTATAGCTGTAGTAATATTCCCTTCAACCTGGAGAGGTGGGACCCATGGAATGGTTGCCATGCATTATTGCTTTAAAGGGTCTGCATTTGCTCACCCAATCTCACCAATCCTCTCAGTCCCAAGTGTCCAGCCTCATGCCACATCCAGCTGTCATCGTAGATAGGGTCATTCCAGGTTGCATCAGAGACCCTGAAGGAATTGTAAAGAATTTCCCTGTTTCTTTGTTCTGTTTTTGAAATTCCTTTTTAGAGTGGGTTTGAGCTGATTCTCGCTGCCATGTTTATGCCAGTCTAGACACACTTGATTCCCTTACGGAGACATATCAATACATAGGTTTTAAGATTCTTACTAGTCAGATCTATTCCTCTGCGGGAAATATGGGGTTTTGAGTCCCTTTCACTGAGGAAGGTGTAGGTCTTGTCTATTCCATAGTTGGTTTTTGGAACAGTACCTGTGCTTATATCAAACTCTGGTTTGATGCATCACCCCACCTCTCCTTCCCCCTTAAGCAGGCATAAGAGTGTTTTCTAAATGTGAGACTCTGTTCTCTTTCCTAACTCAGTTCATGTGTAGCCATGTTTACAGGATCTTCCTAAGTGATATCTTATGATAAGTTTCTTTTCCTGTGTGACTTCTTTCCCTTAGAATCATCGTACCTGAATCCACTCATTTTGCTGCTACTGGTCTTATGACATTGATTTCGTGGCTGAGGGATATTCCATCGTACGTAAGTTCCACAATGTTTGGAACCATTTTTATATTTCCGGGGATATTTCAGGTGTACCCAGGTTGAGGTTCTTGTAAGCAGTGCAGCCCTCAATTTGGGGGTGGCTCTGTCTTATGGATTTTCAGTTTTCCCAAGGTATATTCCCTAGACTGGAAGTGCCCTTGGCTCTGTAGCTCTGTTGTTTACTTGTTTTAGGGAACACAATGCACTCCTCCAGTGAGGCAGTTGGCAACTTACATCCCGCCCATCAGCATAACAAGGCTCCCTGTTCTCCAGGGCCTGTCTTGCCTTTCTGGTTTTTACACATTTTGTGGATGTCCCTTTTGACCGTTGGGAAGTGATACTTCTTTGTAGTGCAGATTTGCATTGCCCGCTTGCTTGCTTGGCCAAAAAGGGCGTATGCGTTTTCTCCTGAATATATTCAGGAGAAAACGCATACGCCCTTTTTGGCCAAGTGCATCATTGTCGAAGTTGTGCCCCTCTTCCTGTGCTTTACAGGCGATTCTAACGTACCTCTTGAAATCTGTTTCCTGCTATTCTGCCTCGCATTCAAGTCCGCCTCGTTGCCTTCCCTCAACAGATTTTTGGACGATAGTTGGCCTTGATTACTCTGCCAGTTTGTGAATTGCTGTGCCCCTGAGCTCCATTTTTCAACTCGTTTTTTGTGAGCTGAACGCAAGTCCAAACATTTGGTTCAGGACCTATACTGGTTCCCGGTGGGTGGCTGAGACTTTGGTGAATTCTTCTTCCTGCCGGGAAATTAGAGTGACATGTGCCCATCCAAATGCCTAACAGCTACTCTCTCATTGGTTCTCCCTCTTCCCTTTCCTCCTCTGCCAAATGGGCAACCTGTGTGAACCAGGAGCTTAAAGGGGCTGTCTCTCCAAGTTGGGAGATTGATAGTAAAGCTGTTGGAAAGTCAAACCGGAGCACCAGGAGAGGGACTCTTCGTTGAGTTTTAGAAACCTTTCGTATTCACAGTGTGTCCATTCTCTAGGTTTCCCGTACATGTTATAGCTGTAGTAATATTCCCTTCAACCTGGAGAGGTGGGACCCATGGAATGGTTGCCATGCATTATTGCTTTAAAGGGTCTGCATTTGCTCACCCAATCTCACCAATCCTCTCAGTCCCAAGTGTCCAGCCTCATGCCACATCCAGCTGTCATCGTAGATAGGGTCATTCCAGGTTGCATCAGAGACCCTGAAGGAATTGTAAAGAATTTCCCTGTTTCTTTGTTCTGTTTTTGAAATTCCTTTTTAGAGTGGGTTTGAGCTGATTCTCGCTGCCATGTTTATGCCAGTCTAGACACACTTGATTCCCTTACGGAGACATATCAATACATAGGTTTTAAGATTCTTACTAGTCAGATCTATTCCTCTGCGGGAAATATGGGGTTTTGAGTCCCTTTCACTGAGGAAGGTGTAGGTCTTGTCTATTCCATAGTTGGTTTTTGGAACAGTACCTGTGCTTATATCAAACTCTGGTTTGATGCATCACCCCACCTCTCCTTCCCCCTTAAGCAGGCATAAGAGTGTTTTCTAAATGTGAGACTCTGTTCTCTTTCCTAACTCAGTTCATGTGTAGCCATGTTTACAGGATCTTCCTAAGTGATATCTTATGATAAGTTTCTTTTCCTGTGTGACTTCTTTCCCTTAGAATCATCGTACCTGAATCCACTCATTTTGCTGCTACTGGTCTTATGACATTGATTTCGTGGCTGAGGGATATTCCATCGTACGTAAGTTCCACAATGTTTGGAACCATTTTTATATTTCCTGGGATATTTCAGGTGTACCCAGGTTGAGGTTCTTGTAAGCAGTGCAGCCCTCAATTTGGGGGTGGCTCTGTCTTATGGATTTTCAGTTTTCCCAAGGTATATTCCCTAGACTGGAAGTGCCCTTGGCTCTGTAGCTCTGTTGTTTACTTGTTTTAGGGAACACAATGCACTCCTCCAGTGAGGCAGTTGGCAACTTACATCCCGCCCATCAGCATAACAAGGCTCCCTGTTCTCCAGGGCCTGTCTTGCCTTTCTGGTTTTTACACATTTTGTGGATGTCCCTTTTGACCGTTGGGAAGTGATACTTCTTTGTAGTGCAGATTTGCATTGCCCGCTTGCTTGCTTGGCCAAAAAGGGCGTATGCGTTTTCTCCTGAATATATTCAGGAGAAAACGCATACGCCCTTTTTGGCCAAGTGCATCACTGTCGAAGTTGTGCCCCTCTTCCTGTGCTTTACAGGCGATTCTAACGTACCTCTTGAAATCTGTTTCCTGCTATTCTGCCTCGCATTCAAGTCCGCCTCGTTGCCTTCCCTCAACAGATTTTTGGACGATAGTTGGCCTTGATTACTCTGCCAGTTTGTGAATTGCTGTGCCCCTGAGCTCCATTTTTCAACTCGTTTTTTGTGAGCTGAACGCAAGTCCAAACATTTGGTTCAGGACCTATACTGGTTCCCGGTGGGTGGCTGAGACTTTGGTGAATTCTTCTTCCTGCCGGGAAATTAGAGTGACATGTGCCCATCCAAATGCCTAACAGCTACTCTCTCATTGGTTCTCCCTCTTCCCTTTCCTCCTCTGCCAAATGGGCAACCTGTGTGAACCAGGAGCTTAAAGGGGCTGTCTCTCCAAGTTGGGAGATTGATAGTAAAGCTGTTGGAAAGTCAAACCGGAGCACCAGGAGAGGGACTCTTCGTTGAGTTTTAGAAACCTTTCGTATTCACAGTGTGTCCATTCTCTAGGTTTCCCGTACATGTTATAGCTGTAGTAATATTCCCTTCAACCTGGAGAGGTGGGACCCATGGAATGGTTGCCATGCATTATTGCTTTAAAGGGTCTGCATTTGCTCACCCTATCTCACCAATCCTCTCAGTCCCAAGTGTCCAGCCTCATGCCACATCCAGCTGTCATCGTAGATAGGGTCATTCCAGGTTGCATCAGAGACCCTGAAGGAATTGTAAAGAATTTCCCTGTTTCTTTGTTCTGTTTTTGAAATTCCTTTTTAGAGTGGGTTTGAGCTGATTCTCGCTGCCATGTTTATGCCAGTCTAGACACACTTGATTCCCTTACGGAGACATATCAATACATAGGTTTTAAGATTCTTACTAGTCAGATCTATTCCTCTGCGGGAAATATGGGGTTTTGAGTCCCTTTCACTGAGGAAGGTGTAGGTCTTGTCTATTCCATAGTTGGTTTTTGGAACAGTACCTGTGCTTATATCAAACTCTGGTTTGATGCATCACCCCACCTCTCCTTCCCCCTTAAGCAGGCATAAGAGTGTTTTCTAAATGTGAGACTCTGTTCTCTTTCCTAACTCAGTTCATGTGTAGCCATGTTTACAGGATCTTCCTAAGTGATATCTTATGATAAGTTTCTTTTCCTGTGTGACTTCTTTCCCTTAGAATCATCGTACCTGAATCCACTCATTTTGCTGCTACTGGTCTTATGACATTGATTTCGTGGCTGAGGGATATTCCATCGTACGTAAGTTCCACAATGTTTGGAACCATTTTTATATTTCCTGGGATATTTCAGGTGTACCCAGGTTGAGGTTCTTGTAAGCAGTGCAGCCCTCAATTTGGGGGTGGCTCTGTCTTATGGATTTTCAGTTTTCCCAAGGTATATTCCCTAGACTGGAAGTGCCCTTGGCTCTGTAGCTCTGTTGTTTACTTGTTTTAGGGAACACAATGCACTCCTCCAGTGAGGCAGTTGGCAACTTACATCCCGCCCATCAGCATAACAAGGCTCCCTGTTCTCCAGGGCCTGTCTTGCCTTTCTGGTTTTTACACATTTTGTGGATGTCCCTTTTGACCGTTGGGAAGTGATACTTCTTTGTAGTGCAGATTTGCATTGCCCGCTTGCTTGCTTGGCCAAAAAGGGCGTATGCGTTTTCTCCTGAATATATTCAGGAGAAAACGCATACGCCCTTTTTGGCCAAGTGCATCATTGTCGAAGTTGTGCCCCTCTTCCTGTGCTTTACAGGCGATTCTAACGTACCTCTTGAAATCTGTTTCCTGCTATTCTGCCTCGCATTCAAGTCCGCCTCGTTGCCTTCCCTCAACAGATTTTTGGACGATAGTTGGCCTTGATTACTCTGCCAGTTTGTGAATTGCTGTGCCCCTGAGCTCCATTTTTCAACTCGTTTTTTGTGAGCTGAACGCAAGTCCAAACATTTGGTTCAGGACCTATACTGGTTCCCGGTGGGTGGCTGAGACTTTGGTGAATTCTTCTTCCTGCCGGGAAATTAGAGTGACATGTGCCCATCCAAATGCCTAACAGCTACTCTCTCATTGGTTCTCCCTCTTCCCTTTCCTCCTCTGCCAAATGGGCAACCTGTGTGAACCAGGAGCTTAAAGGGGCTGTCTCTCCAAGTTGGGAGATTGATAGTAAAGCTGTTGGAAAGTCAAACCGGAGCACCAGGAGAGGGACTCTTCGTTGAGTTTTAGAAACCTTTCGTATTCACAGTGTGTCCATTCTCTAGGTTTCCCGTACATGTTATAGCTGTAGTAATATTCCCTTCAACCTGGAGAGGTGGGACCCATGGAATGGTTGCCATGCATTATTGCTTTAAAGGGTCTGCATTTGCTCACCCAATCTCACCAATCCTCTCAGTCCCAAGTGTCCAGCCTCATGCCACATCCAGCTGTCATCGTAGATAGGGTCATTCCAGGTTGCATCAGAGACCCTGAAGGAATTGTAAAGAATTTCCCTGTTTCTTTGTTCTGTTTTTGAAATTCCTTTTTAGAGTGGGTTTGAGCTGATTCTCGCTGCCATGTTTATGCCAGTCTAGACACACTTGATTCCCTTACGGAGACATATCAATACATAGGTTTTAAGATTCTTACTAGTCAGATCTATTCCTCTGCGGGAAATATGGGGTTTTGAGTCCCTTTCACTGAGGAAGGTGTAGGTCTTGTCTATTCCATAGTTGGTTTTTGGAACAGTACCTGTGCTTATATCAAACTCTGGTTTGATGCATCACCCCACCTCTCCTTCCCCCTTAAGCAGGCATAAGAGTGTTTTCTAAATGTGAGACTCTGTTCTCTTTCCTAACTCAGTTCATGTGTAGCCATGTTTACAGGATCTTCCTAAGTGATATCTTATGATAAGTTTCTTTTCCTGTGTGACTTCTTTCCCTTAGAATCATCGTACCTGAATCCACTCATTTTGCTGCTACTGGTCTTATGACATTGATTTCGTGGCTGAGGGATATTCCATCGTACGTAAGTTCCACAATGTTTGGAACCATTTTTATATTTCCTGGGATATTTCAGGTGTACCCAGGTTGAGGTTCTTGTAAGCAGTGCAGCCCTCAATTTGGGGGTGGCTCTGTCTTATGGATTTTCAGTTTTCCCAAGGTATATTCCCTAGACTGGAAGTGCCCTTGGCTCTGTAGCTCTGTTGTTTACTTGTTTTAGGGAACACAATGCACTCCTCCAGTGAGGCAGTTGGCAACTTACATCCCGCCCATCAGCATAACAAGGCTCCCTGTTCTCCAGGGCCTGTCTTGCCTTTCTGGTTTTTACACATTTTGTGGATGTCCCTTTTGACCGGTGGGAAGTGATACTTCTTTGTAGTGCAGATTTGCATTGCCCGCTTGCTTGCTTGGCCAAAAAGGGCGTATGCGTTTTCTCCTGAATATATTCAGGAGAAAACGCATACGCCCTTTTTGGCCAAGTGCATCATTGTCGAAGTTGTGCCCCTCTTCCTGTGCTTTACAGGCGATTCTAACGTACCTCTTGAAATCTGTTTCCTGCTATTCTGCCTCGCATTCAAGTCCGCCTCGTTGCCTTCCCTCAACAGATTTTTGGACGATAGTTGGCCTTGATTACTCTGCCAGTTTGTGAATTGCTGTGCCCCTGAGCTCCATTTTTCAACTCGTTTTTTGTGAGCTGAACGCAAGTCCAAACATTTGGTTCAGGACCTATACTGGTTCCCGGTGGGTGGCTGAGACTTTGGTGAATTCTTCTTCCTGCCGGGAAATTAGAGTGACATGTGCCCATCCAAATGCCTAACAGCTACTCTCTCATTGGTTCTCCCTCTTCCCTTTCCTCCTCTGCCAAATGGGCAACCTGTGTGAACCAGGAGCTTAAAGGGGCTGTCTCTCCAAGTTGGGAGATTGATAGTAAAGCTGTTGGAAAGTCAAACCGGAGCACCAGGAGAGGGACTCTTCGTTGAGTTTTAGAAACCTTTCGTATTCACAGTGTGTCCATTCTCTAGGTTTCCCGTACATGTTATAGCTGTAGTAATATTCCCTTCAACCTGGAGAGGTGGGACCCATGGAATGGTTGCCATGCATTATTGCTTTAAAGGGTCTGCATTTGCTCACCCAATCTCACCAATCCTCTCAGTCCCAAGTGTCCAGCCTCATGCCACATCCAGCTGTCATCGTAGATAGGGTCATTCCAGGTTGCATCAGAGACCCTGAAGGGATTGTAAAGAATTTCCCTGTTTCTTTGTTCTGTTTTTGAAATTCCTTTTTAGAGTGGGTTTGAGCTGATTCTCGCTGCCATGTTTATGCCAGTCTAGACACACTTGATTCCCTTACGGAGACATATCAATACATAGGTTTTAAGATTCTTACTAGTCAGATCTATTCCTCTGCGGGAAATATGGGGTTTTGAGTCCCTTTCACTGAGGAAGGTGTAGGTCTTGTCTATTCCATAGTTGGTTTTTGGAACAGTACCTGTGCTTATATCAAACTCTGGTTTGATGCATCACCCCACCTCTCCTTCCCCCTTAAGCAGGCATAAGAGTGTTTTCTAAATGTGAGACTCTGTTCTCTTTCCTAACTCAGTTCATGTGTTGCCATGTTTACAGGATCTTCCTAAGTGATATCTTATGATAAGTTTCTTTTCCTCTGTGACTTCTTTCCCTTAGAATCATCGTACCTGAATCCACTCATTTTGCTGCTACTGGTCTTATGACATTGATTTCGTGGCTGAGGGATATTCCATCGTATGTAAGTTCCACAATGTTTGGAACCATTTTTATATTTCCTGGGATATTTCAGGTGTACCCAGGTTGAGGTTCTTGTAAGCAGTGCAGCCCTCAATTTGGGGGTGGCTCTGTCTTATGGATTTTCAGTTTTCCCAAGGTATATTCCCTAGACTGGAAGTGCCCTTGGCTCTGTAGCTCTGTTGTTTACTTGTTTTAGGGAACACAATGCACTCCTCCAGTGAGGCAGTTGGCAACTTACATCCCGCCCATCAGCATAACAAGGCTCCCTGTTCTCCAGGGCCTGTCTTGCCTTTCTGGTTTTTACACATTTTGTGGATGTCCCTTTTGACCGTTGGGAAGTGATACTTCTTTGTAGTGCAGATTTGCATTGCCCGCTTGCTTGCTTGGCCAAAAAGGGCGTATGCGTTTTCTCCTGAATATATTCAGGAGAAAACACATACGTCCTTTTTGGCCAAGTGCATCATTGTCGAAGTTGTGCCCCTCTTCCTGTGCTTTACAGGCGATTCTAACGTACCTCTTGAAATCTGTTTCCTGCTATTCTGCCTCGCATTCAAGTCCGCCTCGTTGCCTTCCCTCAACAGATTTTTGGACGATAGTTGGCCTTGATTACTCTGCCAGTTTGTGAATTGCTGTGCCCCTGAGCTCCATTTTTCAACTCGTTTTTTGTGAGCTGAACGCAAGTCCAAACATTTGGTTCAGGACCTATACTGGTTCCCGGTGGGTGGCTGAGACTTTGGTGAATTCTTCTTCCTGCCGGGAAATTAGAGTGACATGTGCCCATCCAAATGCCTAACAGCTACTCTCTCATTGGTTCTCCCTCTTCCCTTTCCTCCTCTGCCAAATGGGCAACCTGTGTGAACCAGGAGCTTAAAGGGGCTGTCTCTCCAAGTTGGGAGATTGATAGTAAAGCTGTTGGAAAGTCAAACCGGAGCACCAGGAGAGGGACTCTTCGTTGAGTTTTAGAAACCTTTCGTATTCACAGTGTGTCCATTCTCTAGGTTTCCCGTACATGTTATAGCTGTAGTAATATTCCCTTCAACCTGGAGAGGTGGGACCCATGGAATGGTTGCCATGCATTATTGCTTTAAAGGGTCTGCATTTGCTCACCCAATCTCACCAATCCTCTCAGTCCCAAGTGTCCAGCCTCATGCCACATCCAGCTGTCATCGTAGATAGGGTCATTCCAGGTTGCATCAGAGACCCTGAAGGAATTGTAAAGAATTTCCCTGTTTCTTTGTTCTGTTTTTGAAATTCCTTTTTAGAGTGGGTTTGAGCTGATTCTCGCTGCCATGTTTATGCCAGTCTAGACACACTTGATTCCCTTACGGAGACATATCAATACATAGGTTTTAAGATTCTTACTAGTCAGATCTATTCCTCTGCGGGAAATATGGGGTTTTGAGTCCCTTTCACTGAGGAAGGTGTAGGTCTTGTCTATTCCATAGTTGGTTTTTGGAACAGTACCTGTGCTTATATCAAACTCTGGTTTGATGCATCACCCCACCTCTCCTTCCCCCTTAAGCAGGCATAAGAGTGTTTTCTAAATGTGAGACTCTGTTCTCTTTCCTAACTCAGTTCATGTGTTGCCATGTTTACAGGATCTTCCTAAGTGATATCTTATGATAAGTTTCTTTTCCTCTGTGACTTCTTTCCCTTAGAATCATCGTACCTGAATCCACTCATTTTGCTGCTACTGGTCTTATGACATTGATTTCGTGGCTGAGGGATATTCCATCGTACGTAAGTTCCACAATGTTTTGAACCATTTTTATATTTCCTGGGATATTTCAGGTGTACCCAGGTTGAGGTTCTTGTAAGCAGTGCAGCCCTCAATTTGGGGGTGGCTCTGTCTTATGGATTTTCAGTTTTCCCAAGGTATATTCCCTAGACTGGAAGTGCCCTTGGCTCTGTAGCTCTGTTGTTTACTTGTTTTAGGGAACACAATGCACTCCTCCAGTGAGGCAGTTGGCAACTTACAACCCGCCCATCAGCATAACAAGGCTCCCTGTTCTCCAGGGCCTGTCTTGCCTTTCTGGTTTTTACACATTTTGTGGATGTCCCTTTTGACCGTTGGGAAGTGATACTTCTTTGTAGTGCAGATTTGCATTGCCCGCTTGCTTGCTTGGCCAAAAAGGGCGTATGCGTTTTCTCCTGAATATATTCAGGAGAAAACGCATACGCCCTTTTTGGCCAAGTGCATCATTGTCGAAGTTGTGCCCCTCTTCCTGTGCTTTACAGGCGATTCTAACGTACCTCTTGAAATCTGTTTCCTGCTATTCTGCCTCGCATTCAAGTCCGCCTCGTTGCCTTCCCTCAACAGATTTTTGGACGATAGTTGGCCTTGATTACTCTGCCAGTTTGTGAATTGCTGTGCCCCTGAGCTCCATTTTTCAACTCGTTTTTTGTGAGCTGAACGCAAGTCCAAACATTTGGTTCAGGACCTATACTGGTTCCCGGTGGGTGGCTGAGACTTTGGTGAATTCTTCTTCCTGCCGGGAAATTAGAGTGACATGCGCCCATCCAAATGCCTAACAGCTACTCTCTCATTGGTTCTCCCTCTTCCCTTTCCTCCTCTGCCAAATGGGCAACCTGTGTGAACCAGGAGCTTAAAGGGGCTGTCTCTCCAAGTTGGGAGATTGATAGTAAAGCTGTTGGAAAGTCAAACCGGAGCACCAGGAGAGGGACTCTTCGTTGAGTTTTAGAAACCTTTCGTATTCACAGTGTGTCCATTCTCTAGGTTTCCCGTACATGTTATAGCTGTAGTAATATTCCCTTCAACCTGGAGAGGTGGGACCCATGGAATGGTTGCCATGCATTATTGCTTTAAAGGGTCTGCATTTGCTCACCCAATCTCACCAATCCTCTCAGTCCCAAGTGTCCAGCCTCATGCCACATCCAGCTGTCATCGTAGATAGGGTCATTCCAGGTTGCATCAGAGACCCTGAAGGAATTGTAAAGAATTTCCCTGTTTCTTTGTTCTGTTTTTGAAATTCCTTTTTAGAGTGGGTTTGAGCTGATTCTCGCTGCCATGTTTATGCCAGTCTAGACACACTTGATTCCCTTACGGAGACATATCAATACATAGGTTTTAAGATTCTTACTAGTCAGATCTATTCCTCTGCGGGAAATATGGGGTTTTGAGTCCCTTTCACTGAGGAAGGTGTAGGTCTTGTCTATTCCATAGTTGGTTTTTGGAACAGTACCTGTGCTTATATCAAACTCTGGTTTGATGCATCACCCCACCTCTCCTTCCCCCTTAAGCAGGCATAAGAGTGTTTTCTAAATGTGAGACTCTGTTCTCTTTCCTAACTCAGTTCATGTGTAGCCATGTTTACAGGATCTTCCTAAGTGATATCTTATGATAAGTTTCTTTTCCTGTGTGACTTCTTTCCCTTAGAATCATCGTACCTGTATCCACTCATTTTGCTGCTACTGGTCTTATGACATTGATTTCGTGGCTGAGGGATATTCCATCGTACGTAAGTTCCACAATGTTTGGAACCATTTTTATATTTCCTGGGATATTTCAGGTGTACCCAGGTTGAGGTTCTTGTAAGCAGTGCAGCCCTCAATTTGGGGGTGGCTCTGTCTTATGGATTTTCAGTTTTCCCAAGGTATATTCCCTAGACTGGAAGTGCCCTTGGCTCTGTAGCTCTGTTGTTTACTTGTTTTAGGGAACACAATGCACTCCTACAGTGAGGCAGTTGGCAACTTACATCCCGCCCATCAGCATAACAAGGCTCCCTGTTCTCCAGGGCCTGTCTTGCCTTTCTGGTTTTTACACATTTTGTGGATGTCCCTTTTGACCGGTGGGAAGTGATACTTCTTTGTAGTGCAGATTTGCATTGCCCGCTTGCTTGCTTGGCCAAAAAGGGCGTATGCGTTTTCTCCTGAATATATTCAGGAGAAAACGCATACGCCCTTTTTGGCCAAGTGCATCACTGTCGAAGTTGTGCCCCTCTTCCTGTGCTTTACAGGCGATTCTAACGTACCTCTTGAAATCTGTTTCCTGCTATTCTGCCTCGCATTCAAGTCCGCCTCGTTGCCTTCCCTCAACAGATTTTTGGACGATAGTTGGCCTTGATTACTCTGCCAGTTTGTGAATTGCTGTGCCCCTGAGCTCCATTTTTCAACTCGTTTTTTGTGAGCTGAACGCAAGTCCAAACATTTGGTTCAGGACCTATACTGGTTCCCGGTGGGTGGCTGAGACTTTGGTGAATTCTTCTTCCTGCCGGGAAATTAGAGTGACATGCGCCCATCCAAATGCCTAACAGCTACTCTCTCATTGGTTCTCCCTCTTCCCTTTCCTCCTCTGCCAAATGGGCAACCTGTGTGAACCAGGAGCTTAAAGGGGCTGTCTCTCCAAGTTGGGAGATTGATAGTAAAGCTGTTGGAAAGTCAAACCGGAGCACCAGGAGAGGGACTCTTCGTTGAGTTTTAGAAACCTTTCGTATTCACAGTGTGTCCATTCTCTAGGTTTCCCGTACATGTTATAGCTGTAGTAATATTCCCTTCAACCTGGAGAGGTGGGACCCATGGAATGGTTGCCATGCATTATTGCTTTAAAGGGTCTGCATTTGCTCACCCAATCTCACCAATCCTCTCAGTCCCAAGTGTCCAGCCTCATGCCACATCCAGCTGTCATCGTAGATAGGGTCATTCCAGGTTGCATCAGAGACCCTGAAGGAATTGTAAAGAATTTCCCTGTTTCTTTGTTCTGTTTTTGAAATTCCTTTTTAGAGTGGGTTTGAGCTGATTCTCGCTGCCATGTTTATGCCAGTCTAGACACACTTGATTCCCTTACGGAGACATATCAATACATAGGTTTTAAGATTCTTACTAGTCAGATCTATTCCTCTGCGGGAAATATGGGGTTTTGAGTCCCTTTCACTGAGGAAGGTGTAGGTCTTGTCTATTCCATAGTTGGTTTTTGGAACAGTACCTGTGCTTATATCAAACTCTGGTTTGATGCATCACCCCACCTCTCCTTCCCCCTTAAGCAGGCATAAGAGTGTTTTCTAAATGTGAGACTCTGTTCTCTTTCCTAACTCAGTTCATGTGTTGCCATGTTTACAGGATCTTCCTAAGTGATATCTTATGATAAGTTTCTTTTCCTGTGTGACTTCTTTCCCTTAGAATCATCGTACCTGAATCCACTCATTTTGCTGCTACTGGTCTTATGACATTGATTTCGTGGCTGAGGGATATTCCATCATACGTAAGTTCCACAATGTTTGGAACCATTTTTATATTTCCTGGGATATTTCAGGTGTACCCAGGTTGAGGTTCTTGTAAGCAGTGCAGCCCTCAATTTGGGGGTGGCTCTGTCTTATGGATTTTCAGTTTTCCCAAGGTATATTCCCTAGACTGGAAGTGCCCTTGGCTCTGTAGCTCTGTTGTTTACTTGTTTTAGGGAACACAATGCACTCCTCCAGTGAGGCAGTTGGCAACTTACATCCCGCCCATCAGCATAACAAGGCTCCCTGTTCTCCAGGGCCTGTCTTGCCTTTCTGGTTTTTACACATTTTGTGGATGTCCCTTTTGACCGTTGGGAAGTGATACTTCTTTGTAGTGCAGATTTGCATTGCCCGCTTGCTTGCTTGGCCAAAAAGGGCGTATGCGTTTTCTCCTGAATATATTCAGGAGAAAACGCATACGCCCTTTTTGGCCAAGTGCATCACTGTCGAAGTTGTGCCCCTCTTCCTGTGCTTTACAGGCGATTCTAACGTACCTCTTGAAATCTGTTTCCTGCTATTCTGCCTCGCATTCAAGTCCGCCTCGTTGCCTTCCCTCAACAGATTTTTGGACGATAGTTGGCCTTGATTACTCTGCCAGTTTGTGAATTGCTGTGCCCCTGAGCTCCATTTTTCAACTCGTTTTTTGTGAGCTGAACGCAAGTCCAAACATTTGGTTCAGGACCTATACTGGTTCCCGGTGGGTGGCTGAGACTTTGGTGAATTCTTCTTCCTGCCGGGAAATTAGAGTGACATGCGCCCATCCAAATGCCTAACAGCTACTCTCTCATTGGTTCTCCCTCTTCCCTTTCCTCCTCTGCCAAATGGGCAACCTGTGTGAACCAGGAGCTTAAAGGGGCTGTCTCTCCAAGTTGGGAGATTGATAGTAAAGCTGTTGGAAAGTCAAACCGGAGCACCAGGAGAGGGACTCTTCGTTGAGTTTTAGAAACCTTTCGTATTCACAGTGTGTCCATTCTCTAGGTTTCCCGTACATGTTATAGCTGTAGTAATATTCCCTTCAACCTGGAGAGGTGGGACCCATGGAATGGTTGCCATGCATTATTGCTTTAAAGGGTCTGCATTTGCTCACCCAATCTCACCAATCCTCTCAGTCCCAAGTGTCCAGCCTCATGCCACATCCAGCTGTCATCGTAGATAGGGTCATTCCAGGTTGCATCAGAGACCCTGAAGGAATTGTAAAGAATTTCCCTGTTTCTTTGTTCTGTTTTTGAAATTCCTTTTTAGAGTGGGTTTGAGCTGATTCTCGCTGCCATGTTTATGCCAGTCTAGACACACTTGATTCCCTTACGGAGACATATCAATACATAGGTTTTAAGATTCTTACTAGTCAGATCTATTCCTCTGCGGGAAATATGGGGTTTTGAGTCCCTTTCACTGAGGAAGGTGTAGGTCTTGTCTATTCCATAGTTGGTTTTTGGAACAGTACCTGTGCTTATATCAAACTCTGGTTTGATGCATCACCCCACCTCTCCTTCCCCCTTAAGCAGGCATAAGAGTGTTTTCTAAATGTGAGACTCTGTTCTCTTTCCTAACTCAGTTCATGTGTTGCCATGTTTACAGGATCTTCCTAAGTGATATCTTATGATAAGTTTCTTTTCCTGTGTGACTTCTTTCCCTTAGAATCATCGTACCTGAATCCACTCATTTTGCTGCTACTGGTCTTATGACATTGATTTCGTGGCTGAGGGATATTCCATCGTACGTAAGTTCCACAATGTTTGGAACCATTTTTATATTTCCTGGGATATTTCAGGTGTACCCAGGTTGAGGTTCTTGTAAGCAGTGCAGCCCTCAATTTGGGGGTGGCTCTGTCTTATGGATTTTCAGTTTTCCCAAGGTATATTCCCTAGACTGGAAGTGCCCTTGGCTCTGTAGCTCTGTTGTTTACTTGTTTTAGGGAACACAATGCACTCCTCCAGTGAGGCAGTTGGCAACTTACATCCCGCCCATCAGCATAACAAGGCTCCCTGTTCTCCAGGGCCTGTCTTGCCTTTCTGGTTTTTACACATTTTGTGGATGTCCCTTTTGACCGTTGGGAAGTGATACTTCTTTGTAGTGCAGATTTGCATTGCCCGCTTGCTTGCTTGGCCAAAAAGGGCGTATGCGTTTTCTCCTGAATATATTCAGGAGAAAACGCATACGCCCTTTTTGGCCAAGTGCATCACTGTCGAAGTTGTGCCCCTCTTCCTGTGCTTTACAGGCGATTCTAACGTACCTCTTGAAATCTGTTTCCTGCTATTCTGCCTCGCATTCAAGTCCGCCTCGTTGCCTTCCCTCAACAGATTTTTGGACGATAGTTGGCCTTGATTACTCTGCCAGTTTGTGAATTGCTGTGCCCCTGAGCTCCATTTTTCAACTCGTTTTTTGTGAGCTGAACGCAAGTCCAAACATTTGGTTCAGGACCTATACTGGTTCCCGGTGGGTGGCTGAGACTTTGGTGAATTCTTCTTCCTACCGGGAAATTAGAGTGACATGCGCCCATCCAAATGCCTAACAGCTACTCTCTCATTGGTTCTCCCTCTTCCCTTTCCTCCTCTGCCAAATGGGCAACCTGTGTGAACCAGGAGCTTAAAGGGGCTGTCTCTCCAAGTTGGGAGATTGATAGTAAAGCTGTTGGAAAGTCAAACCGGAGCACCAGGAGAGGGACTCTTCGTTGAGTTTTAGAAACCTTTCGTATTCACAGTGTGTCCATTCTCTAGGTTTCCCGTACATGTTATAGCTGTAGTAATATTCCCTTCAACCTGGAGAGGTGGGACCCATGGAATGGTTGCCATGCATTATTGCTTTAAAGGGTCTGCATTTGCTCACCCAATCTCACCAATCCTCTCAGTCCCAAGTGTCCAGCCTCATGCCACATCCAGCTGTCATCGTAGATAGGGTCATTCCAGGTTGCATCAGAGACCCTGAAGGAATTGTAAAGAATTTCCCTGTTTCTTTGTTCTGTTTTTGAAATTCCTTTTTAGAGTGGGTTTGAGCTGATTCTCGCTGCCATGTTTATGCCAGTCTAGACACACTTGATTCCCTTACGGAGACATATCAATACATAGGTTTTAAGATTCTTACTAGTCAGATCTATTCCTCTGCGGGAAATATGGGGTTTTGAGTCCCTTTCACTGAGGAAGGTGTAGGTCTTGTCTATTCCATAGTTGGTTTTTGGAACAGTACCTGTGCTTATATCAAACTCTGGTTTGATGCATCACCCCACCTCTCCTTCCCCCTTAAGCAGGCATAAGAGTGTTTTCTAAATGTGAGACTCTGTTCTCTTTCCTAACTCAGTTCATGTGTTGCCATGTTTACAGGATCTTCCTAAGTGATATCTTATGATAAGTTTCTTTTCCTGTGTGACTTCTTTCCCTTAGAATCATCGTACCTGAATCCACTCATTTTGCTGCTACTGGTCTTATGACATTGATTTCGTGGCTGAGGGATATTCCATCGTACGTAAGTTCCACAATGTTTGGAACCATTTTTATATTTCCTGGGATATTTCAGGTGTACCCAGGTTGAGGTTCTTGTAAGCAGTGCAGCCCTCAATTTGGGGGTGGCTCTGTCTTATGGATTTTCAGTTTTCCCAAGGTATATTCCCTAGACTGGAAGTGCCCTTGGCTCTGTAGCTCTGTTGTTTACTTGTTTTAGGGAACACAATGCACTCCTCCAGTGAGGCAGTTGGCAACTTACATCCCGCCCATCAGCATAACAAGGCTCCCTGTTCTCCAGGGCCTGTCTTGCCTTTCTGGTTTTTACACATTTTGTGGATGTCCCTTTTGACCGTTGGGAAGTGATACTTCTTTGTAGTGCAGATTTGCATTGCCCGCTTGCTTGCTTGGCCAAAAAGGGCGTATGCGTTTTCTCCTGAATATATTCAGGAGAAAACGCATACGCCCTTTTTGGCCAAGTGCATCACTGTCGAAGTTGTGCCCCTCTTCCTGTGCTTTACAGGCGATTCTAACGTACCTCTTGAAATCTGTTTCCTGCTATTCTGCCTCGCATTCAAGTCCGCCTCGTTGCCTTCCCTCAACAGATTTTTGGACGATAGTTGGCCTTGATTACTCTGCCAGTTTGTGAATTGCTGTGCCCCTGAGCTCCATTTTTCAACTCGTTTTTTGTGAGCTGAACGCAAGTCCAAACATTTGGTTCAGGACCTATACTGGTTCCCGGTGGGTGGCTGAGACTTTGGTGAATTCTTCTTCCTGCCGGGAAATTAGAGTGACATGCGCCCATCCAAATGCCTAACAGCTACTCTCTCATTGGTTCTCCCTCTTCCCTTTCCTCCTCTGCCAAATGGGCAACCTGTGTGAACCAGGAGCTTAAAGGGGCTGTCTCTCCAAGTTGGGAGATTGATAGTAAAGCTGTTGGAAAGTCAAACCGGAGCACCAGGAGAGGGACTCTTCGTTGAGTTTTAGAAACCTTTCGTATTCACAGTGTGTCCATTCTCTAGGTTTCCCGTACATGTTATAGCTGTAGTAATATTCCCTTCAACCTGGAGAGGTGGGACCCATGGAATGGTTGCCATGCATTATTGCTTTAAAGGGTCTGCATTTGCTCACCCAATCTCACCAATCCTCTCAGTCCCAAGTGTCCAGCCTCATGCCACATCCAGCTGTCATCGTAGATAGGGTCATTCCAGGTTGCATCAGAGACCCTGAAGGAATTGTAAAGAATTTCCCTGTTTCTTTGTTCTGTTTTTGAAATTCCTTTTTAGAGTGGGTTTGAGCTGATTCTCGCTGCCATGTTTATGCCAGTCTAGACACACTTGATTCCCTTACGGAGACATATCAATACATAGGTTTTAAGATTCTTACTAGTCAGATCTATTCCTCTGCGGGAAATATGGGGTTTTGAGTCCCTTTCACTGAGGAAGGTGTAGGTCTTGTCTATTCCATAGTTGGTTTTTGGAACAGTACCTGTGCTTATATCAAACTCTGGTTTGATGCATCACCCCACCTCTCCTTCCCCCTTAAGCAGGCATAAGAGTGTTTTCTAAATGTGAGACTCTGTTCTCTTTCCTAACTCAGTTCATGTGTTGCCATGTTTACAGGATCTTCCTAAGTGATATCTTATGATAAGTTTCTTTTCCTGTGTGACTTCTTTCCCTTAGAATCATCGTACCTGAATCCACTCATTTTGCTGCTACTGGTCTTATGGCATTGATTTCGTGGCTGAGGGATATTCCATCGTACGTAAGTTCCACAATGTTTGGAACCATTTTTATATTTCCTGGGATATTTCAGGTGTACCCAGGTTGAGGTTCTTGTAAGCAGTGCAGCCCTCAATTTGGGGGTGGCTCTGTCTTATGGATTTTCAGTTTTCCCAAGGTATATTCCCTAGACTGGAAGTGCCCTTGGCTCTGTAGCTCTGTTGTTTACTTGTTTTAGGGAACACAATGCACTCCTCCAGTGAGGCAGTTGGCAACTTACATCCCGCCCATCAGCATAACAAGGCTCCCTGTTCTCCAGGGCCTGTCTTGCCTTTCTGGTTTTTACACATTTTGTGGATGTCCCTTTTGACCGGTGGGAAGTGATACTTCTTTGTAGTGCAGATTTGCATTGCCCGCTTGCTTGCTTGGCCAAAAAGGGCGTATGCGTTTTCTCCTGAATATATTCAGGAGAAAACGCATACGCCCTTTTTGGCCAAGTGCATCACTGTCGAAGTTGTGCCCCTCTTCCTGTGCTTTACAGGCGATTCTAACGTACCTCTTGAAATCTGTTTCCTGCTATTCTGCCTCGCATTCAAGTCCGCCTCGTTGCCTTCCCTCAACAGATTTTTGGACGATAGTTGGCCTTGATTACTCTGCCAGTTTGTGAATTGCTGTGCCCCTGAGCTCCATTTTTCAACTCGTTTTTTGTGAGCTGAACGCAAGTCCAAACATTTGGTTCAGGACCTATACTGGTTCCCGGTGGGTGGCTGAGACTTTGGTGAATTCTTCTTCCTGCCGGGAAATTAGAGTGACATGCGCCCATCCAAATGCCTAACAGCTACTCTCTCATTGGTTCTCCCTCTTCCCTTTCCTCCTCTGCCAAATGGGCAACCTGTGTGAACCAGGAGCTTAAAGGGGCTGTCTCTCCAAGTTGGGAGATTGATAGTAAAGCTGTTGGAAAGTCAAACCGGAGCACCAGGAGAGGGACTCTTCGTTGAGTTTTAGAAACCTTTCGTATTCACAGTGTGTCCATTCTCTAGGTTTCCCGTACATGTTATAGCTGTAGTAATATTCCCTTCAACCTGGAGAGGTGGGACCCATGGAATGGTTGCCATGCATTATTGCTTTAAAGGGTCTGCATTTGCTCACCCAATCTCACCAATCCTCTCAGTCCCAAGTGTCCAGCCTCATGCCACATCCTGCTGTCATCGTAGATAGGGTCATTCCAGGTTGCATCAGAGACCCTGAAGGAATTGTAAAGAATTTCCCTGTTTCTTTGTTCTGTTTTTGAAATTCCTTTTTAGAGTGGGTTTGAGCTGATTCTCGCTGCCATGTTTATGCCAGTCTAGACACACTTGATTCCCTTACGGAGACATATCAATACATAGGTTTTAAGATTCTTACTAGTCAGATCTATTCCTCTGCGGGAAATATGGGGTTTTGAGTCCCTTTCACTGAGGAAGGTGTAGGTCTTGTCTATTCCATAGTTGGTTTTTGGAACAGTACCTGTGCTTATATCAAACTCTGGTTTGATGCATCACCCCACCTCTCCTTCCCCCTTAAGCAGGCATAAGAGTGTTTTCTAAATGTGAGACTCTGTTCTCTTTCCTAACTCAGTTCATGTGTTGCCATGTTTACAGGATCTTCCTAAGTGATATCTTATGATAAGTTTCTTTTCCTGTGTGACTTCTTTCCCTTAGAATCATCGTACCTGAATCCACTCATTTTGCTGCTACTGGTCTTATGACATTGATTTCGTGGCTGAGGGATATTCCATCGTACGTAAGTTCCACAATGTTTGGAACCATTTTTATATTTCCTGGGATATTTCAGGTGTACCCAGGTTGAGGTTCTTGTAAGCAGTGCAGCCCTCAATTTGGGGGTGGCTCTGTCTTATGGATTTTCAGTTTTCCCAAGGTATATTCCCTAGACTGGAAGTGCCCTTGGCTCTGTAGCTCTGTTGTTTACTTGTTTTAGGGAACACAATGCACTCCTCCAGTGAGGCAGTTGGCAACTTACATCCCGCCCATCAGCATAACAAGGCTCCCTGTTCTCCAGGGCCTGTCTTGCCTTTCTGGTTTTTACACATTTTGTGGATGTCCCTTTTGACCGTTGGGAAGTGATACTTCTTTGTAGTGCAGATTTGCATTGCCCGCTTGCTTGCTTGGCCAAAAAGGGCGTATGCGTTTTCTCCTGAATATATTCAGGAGAAAACGCATACGCCCTTTTTGGCCAAGTGCATCACTGTCGAAGTTGTGCCCCTCTTCCTGTGCTTTACAGGCGATTCTAACGTACCTCTTGAAATCTGTTTCCTGCTATTCTGCCTCGCATTCAAGTCCGCCTCGTTGCCTTCCCTCAACAGATTTTTGGACGATAGTTGGCCTTGATTACTCTGCCAGTTTGTGAATTGCTGTGCCCCTGAGCTCCATTTTTCAACTCGTTTTTTGTGAGCTGAACGCAAGTCCAAACATTTGGTTCAGGACCTATACTGGTTCCCGGTGGGTGGCTGAGACTTTGGTGAATTCTTCTTCCTGCCGGGAAATTAGAGTGACATGCGCCCATCCAAATGCCTAACAGCTACTCTCTCATTGGTTCTCCCTCTTCCCTTTCCTCCTCTGCCAAATGGGCAACCTGTGTGAACCAGGAGCTTAAAGGGGCTGTCTCTCCAAGTTGGGAGATTGATAGTAAAGCTGTTGGAAAGTCAAACCGGAGCACCAGGAGAGGGACTCTTCGTTGAGTTTTAGAAACCTTTCGTATTCACAGTGTGTCCATTCTCTAGGTTTCCCGTACATGTTATAGCTGTAGTAATATTCCCTTCAACCTGGAGAGGTGGGACCCATGGAATGGTTGCCATGCATTATTGCTTTAAAGGGTCTGCATTTGCTCACCCAATCTCACCAATCCTCTCAGTCCCAAGTGTCCAGCCTCATGCCACATCCAGCTGTCATCGTAGATAGGGTCATTCCAGGTTGCATCAGAGACCCTGAAGGAATTGTAAAGAATTTCCCTGTTTCTTTGTTCTGTTTTTGAAATTCCTTTTTAGAGTGGGTTTGAGCTGATTCTCGCTGCCATGTTTATGCCAGTCTAGACACACTTGATTCCCTTATGGAGACATATCAATACATAGGTTTTAAGATTCTTACTAGTCAGATCTATTCCTCTGCGGGAAATATGGGGTTTTGAGTCCCTTTCACTGAGGAAGGTGTAGGTCTTGTCTATTCCATAGTTGGTTTTTGGAACAGTACCTGTGCTTATATCAAACTCTGGTTTGATGCATCACCCCACCTCTCCTTCCCCCTTAAGCAGGCATAAGAGTGTTTTCTAAATGTGAGACTCTGTTCTCTTTCCTAACTCAGTTCATGTGTTGCCATGTTTACAGGATCTTCCTAAGTGATATCTTATGATAAGTTTCTTTTCCTGTGTGACTTCTTTCCCTTAGAATCATCGTACCTGAATCCACTCATTTTGCTGCTACTGGTCTTATGACATTGATTTCGTGGCTGAGGGATATTCCATCGTACGTAAGTTCCACAATGTTTGGAACCATTTTTATATTTCCTGGGATATTTCAGGTGTACCCAGGTTGAGGTTCTTGTAAGCAGTGCAGCCCTCAATTTGGGGGTGGCTCTGTCTTATGGATTTTCAGTTTTCCCAAGGTATATTCCCTAGACTGGAAGTGCCCTTGGCTCTGTAGCTCTGTTGTTTACTTGTTTTAGGGAACACAATGCACTCCTCCAGTGAGGCAGTTGGCAACTTACATCCCGCCCATCAGCATAACAAGGCTCCCTGTTCTCCAGGGCCTGTCTTGCCTTTCTGGTTTTTACACATTTTGTGGATGTCCCTTTTGACCGGTGGGAAGTGATACTTCTTTGTAGTGCAGATTTGCATTGCCCGCTTGCTTGCTTGGCCAAAAAGGGCGTATGCGTTTTCTCCTGAATATATTCAGGAGAAAACGCATACGCCCTTTTTGGCCAAGTGCATCACTGTCGAAGTTGTGCCCCTCTTCCTGTGCTTTACAGGCGATTCTAACGTACCTCTTGAAATCTGTTTCCTGCTATTCTGCCTCGCATTCAAGTCCGCCTCGTTGCCTTCCCTCAACAGATTTTTGGACGATAGTTGGCCTTGATTACTCTGCCAGTTTGTGAATTGCTGTGCCCCTGAGCTCCATTTTTCAACTCGTTTTTTGTGAGCTGAACGCAAGTCCAAACATTTGGTTCAGGACCTATACTGGTTCCCGGTGGGTGGCTGAGACTTTGGTGAATTCTTCTTCCTGCCGGGAAATTAGAGTGACATGCGCCCATCCAAATGCCTAACAGCTACTCTCTCATTGGTTCTCCCTCTTCCCTTTCCTCCTCTGCCAAATGGGCAACCTGTGTGAACCAGGAGCTTAAAGGGGCTGTCTCTCCAAGTTGGGAGATTGATAGTAAAGCTGTTGGAAAGTCAAACCGGAGCACCAGGAGAGGGACTCTTCGTTGAGTTTTAGAAACCTTTCGTATTCACAGTGTGTCCATTCTCTAGGTTTCCCGTACATGTTATAGCTGTAGTAATATTCCCTTCAACCTGGAGAGGTGGGACCCATGGAATGGTTGCCATGCATTATTGCTTTAAAGGGTCTGCATTTGCTCACCCAATCTCACCAATCCTCTCAGTCCCAAGTGTCCAGCCTCATGCCACATCCTGCTGTCATCGTAGATAGGGTCATTCCAGGTTGCATCAGAGACCCTGAAGGAATTGTAAAGAATTTCCCTGTTTCTTTGTTCTGTTTTTGAAATTCCTTTTTAGAGTGGGTTTGAGCTGATTCTCGCTGCCATGTTTATGCCAGTCTAGACACACTTGATTCCCTTACGGAGACATATCAATACATAGGTTTTAAGATTCTTACTAGTCAGATCTATTCCTCTGCGGGAAATATGGGGTTTTGAGTCCCTTTCACTGAGGAAGGTGTAGGTCTTGTCTATTCCATAGTTGGTTTTTGGAACAGTACCTGTGCTTATATCAAACTCTGGTTTGATGCATCACCCCACCTCTCCTTCCCCCTTAAGCAGGCATAAGAGTGTTTTCTAAATGTGAGACTCTGTTCTCTTTCCTAACTCAGTTCATGTGTTGCCATGTTTACAGGATCTTCCTAAGTGATATCTTATGATAAGTTTCTTTTCCTGTGTGACTTCTTTCCCTTAGAATCATCGTACCTGAATCCACTCATTTTGCTGCTACTGGTCTTATGACATTGATTTCGTGGCTGAGGGATATTCCATCGTACGTAAGTTCCACAATGTTTGGAACCATTTTTATATTTCCTGGGATATTTCAGGTGTACCCAGGTTGAGGTTCTTGTAAGCAGTGCAGCCCTCAATTTGGGGGTGGCTCTGTCTTATGGATTTTCAGTTTTCCCAAGGTATATTCCCTAGACTGGAAGTGCCCTTGGCTCTGTAGCTCTGTTGTTTACTTGTTTTAGGGAACACAATGCACTCCTCCAGTGAGGCAGTTGGCAACTTACATCCCGCCCATCAGCATAACAAGGCTCCCTGTTCTCCAGGGCCTGTCTTGCCTTTCTGGTTTTTACACATTTTGTGGATGTCCCTTTTGACCGTTGGGAAGTGATACTTCTTTGTAGTGCAGATTTGCATTGCCCGCTTGCTTGCTTGGCCAAAAAGGGCGTATGCGTTTTCTCCTGAATATATTCAGGAGAAAACGCATACGCCCTTTTTGGCCAAGTGCATCACTGTCGAAGTTGTGCCCCTCTTCCTGTGCTTTACAGGCGATTCTAACGTACCTCTTGAAATCTGTTTCCTGCTATTCTGCCTCGCATTCAAGTCCGCCTCGTTGCCTTCCCTCAACAGATTTTTGGACGATAGTTGGCCTTGATTACTCTGCCAGTTTGTGAATTGCTGTGCCCCTGAGCTCCATTTTTCAACTCGTTTTTTGTGAGCTGAACGCAAGTCCAAACATTTGGTTCAGGACCTATACTGGTTCCCGGTGGGTGGCTGAGACTTTGGTGAATTCTTCTTCCTGCCGGGAAATTAGAGTGACATGCGCCCATCCAAATGCCTAACAGCTACTCTCTCATTGGTTCTCCCTCTTCCCTTTCCTCCTCTGCCAAATGGGCAACCTGTGTGAACCAGGAGCTTAAAGGGGCTGTCTCTCCAAGTTGGGAGATTGATAGTAAAGCTGTTGGAAAGTCAAACCGGAGCACCAGGAGAGGGACTCTTCGTTGAGTTTTAGAAACCTTTCGTATTCACAGTGTGTCCATTCTCTAGGTTTCCCGTACATGTTATAGCTGTAGTAATATTCCCTTCAACCTGGAGAGGTGGGACCCATGGAATGGTTGCCATGCATTATTGCTTTAAAGGGTCTGCATTTGCTCACCCAATCTCACCAATCCTCTCAGTCCCAAGTGTCCAGCCTCATGCCACATCCAGCTGTCATCGTAGATAGGGTCATTCCAGGTTGCATCAGAGACCCTGAAGGAATTGTAAAGAATTTCCCTGTTTCTTTGTTCTGTTTTTGAAATTCCTTTTTAGAGTGGGTTTGAGCTGATTCTCGCTGCCATGTTTATGCCAGTCTAGACACACTTGATTCCCTTATGGAGACATATCAATACATAGGTTTTAAGATTCTTACTAGTCAGATCTATTCCTCTGCGGGAAATATGGGGTTTTGAGTCCCTTTCACTGAGGAAGGTGTAGGTCTTGTCTATTCCATAGTTGGTTTTTGGAACAGTACCTGTGCTTATATCAAACTCTGGTTTGATGCATCACCCCACCTCTCCTTCCCCCTTAAGCAGGCATAAGAGTGTTTTCTAAATGTGAGACTCTGTTCTCTTTCCTAACTCAGTTCATGTGTTGCCATGTTTACAGGATCTTCCTAAGTGATATCTTATGATAAGTTTCTTTTCCTGTGTGACTTCTTTCCCTTAGAATCATCGTACCTGAATCCACTCATTTTGCTGCTACTGGTCTTATGACATTGATTTCGTGGCTGAGGGATATTCCATCGTACGTAAGTTCCACAATGTTTGGAACCATTTTTATATTTCCTGGGATATTTCAGGTGTACCCAGGTTGAGGTTCTTGTAAGCAGTGCAGCCCTCAATTTGGGGGTGGCTCTGTCTTATGGATTTTCAGTTTTCCCAAGGTATATTCCCTAGACTGGAAGTGCCCTTGGCTCTGTAGCTCTGTTGTTTACTTGTTTTAGGGAACACAATGCACTCCTCCAGTGAGGCAGTTGGCAACTTACATCCCGCCCATCAGCATAACAAGGCTCCCTGTTCTCCAGGGCCTGTCTTGCCTTTCTGGTTTTTACACATTTTGTGGATGTCCCTTTTGACCGGTGGGAAGTGATACTTCTTTGTAGTGCAGATTTGCATTGCCCGCTTGCTTGCTTGGCCAAAAAGGGCGTATGCGTTTTCTCCTGAATATATTCAGGAGAAAACGCATACGCCCTTTTTGGCCAAGTGCATCACTGTCGAAGTTGTGCCCCTCTTCCTGTGCTTTACAGGCGATTCTAACGTACCTCTTGAAATCTGTTTCCTGCTATTCTGCCTCGCATTCAAGTCCGCCTCGTTGCCTTCCCTCAACAGATTTTTGGACGATAGTTGGCCTTGATTACTCTGCCAGTTTGTGAATTGCTGTGCCCCTGAGCTCCATTTTTCAACTCGTTTTTTGTGAGCTGAACGCAAGTCCAAACATTTGGTTCAGGACCTATACTGGTTCCCGGTGGGTGGCTGAGACTTTGGTGAATTCTTCTTCCTGCCGGGAAATTAGAGTGACATGCGCCCATCCAAATGCCTAACAGCTACTCTCTCATTGGTTCTCCCTCTTCCCTTTCCTCCTCTGCCAAATGGGCAACCTGTGTGAACCAGGAGCTTAAAGGGGCTGTCTCTCCAAGTTGGGAGATTGATAGTAAAGCTGTTGGAAAGTCAAACCGGAGCACCAGGAGAGGGACTCTTCGTTGAGTTTTAGAAACCTTTCGTATTCACAGTGTGTCCATTCTCTAGGTTTCCCGTACATGTTATAGCTGTAGTAATATTCCCTTCAACCTGGAGAGGTGGGACCCATGGAATGGTTGCCATGCATTATTGCTTTAAAGGGTCTGCATTTGCTCACCCAATCTCACCAATCCTCTCAGTCCCAAGTGTCCAGCCTCATGCCACATCCAGCTGTCATCGTAGATAGGGTCATTCCAGGTTGCATCAGAGACCCTGAAGGAATTGTAAAGAATTTCCCTGTTTCTTTGTTCTGTTTTTGAAATTCCTTTTTAGAGTGGGTTTGAGCTGATTCTCGCTGCCATGTTTATGCCAGTCTAGACACACTTGATTCCCTTACGGAGACATATCAATACATAGGTTTTAAGATTCTTACTAGTCAGATCTATTCCTCTGCGGGAAATATGGGGTTTTGAGTCCCTTTCACTGAGGAAGGTGTAGGTCTTGTCTATTCCATAGTTGGTTTTTGGAACAGTACCTGTGCTTATATCAAACTCTGGTTTGATGCATCACCCCACCTCTCCTTCCCCCTTAAGCAGGCATAAGAGTGTTTTCTAAATGTGAGACTCTGTTCTCTTTCCTAACTCAGTTCATGTGTTGCCATGTTTACAGGATCTTCCTAAGTGATATCTTATGATAAGTTTCTTTTCCTGTGTGACTTCTTTCCCTTAGAATCATCGTACCTGAATCCACTCATTTTGCTGCTACTGGTCTTATGACATTGATTTCGTGGCTGAGGGATATTCCATCGTACGTAAGTTCCACAATGTTTGGAACCATTTTTATATTTCCTGGGATATTTCAGGTGTACCCAGGTTGAGGTTCTTGTAAGCAGTGCAGCCCTCAATTTGGGGGTGGCTCTGTCTTATGGATTTTCAGTTTTCCCAAGGTATATTCCCTAGACTGGAAGTGCCCTTGGCTCTGTAGCTCTGTTGTTTACTTGTTTTAGGGAACACAATGCACTCCTCCAGTGAGGCAGTTGGCAACTTACATCCCGCCCATCAGCATAACAAGGCTCCCTGTTCTCCAGGGCCTGTCTTGCCTTTCTGGTTTTTACACATTTTGTGGATGTCCCTTTTGACCGGTGGGAAGTGATACTTCTTTGTAGTGCAGATTTGCATTGCCCGCTTGCTTGCTTGGCCAAAAAGGGCGTATGCGTTTTCTCCTGAATATATTCAGGAGAAAACGCATACGCCCTTTTTGGCCAAGTGCATCACTGTCGAAGTTGTGCCCCTCTTCCTGTGCTTTACAGGCGATTCTAACGTACCTCTTGAAATCTGTTTCCTGCTATTCTGCCTCGCATTCAAGTCCGCCTCGTTGCCTTCCCTCAACAGATTTTTGGACGATAGTTGGCCTTGATTACTCTGCCAGTTTGTGAATTGCTGTGCCCCTGAGCTCCATTTTTCAACTCGTTTTTTGTGAGCTGAACGCAAGTCCAAACATTTGGTTCAGGACCTATACTGGTTCCCGGTGGGTGGCTGAGACTTTGGTGAATTCTTCTTCCTGCCGGGAAATTAGAGTGACATGCGCCCATCCAAATGCCTAACAGCTACTCTCTCATTGGTTCTCCCTCTTCCCTTTCCTCCTCTGCCAAATGGGCAACCTGTGTGAACCAGGAGCTTAAAGGGGCTGTCTCTCCAAGTTGGGAGATTGATAGTAAAGCTGTTGGAAAGTCAAACCGGAGCACCAGGAGAGGGACTCTTCGTTGAGTTTTAGAAACCTTTCGTATTCACAGTGTGTCCATTCTCTAGGTTTCCCGTACATGTTATAGCTGTAGTAATATTCCCTTCAACCTGGAGAGGTGGGACCCATGGAATGGTTGCCATGCATTATTGCTTTAAAGGGTCTGCATTTGCTCACCCAATCTCACCAATCCTCTCAGTCCCAAGTGTCCAGCCTCATGCCACATCCTGCTGTCATCGTAGATAGGGTCATTCCAGGTTGCATCAGAGACCCTGAAGGAATTGTAAAGAATTTCCCTGTTTCTTTGTTCTGTTTTTGAAATTCCTTTTTAGAGTGGGTTTGAGCTGATTCTCGCTGCCATGTTTATGCCAGTCTAGACACACTTGATTCCCTTACGGAGACATATCAATACATAGGTTTTAAGATTCTTACTAGTCAGATCTATTCCTCTGCGGGAAATATGGGGTTTTGAGTCCCTTTCACTGAGGAAGGTGTAGGTCTTGTCTATTCCATAGTTGGTTTTTGGAACAGTACCTGTGCTTATATCAAACTCTGGTTTGATGCATCACCCCACCTCTCCTTCCCCCTTAAGCAGGCATAAGAGTGTTTTCTAAATGTGAGACTCTGTTCTCTTTCCTAACTCAGTTCATGTGTTGCCATGTTTACAGGATCTTCCTAAGTGATATCTTATGATAAGTTTCTTTTCCTGTGTGACTTCTTTCCCTTAGAATCATCGTACCTGAATCCACTCATTTTGCTGCTACTGGTCTTATGACATTGATTTCGTGGCTGAGGGATATTCCATCGTACGTAAGTTCCACAATGTTTGGAACCATTTTTATATTTCCTGGGATATTTCAGGTGTACCCAGGTTGAGGTTCTTGTAAGCAGTGCAGCCCTCAATTTGGGGGTGGCTCTGTCTTATGGATTTTCAGTTTTCCCAAGGTATATTCCCTAGACTGGAAGTGCCCTTGGCTCTGTAGCTCTGTTGTTTACTTGTTTTAGGGAACACAATGCACTCCTCCAGTGAGGCAGTTGGCAACTTACATCCCGCCCATCAGCATAACAAGGCTCCCTGTTCTCCAGGGCCTGTCTTGCCTTTCTGGTTTTTACACATTTTGTGGATGTCCCTTTTGACCGTTGGGAAGTGATACTTCTTTGTAGTGCAGATTTGCATTGCCCGCTTGCTTGCTTGGCCAAAAAGGGCGTATGCGTTTTCTCCTGAATATATTCAGGAGAAAACGCATACGCCCTTTTTGGCCAAGTGCATCACTGTCGAAGTTGTGCCCCTCTTCCTGTGCTTTACAGGCGATTCTAACGTACCTCTTGAAATCTGTTTCCTGCTATTCTGCCTCGCATTCAAGTCCGCCTCGTTGCCTTCCCTCAACAGATTTTTGGACGATAGTTGGCCTTGATTACTCTGCCAGTTTGTGAATTGCTGTGCCCCTGAGCTCCATTTTTCAACTCGTTTTTTGTGAGCTGAACGCAAGTCCAAACATTTGGTTCAGGACCTATACTGGTTCCCGGTGGGTGGCTGAGACTTTGGTGAATTCTTCTTCCTGCCGGGAAATTAGAGTGACATGTGCCCATCCAAATGCCTAACAGCTACTCTCTCATTGGTTCTCCCTCTTCCCTTTCCTCCTCTGCCAAATGGGCAACCTGTGTGAACCAGGAGCTTAAAGGGGCTGTCTCTCCAAGTTGGGAGATTGATAGTAAAGCTGTTGGAAAGTCAAACCGGAGCACCAGGAGAGGGACTCTTCGTTGAGTTTTAGAAACCTTTCGTATTCACAGTGTGTCCATTCTCTAGGTTTCCCGTACATGTTATAGCTGTAGTAATATTCCCTTCAACCTGGAGAGGTGGGACCCATGGAATGGTTGCCATGCATTATTGCTTTAAAGGGTCTGCATTTGCTCACCCAATCTCACCAATCCTCTCAGTCCCAAGTGTCCAGCCTCATGCCACATCCAGCTGTCATCGTAGATAGGGTCATTCCAGGTTGCATCAGAGACCCTGAAGGAATTGTAAAGAATTTCCCTGTTTCTTTGTTCTGTTTTTGAAATTCCTTTTTAGAGTGGGTTTGAGCTGATTCTCGCTGCCATGTTTATGCCAGTCTAGACACACTTGATTCCCTTACGGAGACATATCAATACATAGGTTTTAAGATTCTTACTAGTCAGATCTATTCCTCTGCGGGAAATATGGGGTTTTGAGTCCCTTTCACTGAGGAAGGTGTAGGTCTTGTCTATTCCATAGTTGGTTTTTGGAACAGTACCTGTGCTTATATCAAACTCTGGTTTGATGCATCACCCCACCTCTCCTTCCCCCTTAAGCAGGCATAAGAGTGTTTTCTAAATGTGAGACTCTGTTCTCTTTCCTAACTCAGTTCATGTGTTGCCATGTTTACAGGATCTTCCTAAGTGATATCTTATGATAAGTTTCTTTTCCTGTGTGACTTCTTTCCCTTAGAATCATCGTACCTGAATCCACTCATTTTGCTGCTACTGGTCTTATGACATTGATTTCGTGGCTGAGGGATATTCCATCGTACGTAAGTTCCACAATGTTTGGAACCATTTTTATATTTCCTGGGATATTTCAGGTGTACCCAGGTTGAGGTTCTTGTAAGCAGTGCAGCCCTCAATTTGGGGGTGGCTCTGTCTTATGGATTTTCAGTTTTCCCAAGGTATATTCCCTAGACTGGAAGTGCCCTTGGCTCTGTAGCTCTGTTGTTTACTTGTTTTAGGGAACACAATGCACTCCTCCAGTGAGGCAGTTGGCAACTTACATCCCGCCCATCAGCATAACAAGGCTCCCTGTTCTCCAGGGCCTGTCTTGCCTTTCTGGTTTTTACACATTTTGTGGATGTCCCTTTTGACCGGTGGGAAGTGATACTTCTTTGTAGTGCAGATTTGCATTGCCCGCTTGCTTGCTTGGCCAAAAAGGGCGTATGCGTTTTCTCCTGAATATATTCAGGAGAAAACGCATACGCCCTTTTTGGCCAAGTGCATCACTGTCGAAGTTGTGCCCCTCTTCCTGTGCTTTACAGGCGATTCTAACGTACCTCTTGAAATCTGTTTCCTGCTATTCTGCCTCGCATTCAAGTCCGCCTCGTTGCCTTCCCTCAACAGATTTTTGGACGATAGTTGGCCTTGATTACTCTGCCAGTTTGTGAATTGCTGTGCCCCTGAGCTCCATTTTTCAACTCGTTTTTTGTGAGCTGAACGCAAGTCCAAACATTTGGTTCAGGACCTATACTGGTTCCCGGTGGGTGGCTGAGACTTTGGTGAATTCTTCTTCCTGCCGGGAAATTAGAGTGACATGTGCCCATCCAAATGCCTAACAGCTACTCTCTCATTGGTTCTCCCTCTTCCCTTTCCTCCTCTGCCAAATGGGCAACCTGTGTGAACCAGGAGCTTAAAGGGGCTGTCTCTCCAAGTTGGGAGATTGATAGTAAAGCTGTTGGAAAGTCAAACCGGAGCACCAGGAGAGGGACTCTTCGTTGAGTTTTAGAAACCTTTCGTATTCACAGTGTGTCCATTCTCTAGGTTTCCCGTACATGTTATAGCTGTAGTAATATTCCCTTCAACCTGGAGAGGTGGGACCCATGGAATGGTTGCCATGCATTATTGCTTTAAAGGGTCTGCATTTGCTCACCCAATCTCACCAATCCTCTCAGTCCCAAGTGTCCAGCCTCATGCCACATCCAGCTGTCATCGTAGATAGGGTCATTCCAGGTTGCATCAGAGACCCTGAAGGAATTGTAAAGAATTTCCCTGTTTCTTTGTTCTGTTTTTGAAATTCCTTTTTAGAGTGGGTTTGAGCTGATTCTCGCTGCCATGTTTATGCCAGTCTAGACACACTTGATTCCCTTACGGAGACATATCAATACATAGGTTTTAAGATTCTTACTAGTCAGATCTATTCCTCTGCGGGAAATATGGGGTTTTGAGTCCCTTTCACTGAGGAAGGTGTAGGTCTTGTCTATTCCATAGTTGGTTTTTGGAACAGTACCTGTGCTTATATCAAACTCTGGTTTGATGCATCACCCCACCTCTCCTTCCCCCTTAAGCAGGCATAAGAGTGTTTTCTAAATGTGAGACTCTGTTCTCTTTCCTAACTCAGTTCATGTGTTGCCATGTTTACAGGATCTTCCTAAGTGATATCTTATGATAAGTTTCTTTTCCTGTGTGACTTCTTTCCCTTAGAATCATCGTACCTGAATCCACTCATTTTGCTGCTACTGGTCTTATGACATTGATTTCGTGGCTGAGGGATATTCCATCGTACGTAAGTTCCACAATGTTTGGAACCATTTTTATATTTCCTGGGATATTTCAGGTGTACCCAGGTTGAGGTTCTTGTAAGCAGTGCAGCCCTCAATTTGGGGGTGGCTCTGTCTTATGGATTTTCAGTTTTCCCAAGGTATATTCCCTAGACTGGAAGTGCCCTTGGCTCTGTAGCTCTGTTGTTTACTTGTTTTAGGGAACACAATGCACTCCTCCAGTGAGGCAGTTGGCAACTTACATCCCGCCCATCAGCATAACAAGGCTCCCTGTTCTCCAGGGCCTGTCTTGCCTTTCTGGTTTTTACACATTTTGTGGATGTCCCTTTTGACCGTTGGGAAGTGATACTTCTTTGTAGTGCAGATTTGCATTGCCCGCTTGCTTGCTTGGCCAAAAAGGGCGTATGCGTTTTCTCCTGAATATATTCAGGAGAAAACGCATACGCCCTTTTTGGCCAAGTGCATCACTGTCGAAGTTGTGCCCCTCTTCCTGTGCTTTACAGGCGATTCTAACGTACCTCTTGAAATCTGTTTCCTGCTATTCTGCCTCGCATTCAAGTCCGCCTCGTTGCCTTCCCTCAACAGATTTTTGGACGATAGTTGGCCTTGATTACTCTGCCAGTTTGTGAATTGCTGTGCCCCTGAGCTCCATTTTTCAACTCGTTTTTTGTGAGCTGAACGCAAGTCCAAACATTTGGTTCAGGACCTATACTGGTTCCCGGTGGGTGGCTGAGACTTTGGTGAATTCTTCTTCCTGCCGGGAAATTAGAGTGACATGTGCCCATCCAAATGCCTAACAGCTACTCTCTCATTGGTTCTCCCTCTTCCCTTTCCTCCTCTGCCAAATGGGCAACCTGTGTGAACCAGGAGCTTAAAGGGGCTGTCTCTCCAAGTTGGGAGATTGATAGTAAAGCTGTTGGAAAGTCAAACCGGAGCACCAGGAGAGGGACTCTTCGTTGAGTTTTAGAAACCTTTCGTATTCACAGTGTGTCCATTCTCTAGGTTTCCCGTACATGTTATAGCTGTAGTAATATTCCCTTCAACCTGGAGAGGTGGGACCCATGGAATGGTTGCCATGCATTATTGCTTTAAAGGGTCTGCATTTGCTCACCCAATCTCACCAATCCTCTCAGTCCCAAGTGTCCAGCCTCATGCCACATCCAGCTGTCATCGTAGATAGGGTCATTCCAGGTTGCATCAGAGACCCTGAAGGAATTGTAAAGAATTTCCCTGTTTCTTTGTTCTGTTTTTGAAATTCCTTTTTAGAGTGGGTTTGAGCTGATTCTCGCTGCCATGTTTATGCCAGTCTAGACACACTTGATTCCCTTACGGAGACATATCAATACATAGGTTTTAAGATTCTTACTAGTCAGATCTATTCCTCTGCGGGAAATATGGGGTTTTGAGTCCCTTTCACTGAGGAAGGTGTAGGTCTTGTCTATTCCATAGTTGGTTTTTGGAACAGTACCTGTGCTTATATCAAACTCTGGTTTGATGCATCACCCCACCTCTCCTTCCCCCTTAAGCAGGCATAAGAGTGTTTTCTAAATGTGAGACTCTGTTCTCTTTCCTAACTCAGTTCATGTGTTGCCATGTTTACAGGATCTTCCTAAGTGATATCTTATGATAAGTTTCTTTTCCTGTGTGACTTCTTTCCCTTAGAATCATCGTACCTGAATCCACTCATTTTGCTGCTACTGGTCTTATGACATTGATTTCATGGCTGAGGGATATTCCATCGTACGTAAGTTCCACAATGTTTTGAACCATTTTTATATTTCCTGGGATATTTCAGGTGTACCCAGGTTGAGGTTCTTGTAAGCAGTGCAGCCCTCAATTTGGGGGTGGCTCTGTCTTATGGATTTTCAGTTTTCCCAAGGTATATTCCCTAGACTGGAAGTGCCCTTGGCTCTGTAGCTCTGTTGTTTACTTGTTTTAGGGAACACAATGCACTCCTCCAGTGAGGCAGTTGGCAACTTACATCCCGCCCATCAGCATAACAAGGCTCCCTGTTCTCCAGGGCCTGTCTTGCCTTTCTGGTTTTTACACATTTTGTGGATGTCCCTTTTGACCGTTGGGAAGTGATACTTCTTTGTAGTGCAGATTTGCATTGCCCGCTTGCTTGCTTGGCCAAAAAGGGCGTATGCGTTTTCTCCTGAATATATTCAGGAGAAAACGCATACGCCCTTTTTGGCCAAGTGCATCACTGTCGAAGTTGTGCCCCTCTTCCTGTGCTTTACAGGCGATTCTAACGTACCTCTTGAAATCTGTTTCCTGCTATTCTGCCTCGCATTCAAGTCCGCCTCGTTGCCTTCCCTGAACAGATTTTTGGACGATAGTTGGCCTTGATTACTCTGCCAGTTTGTGAATTGCTGTGCCCCTGAGCTCCATTTTTCAACTCGTTTTTTGTGAGCTGAACGCAAGTCCAAACATTTGGTTCAGGACCTATACTGGTTCCCGGTGGGTGGCTGAGACTTTGGTGAATTCTTCTTCCTGCCGGGAAATTAGAGTGACATGCGCCCATCCAAATGCCTAACAGCTACTCTCTCATTGGTTCTCCCTCTTCCCTTTCCTCCTCTGCCAAATGGGCAACCTGTGTGAACCAGGAGCTTAAAGGGGCTGTCTCTCCAAGTTGGGAGATTGATAGTAAAGCTGTTGGAAAGTCAAACCGGAGCACCAGGAGAGGGACTCTTCGTTGAGTTTTAGAAACCTTTCGTATTCACAGTGTGTCCATTCTCTAGGTTTCCCGTACATGTTATAGCTGTAGTAATATTCCCTTCAACCTGGAGAGGTGGGACCCATGGAATGGTTGCCATGCATTATTGCTTTAAAGGGTCTGCATTTGCTCACCCAATCTCACCAATCCTCTCAGTCCCAAGTGTCCAGCCTCATGCCACATCCAGCTGTCATCGTAGATAGGGTCATTCCAGGTTGCATCAGAGACCCTGAAGGAATTGTAAAGAATTTCCCTGTTTCTTTGTTCTGTTTTTGAAATTCCTTTTTAGAGTGGGTTTGAGCTGATTCTCGCTGCCATGTTTATGCCAGTCTAGACACACTTGATTCCCTTACGGAGACATATCAGTACATAGGTTTTAAGATTCTTACTAGTCAGATCTATTCCTCTGCGGGAAATATGGGGTTTTGAGTCCCTTTCACTGAGGAAGGTGTAGGTCTTGTCTATTCCATAGTTGGTTTTTGGAACAGTACCTGTGCTTATATCAAACTCTGGTTTGATGCATCACCCCACCTCTCCTTCCCCCTTAAGCAGGCATAAGAGTGTTTTCTAAATGTGAGACTCTGTTCTCTTTCCTAACTCAGTTCATGTGTAGCCATGTTTACAGGATCTTCCTAAGTGATATCTTATGATAAGTTTCTTTTCCTGTGTGACTTCTTTCCCTTAGAATCATCGTACCTGAATCCACTCATTTTGCTGCTACTGGTCTTATGACATTGATTTCGTGGCTGAGGGATATTCCATCGTACGTAAGTTCCACAATGTTTGGAACCATTTTTATATTTCCTGGGATATTTCAGGTGTACCCAGGTTGAGGTTCTTGTAAGCAGTGCAGCCCTCAATTTGGGGGTGGCTCTGTCTTATGGATTTTCAGTTTCCCCAAGGTATATTCCCTAGACTGGAAGTGCCCTTGGCTCTGTAGCTCTGTTGTTTACTTGTTTTAGGGAACACAATGCACTCCTCCACTGAGGCAGTTGGCAACTTACATCCCGCCCATCAGCATAACAAGGCTCCCTGTTCTCCAGGGACTGTCTTGCCTTTCTGGTTTTTACACATTTTGTGGATGTCCCTTTTGACCGTTGGGAAGTGATACTTCTTTGTAGTGCAGATTTGCATTGCCCGCTTGCTTGCTTGGCCAAAAAGGGCGTATGCGTTTTCTCCTGAATATATTCAGGAGAAAACGCATACGCACTTTTTGGCCAAGTGCATCATTGTCGAAGTTGTGCCCCTCTTCCTGTGCTTTACAGGCGATTCTAATGTACCTCTTGAAATCTGTTTCCTGCTATTCTGCCTCGCATTCAAGTCCACCTCGTTGCCTTCCCTCAACAGATTTTTGGACGATAGTTGGCCTTGATTACTCTGCCAGTTTGTGAATTGCTGTGCCCCTGAGCTCCATTTTTCAACTCGTTTTTTGTGAGCTGAACGCAAGTCCAAACATTTGGTTCAGGACCTATACTGGTTCCCGGTGGGTGGCTGAGACTTTGGTGAATTCTTCTTCCTGCCGGGAAATTAGAGTGACATGTGCCCATCCAAATGCCTAACAGCTACTCTCTCATTGGTTCTCCCTCTTCCCTTTCCTCCTCTGCCAAATGGGCAACCTGTGTGAACCAGGAGCTTAAAGGGGCTGTCTCTCCAAGTTGGGAGATTGATAGTAAAGCTGTTGGAAAGTCAAACCGGAGCACCAGGAGAGGGACTCTTCGTTGAGTTTTAGAAACCTTTCGTATTCACAGTGTGTCCATTCTCTAGGTTTCCCGTACATGTTATAGCTGTAGTAATATTCCCTTCAACCTGGAGAGGTGGGACCCATGGAATGGTTGCCATGCATTATTGCTTTAAAGGGTCTGCATTTGCTCACCCAATCTCACCAATCCTCTCAGTCCCAAGTGTCCAGCCTCATGCCACATCCAGCTGTCATCGTAGATAGGGTCATTCCAGGTTGCATCAGAGACCCTGAAGGAATTGTAAAGAATTTCCCTGTTTCTTTGTTCTGTTTTTGAAATTCCTTTTTAGAGTGGGTTTGAGCTGATTCTCGCTGCCATGTTTATGCCAGTCTAGACACACTTGATTCCCTTACGGAGACATATCAATACATAGGTTTTAAGATTCTTACTAGTCAGATCTATTCCTCTGCGGGAAATATGGGGTTTTGAGTCCCTTTCACTGAGGAAGGTGTAGGTCTTGTCTATTCCATAGTTGGTTTTTGGAACAGTACCTGTGCTTATATCAAACTCTGGTTTGATGCATCACCCCACCTCTCCTTCCCCCTTAAGCAGGCATAAGAGTGTTTTCTAAATGTGAGACTCTGTTCTCTTTCCTAACTCAGTTCATGTGTTGCCATGTTTACAGGATCTTCCTAAGTGATATCTTATGATAAGTTTCTTTTCCTGTGTGACTTCTTTCCCTTAGAATCATCGTACCTGAATCCACTCATTTTGCTGCTACTGGTCTTATGACATTGATTTCGTGGCTGAGGGATATTCCATCGTACGTAAGTTCCACAATGTTTGGAACCATTTTTATATTTCCTGGGATATTTCAGGTGTACCCAGGTTGAGGTTCTTGTAAGCAGTGCAGCCCTCAATTTGGGGGTGGCTCTGTCTTATGGATTTTCAGTTTTCCCAAGGTATATTCCCTAGACTGGAAGTGCCCTTGGCTCTGTAGCTCTGTTGTTTACTTGTTTTAGGGAACACAATGCACTCCTCCAGTGAGGCAGTTGGCAACTTACATCCCGCCCATCAGCATAACAAGGCTCCCTGTTCTCCAGGGCCTGTCTTGCCTTTCTGGTTTTTACACATTTTGTGGATGTCCCTTTTGACCGGTGGGAAGTGATACTTCTTTGTAGTGCAGATTTGCATTGCCCGCTTGCTTGCTTGGCCAAAAAGGGCGTATGCGTTTTCTCCTGAATATATTCAGGAGAAAACGCATACGCCCTTTTTGGCCAAGTGCATCATTGTCGAAGTTGTGCCCCTCTTCCTGTGCTTTACAGGCGATTCTAACGTACCTCTTGAAATCTGTTTCCTGCTATTCTGCCTCGCATTCAAGTCCGCCTCGTTGCCTTCCCTCAACAGATTTTTGGACGATAGTTGGCCTTGATTACTCTGCCAGTTTGTGAATTGCTGTGCCCCTGAGCTCCATTTTTCAACTCGTTTTTTGTGAGCTGAACGCAAGTCCAAACATTTGGTTCAGGACCTATACTGGTTCCCGGTGGGTGGCTGAGACTTTGGTGAATTCTTCTTCCTGCCGGGAAATTAGAGTGACATGTGCCCATCCAAATGCCTAACAGCTACTCTCTCATTGGTTCTCCCTCTTCCCTTTCCTCCTCTGCCAAATGGGCAACCTGTGTGAACCAGGAGCTTAAAGGGGCTGTCTCTCCAAGTTGGGAGATTGATAGTAAAGCTGTTGGAAAGTCAAACCGGAGCACCAGGAGAGGGACTCTTCGTTGAGTTTTAGAAACCTTTCGTATTCACAGTGTGTCCATTCTCTAGGTTTCCCGTACATGTTATAGCTGTAGTAATATTCCCTTCAACCTGGAGAGGTGGGACCCATGGAATGGTTGCCATGCATTATTGCTTTAAAGGGTCTGCATTTGCTCACCCAATCTCACCAATCCTCTCAGTCCCAAGTGTCCAGCCTCATGCCACATCCAGCTGTCATCGTAGATAGGGTCATTCCAGGTTGCATCAGAGACCCTGAAGGAATTGTAAAGAATTTCCCTGTTTCTTTGTTCTGTTTTTGAAATTCCTTTTTAGAGTGGGTTTGAGCTGATTCTCGCTGCCATGTTTATGCCAGTCTAGACACACTTGATTCCCTTACGGAGACATATCAATACATAGGTTTTAAGATTCTTACTAGTCAGATCTATTCCTCTGCGGGAAATATGGGGTTTTGAGTCCCTTTCACTGAGGAAGGTGTAGGTCTTGTCTATTCCATAGTTGGTTTTTGGAACAGTACCTGTGCTTATATCAAACTCTGGTTTGATGCATCACCCCACCTCTCCTTCCCCCTTAAGCAGGCATAAGAGTGTTTTCTAAATGTGAGACTCTGTTCTCTTTCCTAACTCAGTTCATGTGTTGCCATGTTTACAGGATCTTCCTAAGTGATATCTTATGATAAGTTTCTTTTCCTGTGTGACTTCTTTCCCTTAGAATCATCGTACCTGAATCCACTCATTTTGCTGCTACTGGTCTTATGACATTGATTTCGTGGCTGAGGGATATTCCATCGTACGTAAGTTCCACAATGTTTGGAACCATTTTTATATTTCCTGGGATATTTCAGGTGTACCCAGGTTGAGGTTCTTGTAAGCAGTGCAGCCCTCAATTTGGGGGTGGCTCTGTCTTATGGATTTTCAGTTTTCCCAAGGTATATTCCCTAGACTGGAAGTGCCCTTGGCTCTGTAGCTCTGTTGTTTACTTGTTTTAGGGAACACAATGCACTCCTCCAGTGAGGCAGTTGGCAACTTACATCCCGCCCATCAGCATAACAAGGCTCCCTGTTCTCCAGGGCCTGTCTTGCCTTTCTGGTTTTTACACATTTTGTGGATGTCCCTTTTGACCGTTGGGAAGTGATACTTCTTTGTAGTGCAGATTTGCATTGCCCGCTTGCTTGCTTGGCCAAAAAGGGCGTATGCGTTTTCTCCTGAATATATTCAGGAGAAAACGCATACGCCCTTTTTGGCCAAGTGCATCATTGTCGAAGTTGTGCCCCTCTTCCTGTGCTTTACAGGCGATTCTAACGTACCTCTTGAAATCTGTTTCCTGCTATTCTGCCTCGCATTCAAGTCCGCCTCGTTGCCTTCCCTCAACAGATTTTTGGACGATAGTTGGCCTTGATTACTCTGCCAGTTTGTGAATTGCTGTGCCCCTGAGCTCCATTTTTCAACTCGTTTTTTGTGAGCTGAACGCAAGTCCAAACATTTGGTTCAGGACCTATACTGGTTCCCGGTGGGTGGCTGAGACTTTGGTGAATTCTTCTTCCTGCCGGGAAATTAGAGTGACATGTGCCCATCCAAATGCCTAACAGCTACTCTCTCATTGGTTCTCCCTCTTCCCTTTCCTCCTCTGCCAAATGGGCAACCTGTGTGAACCAGGAGCTTAAAGGGGCTGTCTCTCCAAGTTGGGAGATTGATAGTAAAGCTGTTGGAAAGTCAAACCGGAGCACCAGGAGAGGGACTCTTCGTTGAGTTTTAGAAACCTTTCGTATTCACAGTGTGTCCATTCTCTAGGTTTCCCGTACATGTTATAGCTGTAGTAATATTCCCTTCAACCTGGAGAGGTGGGACCCATGGAATGGTTGCCATGCATTATTGCTTTAAAGGGTCTGCATTTGCTCACCCAATCTCACCAATCCTCTCAGTCCCAAGTGTCCAGCCTCATGCCACATCCAGCTGTCATCGTAGATAGGGTCATTCCAGGTTGCATCAGAGACCCTGAAGGAATTGTAAAGAATTTCCCTGTTTCTTTGTTCTGTTTTTGAAATTCCTTTTTAGAGTGGGTTTGAGCTGATTCTCGCTGCCATGTTTATGCCAGTCTAGACACACTTGATTCCCTTACGGAGACATATCAATACATAGGTTTTAAGATTCTTACTAGTCAGATCTATTCCTCTGCGGGAAATATGGGGTTTTGAGTCCCTTTCACTGAGGAAGGTGTAGGTCTTGTCTATTCCATAGTTGGTTTTTGGAACAGTACCTGTGCTTATATCAAACTCTGGTTTGATGCATCACCCCACCTCTCCTTCCCCCTTAAGCAGGCATAAGAGTGTTTTCTAAATGTGAGACTCTGTTCTCTTTCCTAACTCAGTTCATGTGTTGCCATGTTTACAGGATCTTCCTAAGTGATATCTTATGATAAGTTTCTTTTTCTGTGTGACTTCTTTCACTTAGAATCATCGTACCTGAATCCACTCATTTTGCTGCTACTGGTCTTATGACATTGATTTCGTGGCTGAGGGATATTCCATCGTACGTAAGTTCCACAATGTTTGGAACCATTTTTATATTTCCTGGGATATTTCAGGTGTACCCAGGTTGAGGTTCTTGTAAGCAGTGCAGCCCTCAATTTGGGGGTGGCTCTGTCTTATGGATTTTCAGTTTTCCCAAGGTATATTCCCTAGACTGGAAGTGCCCTTGGCTCTGTAGCTCTGTTGTTTACTTGTTTTAGGGAACACAATGCACTCCTCCAGTGAGGCAGTTGGCAACTTACATCCCGCCCATCAGCATAACAAGGCTCCCTGTTCTCCAGGGCCTGTCTTGCCTTTCTGGTTTTTACACATTTTGTGGATGTCCCTTTTGACCGTTGGGAAGTGATACTTCTTTGTAGTGCAGATTTGCATTGCCCGCTTGCTTGCTTGGCCAAAAAGGGCCTATGCGTTTTCTCCTGAATATATTCAGGAGAAAACGCATACGCCCTTTTTGGCCAAGTGCATCACTGTCGAAGTTGTGCCCCTCTTCCTGTGCTTTACAGGCGATTCTAACGTACCTCTTGAAATCTGTTTCCTGCTATTCTGCCTCGCATTCAAGTCCGCCTCGTTGCCTTCCCTCAACAGATTTTTGGACGATAGTTGGCCTTGATTACTCTGCCAGTTTGTGAATTGCTGTGCCCCTGAGCTCCATTTTTCAACTCGTTTTTTGTGAGCTGAACGCAAGTCCAAACATTTGGTTCAGGACCTATACTGGTTCCCGGTGGGTGGCTGAGACTTTGGTGAATTCTTCTTCCTGCCGGGAAATTAGAGTGACATGTGCCCATCCAAATGCCTAACAGCTACTCTCTCATTGGTTCTCCCTCTTCCCTTTCCTCCTCTGCCAAATGGGCAACCTGTGTGAACCAGGAGCTTAAAGGGGCTGTCTCTCCAAGTTGGGAGATTGATAGTAAAGCTGTTGGAAAGTCAAACCGGAGCACCAGGAGAGGGACTCTTCGTTGAGTTTTAGAAACCTTTCGTATTCACATTGTGTCCATTCTCTAGGTTTCCCGTACATGTTATAGCTGTAGTAATATTCCCTTCAACCTGGAGAGGTGGGACCCATGGAATGGTTGCCATGCATTATTGCTTTAAAGGGTCTGCATTTGCTCACCCAATCTCACCAATCCTCTCAGTCCCAAGTGTCCAGCCTCATGCCACATCCAGCTGTCATCGTAGATAGGGTCATTCCAGGTTGCATCAGAGACCCTGAAGGAATTGTAAAGAATTTCCCTGTTTCTTTGTTCTGTTTTTGAAATTCCTTTTTAGAGTGGGTTTGAGCTGATTCTCGCTGCCATGTTTATGCCAGTCTAGACACACTTGATTCCCTTACGGAGACATATCAATACATAGGTTTTAAGATTCTTACTAGTCAGATCTATTCCTCTGCGGGAAATATGGGGTTTTGAGTCCCTTTCACTGAGGAAGGTGTAGGTCTTGTCTATTCCATAGTTGGTTTTTGGAACAGTACCTGTGCTTATATCAAACTCTGGTTTGATGCATCACCCCACCTCTCCTTCCCCCTTAAGCAGGCATAAGAGTGTTTTCTAAATGTGAGACTCTGTTCTCTTTCCTAACTCAGTTCATGTGTTGCCATGTTTACAGGATCTTCCTAAGTGATATCTTATGATAAGTTTCTTTTTCTGTGTGACTTCTTTCCCTTAGAATCATCGTACCTGAATCCACTCATTTTGCTGCTACTGGTCTTATGACATTGATTTCGTGGCTGAGGGATATTCCATCGTACGTAAGTTCCACAATGTTTGGAACCATTTTTATATTTCCTGGGATATTTCAGGTGTACCCAGGTTGAGGTTCTTGTAAGCAGTGCAGCCCTCAATTTGGGGGTGGCTCTGTCTTATGGATTTTCAGTTTTCCCAAGGTATATTCCCTAGACTGGAAGTGCCCTTGGCTCTGTAGCTCTGTTGTTTACTTGTTTTAGGGAACACAATGCACTCCTCCAGTGAGGCAGTTGGCAACTTACATCCCGCCCATCAGCATAACAAGGCTCCCTGTTCTCCAGGGCCTGTCTTGCCTTTCTGGTTTTTACACATTTTGTGGATGTCCCTTTTGACCGTTGGGAAGTGATACTTCTTTGTAGTGCAGATTTGCATTGCCCGCTTGCTTGCTTGGCCAAAAAGGGCGTATGCGTTTTCTCCTGAATATATTCAGGAGAAAACGCATACGCCCTTTTTGGCCAAGTGCATCACTGTCGAAGTTGTGCCCCTCTTCCTGTGCTTTACAGGCGATTCTAACGTACCTCTTGAAATCTGTTTCCTGCTATTCTGCCTCGCATTCAAGTCCGCCTCGTTGCCTTCCCTCAACAGATTTTTGGACGATAGTTGGCCTTGATTACTCTGCCAGTTTGTGAATTGCTGTGCCCCTGAGCTCCATTTTTCAACTCGTTTTTTGTGAGCTGAACGCAAGTCCAAACATTTGGTTCAGGACCTATACTGGTTCCCGGTGGGTGGCTGAGACTTTGGTGAATTCTTCTTCCTGCCGGGAAATTAGAGTGACATGTGCCCATCCAAATGCCTAACAGCTACTCTCTCATTGGTTCTCCCTCTTCCCTTTCCTCCTCTGCCAAATGGGCAACCTGTGTGAACCAGGAGCTTAAAGGGGCTGTCTCTCCAAGTTGGGAGATTGATAGTAAAGCTGTTGGAAAGTCAAATCGGAGCACCAGGAGAGGGACTCTTCGTTGAGTTTTAGAAACCTTTCGTATTCACATTGTGTCCATTCTCTAGGTTTCCCGTACATGTTATAGCTGTAGTAATATTCCCTTCAACCTGGAGAGGTGGGACCCATGGAATGGTTGCCATGCATTATTGCTTTAAAGGGTCTGCATTTGCTCACCCAATCTCACCAATCCTCTCAGTCCCAAGTGTCCAGCCTCATGCCACATCCAGCTGTCATCGTAGATAGGGTCATTCCAGGTTGCATCAGAGACCCTGAAGGAATTGTAAAGAATTTCCCTGTTTCTTTGTTCTGTTTTTGAAATTCCTTTTTAGAGTGGGTTTGAGCTGATTCTCGCTGCCATGTTTATGCCAGTCTAGACACACTTGATTCCCTTACGGAGACATATCAATACATAGGTTTTAAGATTCTTACTAGTCAGATCTATTCCTCTGCGGGAAATATGGGGTTTTGAGTCCCTTTCACTGAGGAAGGTGTAGGTCTTGTCTATTCCATAGTTGGTTTTTGGAACAGTACCTGTGCTTATATCAAACTCTGGTTTGATGCATCACCCCACCTCTCCTTCCCCCTTAAGCAGGCATAAGAGTGTTTTCTAAATGTGAGACTCTGTTCTCTTTCCTAACTCAGTTCATGTGTTGCCATGTTTACAGGATCTTCCTAAGTGATATCTTATGATAAGTTTCTTTTTCTGTGTGACTTCTTTCCCTTAGAATCATCGTACCTGAATCCACTCATTTTGCTGCTACTGGTCTTATGACATTGATTTCGTGGCTGAGGGATATTCCATCGTACGTAAGTTCCACAATGTTTGGAACCATTTTTATATTTCCTGGGATATTTCAGGTGTACCCAGGTTGAGGTTCTTGTAAGCAGTGCAGCCCTCAATTTGGGGGTGGCTCTGTCTTATGGATTTTCAGTTTTCCCAAGGTATATTCCCTAGACTGGAAGTGCCCTTGGCTCTGTAGCTCTGTTGTTTACTTGTTTTAGGGAACACAATGCACTCCTCCAGTGAGGCAGTTGGCAACTTACATCCCGCCCATCAGCATAACAAGGCTCCCTGTTCTCCAGGGCCTGTCTTGCCTTTCTGGTTTTTACACATTTTGTGGATGTCCCTTTTGACCGTTGGGAAGTGATACTTCTTTGTAGTGCAGATTTGCATTGCCCGCTTGCTTGCTTGGCCAAAAAGGGCGTATGCGTTTTCTCCTGAATATATTCAGGAGAAAACGCATACGCCCTTTTTGGCCAAGTGCATCATTGTCGAAGTTGTGCCCCTCTTCCTGTGCTTTACAGGCGATTCTAACGTACCTCTTGAAATCTGTTTCCTGCTATTCTGCCTCGCATTCAAGTCCGCCTCGTTGCCTTCCCTCAACAGATTTTTGGACGATAGTTGGCCTTGATTACTCTGCCAGTTTGTGAATTGCTGTGCCCCTGAGCTCCATTTTTCAACTCGTTTTTTGTGAGCTGAACGCAAGTCCAAACATTTGGTTCAGGACCTATACTGGTTCCCGGTGGGTGGCTGAGACTTTGGTGAATTCTTCTTCCTGCCGGGAAATTAGAGTGACATGTGCCCATCCAAATGCCTAACAGCTACTCTCTCATTGGTTCTCCCTCTTCCCTTTCCTCCTCTGCCAAATGGGCAACCTGTGTGAACCAGGAGCTTAAAGGGGCTGTCTCTCCAAGTTGGGAGATTGATAGTAAAGCTGTTGGAAAGTCAAACCGGAGCACCAGGAGAGGGGCTCTTCGTTGAGTTTTAGAAACCTTTCGTATTCACAGTGTGTCCATTCTCTAGGTTTCCCGTACATGTTATAGCTGTAGTAATATTCCCTTCAACCTGGAGAGGTGGGACCCATGGAATGTTTGCCATGCATTATTGCTTTAAAGGGTCTGCATTTGCTCACCCAATCTCACCAATCCTCTCAGTCCCAAGTGTCCAGCCTCATGCCACATCCAGCTGTCACCGTAGATAGGGTCATTCCAGGTTGCATCAGAGACCCTGAAGGAATTGTAAAGAATTTCCCTGTTTCTTTGTTCTGGTTTTGAAATTCCTTTTTAGAGTGGGTTTGAGCTGATTCTCGCTGCCATGTTTATGCCAGTCTAGACACACTTGATTCCCTTACGGAGACATATCAATACATAGGTTTTAAGATTCTTACTAGTCAGATCTATTCCTCTGCGGGAAATATGGGGTTTTGAGTCCCTTTCACTGAGGAAGGTGTAGGTCTTGTCTATTCCATAGTTGGTTTTTGGAACAGTACCTGTGCTTATATCAAACTCTGGTTTGATGCATCACCCCACCTCTCCTTCCCCCTTAAGCAGGCATAAGAGTGTTTTCTAAATGTGAGACTCTGTTCTCTTTCCTAACTCAGTTCATGTGTTGCCATGTTTACAGGATCTTCCTAAGTGATATCTTATGATAAGTTTCTTTTTCTGTGTGACTTCTTTCCCTTAGAATCATCGTACCTGAATCCACTCATTTTGCTGCTACTGGTCTTATGACATTGATTTCGTGGCTGAGGGATATTCCATCGTACATAAGTTCCACAATGTTTGGAACCATTTTTATATTTCCTGGGATATTTCAGGTGTACCCAGGTTGAGGTTCTTGTAAGCAGTGCAGCCCTCAATTTGGGGGTGGCTCTGTCTTATGGATTTTCAGTTTTCCCAAGGTATATTCCCTAGACTGGAAGTGCCCTTGGCTCTGTAGCTCTGTTGTTTACTTGTTTTAGGGAACACAATGCACTCCTCCAGTGAGGCAGTTGGCAACTTACATCCCGCCCATCAGCATAACAAGGCTCCCTGTTCTCCAGGGCCTGTCTTGCCTTTCTGGTTTTTACACATTTTGTGGATGTCCCTTTTGACCGTTGGGAAGTGATACTTCTTTGTAGTGCAGATTTGCATTGCCCGCTTGCTTGCTTGGCCAAAAAGGGCGTATGCGTTTTCTCCTGAATATATTCAGGAGAAAACGCATACGCCCTTTTTGGCCAAGTGCATCATTGTCGAAGTTGTGCCCCTCTTCCTGTGCTTTACAGGCGATTCTAACGTACCTCTTGAAATCTGTTTCCTGCTATTCTGCCTCGCATTCAAGTCCGCCTCGTTGCCTTCCCTCAACAGATTTTTGGACGATAGTTGGCCTTGATTACTCTGCCAGTTTGTGAATTGCTGTGCCCCTGAGCTCCATTTTTCAACTCGTTTTTTGTGAGCTGAACGCAAGTCCAAACATTTGGTTCAGGACCTATACTGGTTCCCGGTGGGTGGCTGAGACTTTGGTGAATTCTTCTTCCTGCCGGGAAATTAGAGTGACATGTGCCCATCCAAATGCCTAACAGCTACTCTCTCATTGGTTCTCCCTCTTCCCTTTCCTCCTCTGCCAAATGGGCAACCTGTGTGAACCAGGAGCTTAAAGGGGCTGTCTCTCCAAGTTGGGAGATTGATAGTAAAGCTGTTGGAAAGTCAAACCGGAGCACCAGGAGAGGGGCTCTTCGTTGAGTTTTAGAAACCTTTCGTATTCACAGTGTGTCCATTCTCTAGGTTTCCCGTACATGTTATAGCTGTAGTAATATTCCCTTCAACCTGGAGAGGTGGGACCCATGGAATGGTTGCCATGCATTATTGCTTTAAAGGGTCTGCATTTGCTCACCCAATCTCACCAATCCTCTCAGTCCCAAGTGTCCAGCCTCATGCCACATCCAGCTGTCACCGTAGATAGGGTCATTCCAGGTTGCATCAGAGACCCTGAAGGAATTGTAAAGAATTTCCCTGTTTCTTTGTTCTGTTTTTGAAATTCCTTTTTAGAGTGGGTTTGAGCTGATTCTCGCTGCCATGTTTATGCCAGTCTAGACACACTTGATTCCCTTACGGAGACATATCAATACATAGGTTTTAAGATTCTTACTAGTCAGATCTATTCCTCTGTGGGAAATATGGGGTTTTGAGTCCCTTTCACTGAGGAAGGTGTAGGTCTTGTCTATTCCATAGTTGGTTTTTGGAACAGTACCTGTGCTTATATCAAACTCTGGTTTGATGCATCACCCCACCTCTCCTTCCCCCTTAAGCAGGCATAAGAGTGTTTTCTAAATGTGAGACTCTGTTCTCTTTCCTAACTCAGTTCATGTGTTGCCATGTTTACAGGATCTTCCTAAGTGATATCTTATGATAAGTTTCTTTTCCTGTGTGACTTCTTTCCCTTAGAATCATCGTACCTGAATCCACTCATTTTGCTGCTACTGGTCTTATGACATTGATTTCGTGGCTGAGGGATATTCCATCGTACGTAAGTTCCACAATGTTTGGAACCATTTTTATATTTCCTGGGATATTTCAGGTGTACCCAGGTTGAGGTTCTTGTAAGCAGTGCAGCCCTCAATTTGGGGGTGGCTCTGTCTTATGGATTTTCAGTTTTCCCAAGGTATATTCCCTAGACTGGAAGTGCCCTTGGCTCTGTAGCTCTGTTGTTTACTTGTTTTAGGGAACACAATGCACTCCTCCAGTGAGGCAGTTGGCAACTTACATCCCGCCCATCAGCATAACAAGGCTCCCTGTTCTCCAGGGCCTGTCTTGCCTTTCTGGTTTTTACACATTTTGTGGATGTCCCTTTTGACCGTTGGGAAGTGATACTTCTTTGTAGTGCAGATTTGCATTGCCCGCTTGCTTGCTTGGCCAAAAAGGGCGTATGCGTTTTCTCCTGAATATATTCAGGAGAAAACGCATACGCCCTTTTTGGCCAAGTGCATCATTGTCGAAGTTGTGCCCCTCTTCCTGTGCTTTACAGGCGATTCTAACGTACCTCTTGAAATCTGTTTCCTGCTATTCTGCCTCGCATTCAAGTCCGCCTCGTTGCCTTCCCTCAACAGATTTTTGGACGATAGTTGGCCTTGATTACTCTGCCAGTTTGTGAATTGCTGTGCCCCTGAGCTCCATTTTTCAACTCGTTTTTTGTGAGCTGAACGCAAGTCCAAACATTTGGTTCAGGACCTATACTGGTTCCCGGTGGGTGGCTGAGACTTTGGTGAATTCTTCTTCCTGCCGGGAAATTAGAGTGACATGTGCCCATCCAAATGCCTAACAGCTACTCTCTCATTGGTTCTCCCTCTTCCCTTTCCTCCTCTGCCAAATGGGCAACCTGTGTGAACCAGGAGCTTAAAGGGGCTGTCTCTCCAAGTTGGGAGATTGATAGTAAAGCTGTTGGAAAGTCAAACCGGAGCACCAGGAGAGGGACTCTTCGTTGAGTTTTAGAAACCTTTCGTATTCACATTGTGTCCATTCTCTAGGTTTCCCGTACATGTTATAGCTGTAGTAATATTCCCTTCAACCTGGAGAGGTGGGACCCATGGAATGGTTGCCATGCATTATTGCTTTAAAGGGTCTGCATTTGCTCACCCAATCTCACCAATCCTCTCAGTCCCAAGTGTCCAGCCTCATGCCACATCCAGCTGTCATCGTAGATAGGGTCATTCCAGGTTGCATCAGAGACCCTGAAGGAATTGTAAAGAATTTCCCTGTTTCTTTGTTCTGTTTTTGAAATTCCTTTTTAGAGTGGGTTTGAGCTGATTCTCGCTGCCATGTTTATGCCAGTCTAGACACACTTGATTCCCTTACGGAGACATATCAATACATAGGTTTTAAGATTCTTACTAGTCAGATCTATTCCTCTGCGGGAAATATGGGGTTTTGAGTCCCTTTCACTGAGGAAGGTGTAGGTCTTGTCTATTCCATAGTTGGTTTTTGGAACAGTACCTGTGCTTATATCAAACTCTGGTTTGATGCATCACCCCACCTCTCCTTCCCCCTTAAGCAGGCATAAGAGTGTTTTCTAAATGTGAGACTCTGTTCTCTTTCCTAACTCAGTTCATGTGTTGCCATGTTTACAGGATCTTCCTAAGTGATATCTTATGATAAGTTTCTTTTTCTGTGTGACTTCTTTCCCTTAGAATCATCGTACCTGAATCCACTCATTTTGCTGCTACTGGTCTTATGACATTGATTTCGTGGCTGAGGGATATTCCATCGTACGTAAGTTCCACAATGTTTGGAACCATTTTTATATTTCCTGGGATATTTCAGGTGTACCCAGGTTGAGGTTCTTGTAAGCAGTGCAGCCCTCAATTTGGGGGTGGCTCTGTCTTATGGATTTTCAGTTTTCCCAAGGTATATTCCCTAGACTGGAAGTGCCCTTGGCTCTGTAGCTCTGTTGTTTACTTGTTTTAGGGAACACAATGCACTCCTCCAGTGAGGCAGTTGGCAACTTACATCCCGCCCATCAGCATAACAAGGCTCCCTGTTCTCCAGGGCCTGTCTTGCCTTTCTGGTTTTTACACATTTTGTGGATGTCCCTTTTGACCGTTGGGAAGTGATACTTCTTTGTAGTGCAGATTTGCATTGCCCGCTTGCTTGCTTGGCCAAAATGGGCGTATGCGTTTTCTCCTGAATATATTCAGGAGAAAACGCATACGCCCTTTTTGGCCAAGTGCATCACTGTCGAAGTTGTGCCCCTCTTCCTGTGCTTTACAGGCGATTCTAACGTACCTCTTGAAATCTGTTTCCTGCTATTCTGCCTCGCATTCAAGTCCGCCTCGTTGCCTTCCCTCAACAGATTTTTGGACGATAGTTGGCCTTGATTACTCTGCCAGTTTGTGAATTGCTGTGCCCCTGAGCTCCATTTTTCAACTCGTTTTTTGTGAGCTGAACGCAAGTCCAAACATTTGGTTCAGGACCTATACTGGTTCCCGGTGGGTGGCTGAGACTTTGGTGAATTCTTCTTCCTGCCGGGAAATTAGAGTGACATGTGCCCATCCAAATGCCTAACAGCTACTCTCTCATTGGTTCTCCCTCTTCCCTTTCCTCCTCTGCCAAATGGGCAACCTGTGTGAACCAGGAGCTTAAAGGGGCTGTCTCTCCAAGTTGGGAGATTGATAGTAAAGCTGTTGGAAAGTCAAATCGGAGCACCAGGAGAGGGACTCTTCGTTGAGTTTTAGAAACCTTTCGTATTCACATTGTGTCCATTCTCTAGGTTTCCCGTACATGTTATAGCTGTAGTAATATTCCCTTCAACCTGGAGAGGTGGGACCCATGGAATGGTTGCCATGCATTATTGCTTTAAAGGGTCTGCATTTGCTCACCCAATCTCACCAATCCTCTCAGTCCCAAGTGTCCAGCCTCATGCCACATCCAGCTGTCATCGTAGATAGGGTCATTCCAGGTTGCATCAGAGACCCTGAAGGAATTGTAAAGAATTTCCCTGTTTCTTTGTTCTGTTTTTGAAATTCCTTTTTAGAGTGGGTTTGAGCTGATTCTCGCTGCCATGTTTATGCCAGTCTAGACACACTTGATTCCCTTACGGAGACATATCAATACATAGGTTTTAAGATTCTTACTAGTCAGATCTATTCCTCTGCGGGAAATATGGGGTTTTGAGTCCCTTTCACTGAGGAAGGTGTAGGTCTTGTCTATTCCATAGTTGGTTTTTGGAACAGTACCTGTGCTTATATCAAACTCTGGTTTGATGCATCACCCCACCTCTCCTTCCCCCTTAAGCAGGCATAAGAGTGTTTTCTAAATGTGAGACTCTGTTCTCTTTCCTAACTCAGTTCATGTGTTGCCATGTTTACAGGATCTTCCTAAGTGATATCTTATGATAAGTTTCTTTTTCTGTGTGACTTCTTTCCCTTAGAATCATCGTACCTGAATCCACTCATTTTGCTGCTACTGGTCTTATGACATTGATTTCGTGGCTGAGGGATATTCCATCGTACGTAAGTTCCACAATGTTTGGAACCATTTTTATATTTCCTGGGATATTTCAGGTGTACCCAGGTTGAGGTTCTTGTAAGCAGTGCAGCCCTCAATTTGGGGGTGGCTCTGTCTTATGGATTTTCAGTTTTCCCAAGGTATATTCCCTAGACTGGAAGTGCCCTTGGCTCTGTAGCTCTGTTGTTTACTTGTTTTAGGGAACACAATGCACTCCTCCAGTGAGGCAGTTGGCAACTTACATCCCGCCCATCAGCATAACAAGGCTCCCTGTTCTCCAGGGCCTGTCTTGCCTTTCTGGTTTTTACACATTTTGTGGATGTCCCTTTTGACCGTTGGGAAGTGATACTTCTTTGTAGTGCAGATTTGCATTGCCCGCTTGCTTGCTTGGCCAAAAAGGGCGTATGCGTTTTCTCCTGAATATATTCAGGAGAAAACGCATACGCCCTTTTTGGCCAAGTGCATCATTGTCGAAGTTGTGCCCCTCTTCCTGTGCTTTACAGGCGATTCTAACGTACCTCTTGAAATCTGTTTCCTGCTATTCTGCCTCGCATTCAAGTCCGCCTCGTTGCCTTCCCTCAACAGATTTTTGGACGATAGTTGGCCTTGATTACTCTGCCAGTTTGTGAATTGCTGTGCCCCTGAGCTCCATTTTTCAACTCGTTTTTTGTGAGCTGAACGCAAGTCCAAACATTTGGTTCAGGACCTATACTGGTTCCCGGTGGGTGGCTGAGACTTTGGTGAATTCTTCTTCCTGCCGGGAAATTAGAGTGACATGTGCCCATCCAAATGCCTAACAGCTACTCTCTCATTGGTTCTCCCTCTTCCCTTTCCTCCTCTGCCAAATGGGCAACCTGTGTGAACCAGGAGCTTAAAGGGGCTGTCTCTCCAAGTTGGGAGATTGATAGTAAAGCTGTTGGAAAGTCAAACCGGAGCACCAGGAGAGGGACTCTTCGTTGAGTTTTAGAAACCTTTCGTATTCACAGTGTGTCCATTCTCTAGGTTTCCCGTACATGTTATAGCTGTAGTAATATTCCCTTCAACCTGGAGAGGTGGGACCCATGGAATGTTTGCCATGCATTATTGCTTTAAAGGGTCTGCATTTGCTCACCCAATCTCACCAATCCTCTCAGTCCCAAGTGTCCAGCCTCATGCCACATCCAGCTGTCACCGTAGATAGGGTCATTCCAGGTTGCATCAGAGACCCTGAAGGAATTGTAAAGAATTTCCCTGTTTCTTTGTTCTGGTTTTGAAATTCCTTTTTAGAGTGGGTTTGAGCTGATTCTCGCTGCCATGTTTATGCCAGTCTAGACACACTTGATTCCCTTACGGAGACATATCAATACATAGGTTTTAAGATTCTTACTAGTCAGATCTATTCCTCTGCGGGAAATATGGGGTTTTGAGTCCCTTTCACTGAGGAAGGTGTAGGTCTTGTCTATTCCATAGTTGGTTTTTGGAACAGTACCTGTGCTTATATCAAACTCTGGTTTGATGCATCACCCCACCTCTCCTTCCCCCTTAAGCAGGCATAAGAGTGTTTTCTAAATGTGAGACTCTGTTCTCTTTCCTAACTCAGTTCATGTGTTGCCATGTTTACAGGATCTTCCTAAGTGATATCTTATGATAAGTTTCTTTTTCTGTGTGACTTCTTTCCCTTAGAATCATCGTACCTGAATCCACTCATTTTGCTGCTACTGGTCTTATGACATTGATTTCGTGGCTGAGGGATATTCCATCGTACGTAAGTTCCACAATGTTTGGAACCATTTTTATATTTCCTGGGATATTTCAGGTGTACCCAGGTTGAGGTTCTTGTAAGCAGTGCAGCCCTCAATTTGGGGGTGGCTCTGTCTTATGGATTTTCAGTTTTCCCAAGGTATATTCCCTAGACTGGAAGTGCCCTTGGCTCTGTAGCTCTGTTGTTTACTTGTTTTAGGGAACACAATGCACTCCTCCAGTGAGGCAGTTGGCAACTTACATCCCGCCCATCAGCATAACAAGGCTCCCTGTTCTCCAGGGCCTGTCTTGCCTTTCTGGTTTTTACACATTTTGTGGATGTCCCTTTTGACCGTTGGGAAGTGATACTTCTTTGTAGTGCAGATTTGCATTGCCCGCTTGCTTGCTTGGCCAAAAAGGGCGTATGCGTTTTCTCCTGAATATATTCAGGAGAAAACGCATACGCCCTTTTTGGCCAAGTGCATCATTGTCGAAGTTGTGCCCCTCTTCCTGTGCTTTACAGGCGATTCTAACGTACCTCTTGAAATCTGTTTCCTGCTATTCTGCCTCGCATTCAAGTCCGCCTCGTTGCCTTCCCTCAACAGATTTTTGGACGATAGTTGGCCTTGATTACTCTGCCAGTTTGTGAATTGCTGTGCCCCTGAGCTCCATTTTTCAACTCGTTTTTTGTGAGCTGAACGCAAGTCCAAACATTTGGTTCAGGACCTATACTGGTTCCCGGTGGGTGGCTGAGACTTTGGTGAATTCTTCTTCCTGCCGGGAAATTAGAGTGACATGTGCCCATCCAAATGCCTAACAGCTACTCTCTCATTGGTTCTCCCTCTTCCCTTTCCTCCTCTGCCAAATGGGCAACCTGTGTGAACCAGGAGCTTAAAGGGGCTGTCTCTCCAAGTTGGGAGATTGATAGTAAAGCTGTTGGAAAGTCAAACCGGAGCACCAGGAGAGGGGCTCTTCGTTGAGTTTTAGAAACCTTTCGTATTCACAGTGTGTCCATTCTCTAGGTTTCCCGTACATGTTATAGCTGTAGTAATATTCCCTTCAACCTGGAGAGGTGGGACCCATGGAATGTTTGCCATGCATTATTGCTTTAAAGGGTCTGCATTTGCTCACCCAATCTCACCAATCCTCTCAGTCCCAAGTGTCCAGCCTCATGCCACATCCAGCTGTCACCGTAGATAGGGTCATTCCAGGTTGCATCAGAGACCCTGAAGGAATTGTAAAGAATTTCCCTGTTTCTTTGTTCTGGTTTTGAAATTCCTTTTTAGAGTGGGTTTGAGCTGATTCTCGCTGCCATGTTTATGCCAGTCTAGACACACTTGATTCCCTTACGGAGACATATCAATACATAGGTTTTAAGATTCTTACTAGTCAGATCTATTCCTCTGTGGGAAATATGGGGTTTTGAGTCCCTTTCACTGAGGAAGGTGTAGGTCTTGTCTATTCCATAGTTGGTTTTTGGAACAGTACCTGTGCTTATATCAAACTCTGGTTTGATGCATCACCCCACCTCTCCTTCCCCCTTAAGCAGGCATAAGAGTGTTTTCTAAATGTGAGACTCTGTTCTCTTTCCTAACTCAGTTCATGTGTTGCCATGTTTACAGGATCTTCCTAAGTGATATCTTATGATAAGTTTCTTTTCCTGTGTGACTTCTTTCCCTTAGAATCATCGTACCTGAATCCACTCATTTTGCTGCTACTGGTCTTATGACATTGATTTCGTGGCTGAGGGATATTCCATCGTACGTAAGTTCCACAATGTTTGGAACCATTTTTATATTTCCTGGGATATTTCAGGTGTACCCAGGTTGAGGTTCTTGTAAGCAGTGCAGCCCTCAATTTGGGGGTGGCTCTGTCTTATGGATTTTCAGTTTTCCCAAGGTATATTCCCTAGACTGGAAGTGCCCTTGGCTCTGTAGCTCTGTTGTTTACTTGTTTTAGGGAACACAATGCACTCCTCCAGTGAGGCAGTTGGCAACTTACATCCCGCCCATCAGCATAACAAGGCTCCCTGTTCTCCAGGGCCTGTCTTGCCTTTCTGGTTTTTACACATTTTGTGGATGTCCCTTTTGACCGGTGGGAAGTGATACTTCTTTGTAGTGCAGATTTGCATTGCCCGCTTGCTTGCTTGGCCAAAAAGGGCGTATGCGTTTTCTCCTGAATATATTCAGGAGAAAACGCATACGCCCTTTTTGGCCAAGTGCATCATTGTCGAAGTTGTGCCCCTCTTCCTGTGCTTTACAGGCGATTCTAACGTACCTCTTGAAATCTGTTTCCTGCTATTCTGCCTCGCATTCAAGTCCGCCTCGTTGCCTTCCCTCAACAGATTTTTGGACGATAGTTGGCCTTGATTACTCTGCCAGTTTGTGAATTGCTGTGCCCCTGAGCTCCATTTTTCAACTCGTTTTTTGTGAGCTGAACGCAAGTCCAAACATTTGGTTCAGGACCTATACTGGTTCCCGGTGGGTGGCTGAGACTTTGGTGAATTCTTCTTCCTGCCGGGAAATTAGAGTGACATGTGCCCATCCAAATGCCTAACAGCTACTCTCTCATTGGTTCTCCCTCTTCCCTTTCCTCCTCTGCCAAATGGGCAACCTGTGTGAACCAGGAGCTTAAAGGGGCTGTCTCTCCAAGTTGGGAGATTGATAGTAAAGCTGTTGGAAAGTCAAACCGGAGCACCAGGAGAGGGGCTCTTCGTTGAGTTTTAGAAACCTTTCGTATTCACAGTGTGTCCATTCTCTAGGTTTCCCGTACATGTTATAGCTGTAGTAATATTCCCTTCAACCTGGAGAGGTGGGACCCATGGAATGGTTGCCATGCATTATTGCTTTAAAGGGTCTGCATTTGCTCACCCAATCTCACCAATCCTCTCAGTCCCAAGTGTCCAGCCTCATGCCACATCCAGCTGTCATCGTAGATAGGGTCATTCCAGGTTGCATCAGAGACCCTGAAGGAATTGTAAAGAATTTCCCTGTTTCTTTGTTCTGTTTTTGAAATTCCTTTTTAGAGTGGGTTTGAGCTGATTCTCGCTGCCATGTTTATGCCAGTCTAGACACACTTGATTCCCTTACGGAGACATATCAATACATAGGTTTTAAGATTCTTACTAGTCAGATCTATTCCTCTGCGGGAAATATGGGGTTTTGAGTCCCTTTCACTGAGGAAGGTGTAGGTCTTGTCTATTCCATAGTTGGTTTTTGGAACAGTACCTGTGCTTATATCAAACTCTGGTTTGATGCATCACCCCACCTCTCCTTCCCCCTTAAGCAGGCATAAGAGTGTTTTCTAAATGTGAGACTCTGTTCTCTTTCCTAACTCAGTTCATGTGTTGCCATGTTTACAGGATCTTCCTAAGTGATATCTTATGATAAGTTTCTTTTCCTGTGTGACTTCTTTCCCTTAGAATCATCGTACCTGAATCCACTCATTTTGCTGCTACTGGTCTTATGACATTGATTTCGTGGCTGAGGGATATTCCATCGTACGTAAGTTCCACAATGTTTGGAACCATTTTTATATTTCCTGGGATATTTCAGGTGTACCCAGGTTGAGGTTCTTGTAAGCAGTGCAGCCCTCAATTTGGGGGTGGCTCTGTCTTATGGATTTTCAGTTTTCCCAAGGTATATTCCCTAGACTGGAAGTGCCCTTGGCTCTGTAGCTCTGTTGTTTACTTGTTTTAGGGAACACAATGCACTCCTCCAGTGAGGCAGTTGGCAACTTACATCCCGCCCATCAGCATAACAAGGCTCCCTGTTCTCCAGGGCCTGTCTTGCCTTTCTGGTTTTTACACATTTTGTGGATGTCCCTTTTGACCGTTGGGAAGTGATACTTCTTTGTAGTGCAGATTTGCATTGCCCGCTTGCTTGCTTGGCCAAAAAGGGCGTATGCGTTTTCTCCTGAATATATTCAGGAGAAAACGCATACGCCCTTTTTGGCCAAGTGCATCACTGTCGAAGTTGTGCCCCTCTTCCTGTGCTTTACAGGCGATTCTAACGTACCTCTTGAAATCTGTTTCCTGCTATTCTGCCTCGCATTCAAGTCCGCCTCGTTGCCTTCCCTCAACAGATTTTTGGACGATAGTTGGCCTTGATTACTCTGCCAGTTTGTGAATTGCTGTGCCCCTGAGCTCCATTTTTCAACTCGTTTTTTGTGAGCTGAACGCAAGTCCAAACATTTGGTTCAGGACCTATACTGGTTCCCGGTGGGTGGCTGAGACTTTGGTGAATTCTTCTTCCTGCCGGGAAATTAGAGTGACATGTGCCCATCCAAATGCCTAACAGCTACTCTCTCATTGGTTCTCCCTCTTCCCTTTCCTCCTCTGCCAAATGGGCAACCTGTGTGAACCAGGAGCTTAAAGGGGCTGTCTCTCCAAGTTGGGAGATTGATAGTAAAGCTGTTGGAAAGTCAAACCGGAGCACCAGGAGAGGGACTCTTCGTTGAGTTTTAGAAACCTTTCGTATTCACAGTGTGTCCATTCTCTAGGTTTCCCGTACATGTTATAGCTGTAGTAATATTCCCTTCAACCTGGAGAGGTGGGACCCATGGAATGGTTGCCATGCATTATTGCTTTAAAGGGTCTGCCTTTGCTCACCCAATCTCACCAATCCTCTCAGTCCCAAGTGTCCAGCCTCATGCCACATCCAGCTGTCATCGTAGATAGGGTCATTCCAGGTTGCATCAGAGACCCTGAAGGAATTGTAAAGAATTTCCCTGTTTCTTTGTTCTGTTTTTGAAATTCCTTTTTAGAGTGGGTTTGAGCTGATTCTCGCTGCCATGTTTATGCCAGTCTAGACACACTTGATTCCCTTACGGAGACATATCAATACATAGGTTTTAAGATTCTTACTAGTCAGATCTATTCCTCTGCGGGAAATATGGGGTTTTGAGTCCCTTTCACTGAGGAAGGTGTAGGTCTTGTCTATTCCATAGTTGGATTTTGGAACAGTACCTGTGCTTATATCAAACTCTGGTTTGATGCATCACCCCACCTCTCCTTCCCCCTTAAGCAGGCATAAGAGTGTTTTCTAAATGTGAGACTCTGTTCTCTTTCCTAACTCAGTTCATGTGTAGCCATGTTTACAGGATCTTCCTAAGTGATATCTTATGATAAGTTTCTTTTCCTGTGTGACTTCTTTCCCTTAGAATCATCGTACCTGAATCCACTCATTTTGCTGCTACTGGTCTTATGACATTGATTTCGTGGCTGAGGGATATTCCATCGTACGTAAGTTCCACAATGTTTGGAACCATTTTTATATTTCCTGGGATATTTCAGGTGTACCCAGGTTGAGGTTCTTGTAAGCAGTGCAGCCCTCAATTTGGGGGTGGCTCTGTCTTATGGATTTTCAGTTTTCCCAAGGTATATTCCCTAGACTGGAAGTGCCCTTGGCTCTGTAGCTCTGTTGTTTACTTGTTTTAGGGAACACAATGCACTCCTCCAGTGAGGCAGTTGGCAACTTACATCCCGCCCATCAGCATAACAAGGCTCCCTGTTCTCCAGGGCCTGTCTTGCCTTTCTGGTTTTTACACATTTTGTGGATGTCCCTTTTGACCGGTGGGAAGTGATACTTCTTTGTAGTGCAGATTTGCATTGCGCGCTTGCTTGCTTGGCCAAAAAGGGCGTATGCGTTTTCTCCTGAATATATTCAGGAGAAAACGCATACGCCCTTTTTGGCCAAGTGCATCATTGTCGAAGTTGTGCCCCTCTTCCTGTGCTTTACAGGCGATTCTAACGTACCTCTTGAAATCTGTTTCCTGCTATTCTGCCTCGCATTCAAGTCCGCCTCGTTGCCTTCCCTCAACAGATTTTTGGACGATAGTTGGCCTTGATTACTCTGCCAGTTTGTGAATTGCTGTGCCCCTGAGCTCCATTTTTCAACTCGTTTTTTGTGAGCTGAACGCAAGTCCAAACATTTGGTTCAGGACCTATACTGGTTCCCGGTGGGTGGCTGAGACTTTGGTGAATTCTTCTTCCTGCCGGGAAATTAGAGTGACATGTGCCCATCCAAATGCCTAACAGCTACTCTCTCATTGGTTCTCCCTCTTCCCTTTCCTCCTCTGCCAAATGGGCAACCTGTGTGAACCAGGAGCTTAAAGGGGCTGTCTCTCCAAGTTGGGAGATTGATAGTAAAGCTGTTGGAAAGTCAAACCGGAGCACCAGGAGAGGGACTCTTCGTTGAGTTTTAGAAACCTTTCGTATTCACAGTGTGTCCATTCTCTAGGTTTCCCGTACATGTTATAGCTGTAGTAATATTCCCTTCAACCTGGAGAGGTGGGACCCATGGAATGGTTGCCATGCATTATTGCTTTAAAGGGTCTGCCTTTGCTCACCCAATCTCACCAATCCTCTCAGTCCCAAGTGTCCAGCCTCATGCCACATCCAGCTGTCATCGTAGATAGGGTCATTCCAGGTTGCATCAGAGACCCTGAAGGAATTGTAAAGAATTTCCCTGTTTCTTTGTTCTGTTTTTGAAATTCCTTTTTAGAGTGGGTTTGAGCTGATTCTCGCTGCCATGTTTATGCCAGTCTAGACACACTTGATTCCCTTACGGAGACATATCAATACATAGGTTTTAAGATTCTTACTAGTCAGATCTATTCCTCTGCGGGAAATATGGGGTTTTGAGTCCCTTTCACTGAGGAAGGTGTAGGTCTTGTCTATTCCATAGTTGGTTTTTGGAACAGTACCTGTGCTTATATCAAACTCTGGTTTGATGCATCACCCCACCTCTCCTTCCCCCTTAAGCAGGCATAAGAGTGTTTTCTAAATGTGAGACTCTGTTCTCTTTCCTAACTCAGTTCATGTGTAGCCATGTTTACAGGATCTTCCTAAGTGATATCTTATGATAAGTTTCTTTTCCTGTGTGACTTCTTTCCCTTAGAATCATCGTACCTGAATCCACTCATTTTGCTGCTACTGGTCTTATGACATTGATTTCGTGGCTGAGGGATATTCCATCGTACGTAAGTTCCACAATGTTTGGAACCATTTTTATATTTCCTGGGATATTTCAGGTGTACCCAGGTTGAGGTTCTTGTAAGCAGTGCAGCCCTCAATTTGGGGGTGGCTCTGTCTTATGGATTTTCAGTTTTCCCAAGGTATATTCCCTAGACTGGAAGTGCCCTTGGCTCTGTAGCTCTGTTGTTTACTTGTTTTAGGGAACACAATGCACTCCTCCAGTGAGGCAGTTGGCAACTTACATCCCGCCCATCAGCATAACAAGGCTCCCTGTTCTCCAGGGCCTGTCTTGCCTTTCTGGTTTTTACACATTTTGTGGATGTCCCTTTTGACCGTTGGGAAGTGATACTTCTTTGTAGTGCAGATTTGCATTGCCCGCTTGCTTGCTTGGCCAAAAAGGGCGTATGCGTTTTCTCCTGAATATATTCAGGAGAAAACGCATACGCCCTTTTTGGCCAAGTGCATCATTGTCGAAGTTGTGCCCCTCTTCCTGTGCTTTACAGGCGATTCTAACGTACCTCTTGAAATCTGTTTCCTGCTATTCTGCCTCGCATTCAAGTCCGCCTCGTTGCCTTCCCTCAACAGATTTTTGGACGATAGTTGGCCTTGATTACTCTGCCAGTTTGTGAATTGCTGTGCCCCTGAGCTCCATTTTTCAACTCGTTTTCTGTGAGCTGAACGCAAGTCCAAACATTTGGTTCAGGACCTATACTGGTTCCCGGTGGGTGGCTGAGACTTTGGTGAATTCTTCTTCCTGCCGGGAAATTAGAGTGACATGTGCCCATCCAAATGCCTAACAGCTACTCTCTCATTGGTTCTCCCTCTTCCCTTTCCTCCTCTGCCAAATGGGCAACCTGTGTGAACCAGGAGCTTAAAGGGGCTGTCTCTCCAAGTTGGGAGATTGATAGTAAAGCTGTTGGAAAGTCAAACCGGAGCACCAGGAGAGGGACTCTTCGTTGAGTTTTAGAAACCTTTCGTATTCACAGTGTGTCCATTCTCTAGGTTTCCCGTACATGTTATAGCTGTAGTAATATTCCCTTCAACCTGGAGAGGTGGGACCCATGGAATGGTTGCCATGCATTATTGCTTTAAAGGGTCTGCCTTTGCTCACCCAATCTCACCAATCCTCTCAGTCCCAAGTGTCCAGCCTCATGCCACATCCAGCTGTCATCGTAGATAGGGTCATTCCAGGTTGCATCAGAGACCCTGAAGGAATTGTAAAGAATTTCCCTGTTTCTTTGTTCTGTTTTTGAAATTCCTTTTTAGAGTGGGTTTGAGCTGATTCTCGCTGCCATGTTTATGCCAGTCTAGACACACTTGATTCCCTTACGGAGACATATCAATACATAGGTTTTAAGATTCTTACTAGTCAGATCTATTCCTCTGCGGGAAATATGGGGTTTTGAGTCCCTTTCACTGAGGAAGGTGTAGGTCTTGTCTATTCCATAGTTGGTTTTTGGAACAGTACCTGTGCTTATATCAAACTCTGGTTTGATGCATCACCCCACCTCTCCTTCCCCCTTAAGCAGGCATAAGAGTGTTTTCTAAATGTGAGACTCTGTTCTCTTTCCTAACTCAGTTCATGTGTAGCCATGTTTACAGGATCTTCCTAAGTGATATCTTATGATAAGTTTCTTTTCCTGTGTGACTTCTTTCCCTTAGAATCATCGTACCTGAATCCACTCATTTTGCTGCTACTGGTCTTATGACATTGATTTCGTGGCTGAGGGATATTCCATCGTACGTAAGTTCCACAATGTTTGGAACCATTTTTATATTTCCTGGGATATTTCAGGTGTACCCAGGTTGAGGTTCTTGTAAGCAGTGCAGCCCTCAATTTGGGGGTGGCTCTGTCTTATGGATTTTCAGTTTCCCCAAGGTATATTCCCTAGACTGGAAGTGCCCTTGGCTCTGTAGCTCTGTTGTTTACTTGTTTTAGGGAACACAATGCACTCCTCCAGTGAGGCAGTTGGCAACTTACATCCCGCCCATCAGCATAACAAGGCTCCCTGTTCTCCAGGGCCTGTCTTGCCTTTCTGGTTTTTACACATTTTGTGGATGTCCCTTTTGACCGGTGGGAAGTGATACTTCTTTGTAGTGCAGATTTGCATTGCCCGCTTGCTTGCTTGGCCAAAAAGGGCGTATGCGTTTTCTCCTGAATATATTCAGGAGAAAACGCATACGCCCTTTTTGGCCAAGTGCATCATTGTCGAAGTTGTGCCCCTCTTCCTGTGCTTTACAGGCGATTCTAACGTACCTCTTGAAATCTGTTTCCTGCTATTCTGCCTCGCATTCAAGTCCGCCTCGTTGCCTTCCCTCAACAGATTTTTGGACGATAGTTGGCCTTGATTACTCTGCCAGTTTGTGAATTGCTGTGCCCCTGAGCTCCATTTTTCAACTCGTTTTTTGTGAGCTGAACGCAAGTCCAAACATTTGGTTCAGGACCTATACTGGTTCCCGGTGGGTGGCTGAGACTTTGGTGAATTCTTCTTCCTGCCGGGAAATTAGAGTGACATGTGCCCATCCAAATGCCTAACAGCTACTCTCTCATTGGTTCTCCCTCTTCCCTTTCCTCCTCTGCCAAATGGGCAACCTGTGTGAACCAGGAGCTTAAAGGGGCTGTCTCTCCAAGTTGGGAGATTGATAGTAAAGCTGTTGGAAAGTCAAACCGGAGCACCAGGAGAGGGACTCTTCGTTGAGTTTTAGAAACCTTTCGTATTCACAGTGTGTCCATTCTCTAGGTTTCCCGTACATGTTATAGCTGTAGTAATATTCCCTTCAACCTGGAGAGGTGGGACCCATGGAATGGTTGCCATGCATTATTGCTTTAAAGGGTCTGCATTTGCTCACCCAATCTCACCAATCCTCTCAGTCCCAAGTGTCCAGCCTCATGCCACATCCAGCTGTCATCGTAGATAGGGTCATTCCAGGTTGCATCAGAGACCCTGAAGGAATTGTAAAGAATTTCCCTGTTTCTTTGTTCTGTTTTTGAAATTCCTTTTTAGAGTGGGTTTGAGCTGATTCTCGCTGCCATGTTTATGCCAGTCTAGACACACTTGATTCCCTTACGGAGACATATCAATACATAGGTTTTAAGATTCTTACTAGTCAGATCTATTCCTCTGCGGGAAATATGGGGTTTTGAGTCCCTTTCACTGAGGAAGGTGTAGGTCTTGTCTATTCCATAGTTGGTTTTTGGAACAGTACCTGTGCTTATATCAAACTCTGGTTTGATGCATCACCCCACCTCTCCTTCCCCCTTAAGCAGGCATAAGAGTGTTTTCTAAATGTGAGACTCTGTTCTCTTTCCTAACTCAGTTCATGTGTAGCCATGTTTACAGGATCTTCCTAAGTGATATCTTATGATAAGTTTCTTTTCCTGTGTGACTTCTTTCCCTTAGAATCATCGTACCTGAATCCACTCATTTTGCTGCTACTGGTCTTATGACATTGATTTCGTGGCTGAGGGATATTCCATCGTACGTAAGTTCCACAATGTTTGGAACCATTTTTATATTTCCTGGGATATTTCAGGTGTACCCAGGTTGAGGTTCTTGTAAGCAGTGCAGCCCTCAATTTGGGGGTGGCTCTGTCTTATGGATTTTCAGTTTTCCCAAGGTATATTCCCTAGACTGGAAGTGCCCTTGGCTCTGTAGCTCTGTTGTTTACTTGTTTTAGGGAACACAATGCACTCCTCCAGTGAGGCAGTTGGCAACTTACATCCCGCCCATCAGCATAACAAGGCTCCCTGTTCTCCAGGGCCTGTCTTGCCTTTCTGGTTTTTACACATTTTGTGGATGTCCCTTTTGACCGGTGGGAAGTGATACTTCTTTGTAGTGCAGATTTGCATTGCCCGCTTGCTTGCTTGGCCAAAAAGGGCGTATGCGTTTTCTCCTGAATATATTCAGGAGAAAACGCATACGCCCTTTTTGGCCAAGTGCATCATTGTCGAAGTTGTGCCCCTCTTCCTGTGCTTTACAGGCGATTCTAACGTACCTCTTGAAATCTGTTTCCTGCTATTCTGCCTCGCATTCAAGTCCGCCTCGTTGCCTTCCCTCAACAGATTTTTGGACGATAGTTGGCCTTGATTACTCTGCCAGTTTGTGAATTGCTGTGCCCCTGAGCTCCATTTTTCAACTCGTTTTTTGTGAGCTGAACGCAAGTCCAAACATTTGGTTCAGGACCTATACTGGTTCCCGGTGGGTGGCTGAGACTTTGGTGAATTCTTCTTCCTGCCGGGAAATTAGAGTGACATGTGCCCATCCAAATGCCTAACAGCTACTCTCTCATTGGTTCTCCCTCTTCCCTTTCCTCCTCTGCCAAATGGGCAACCTGTGTGAACCAGGAGCTTAAAGGGGCTGTCTCTCCAAGTTGGGAGATTGATAGTAAAGCTGTTGGAAAGTCAAACCGGAGCACCAGGAGAGGGACTCTTCGTTGAGTTTTAGAAACCTTTCGTATTCACAGTGTGTCCATTCTCTAGGTTTCCCGTACATGTTATAGCTGTAGTAATATTCCCTTCAACCTGGAGAGGTGGGACCCATGGAATGGTTGCCATGCATTATTGCTTTAAAGGGTCTGCATTTGCTCACCCAATCTCACCAATCCTCTCAGTCCCAAGTGTCCAGCCTCATGCCACATCCAGCTGTCATCGTAGATAGGGTCATTCCAGGTTGCATCAGAGACCCTGAAGGAATTGTAAAGAATTTCCCTGTTTCTTTGTTCTGTTTTTGAAATTCCTTTTTAGAGTGGGTTTGAGCTGATTCTCGCTGCCATGTTTATGCCAGTCTAGACACACTTGATTCCCTTACGGAGACATATCAATACATAGGTTTTAAGATTCTTACTAGTCAGATCTATTCCTCTGCGGGAAATATGGGGTTTTGAGTCCCTTTCACTGAGGAAGGTGTAGGTCTTGTCTATTCCATAGTTGGTTTTTGGAACAGTACCTGTGCTTATATCAAACTCTGGTTTGATGCATCACCCCACCTCTCCTTCCCCCTTAAGCAGGCATAAGAGTGTTTTCTAAATGTGAGACTCTGTTCTCTTTCCTAACTCAGTTCATGTGTAGCCATGTTTACAGGATCTTCCTAAGTGATATCTTATGATAAGTTTCTTTTCCTGTGTGACTTCTTTCCCTTAGAATCATCGTACCTGAATCCACTCATTTTGCTGCTACTGGTCTTATGACATTGATTTCGTGGCTGAGGGATATTCCATCGTACGTAAGTTCCACAATGTTTGGAACCATTTTTATATTTCCTGGGATATTTCAGGTGTACCCAGGTTGAGGTTCTTGTAAGCAGTGCAGCCCTCAATTTGGGGGTGGCTCTGTCTTATGGATTTTCAGTTTCCCCAAGGTATATTCCCTAGACTGGAAGTGCCCTTGGCTCTGTAGCTCTGTTGTTTACTTGTTTTAGGGAACACAATGCACTCCTCCAGTGAGGCAGTTGGCAACTTACATCCCGCCCATCAGCATAACAAGGCTCCCTGTTCTCCAGGGCCTGTCTTGCCTTTCTGGTTTTTACACATTTTGTGGATGTCCCTTTTGACCGGTGGGAAGTGATACTTCTTTGTAGTGCAGATTTGCATTGCCCGCTTGCTTGCTTGGCCAAAAAGGGCGTATGCGTTTTCTCCTGAATATATTCAGGAGAAAACGCATACGCCCTTTTTGGCCAAGTGCATCATTGTCGAAGTTGTGCCCCTCTTCCTGTGCTTTACAGGCGATTCTAACGTACCTCTTGAAATCTGTTTCCTGCTATTCTGCCTCGCATTCAAGTCCGCCTCGTTGCCTTCCCTCAACAGATTTTTGGACGATAGTTGGCCTTGATTACTCTGCCAGTTTGTGAATTGCTGTGCCCCTGAGCTCCATTTTTCAACTCGTTTTTTGTGAGCTGAACGCAAGTCCAAACATTTGGTTCAGGACCTATACTGGTTCCCGGTGGGTGGCTGAGACTTTGGTGAATTCTTCTTCCTGCCGGGAAATTAGAGTGACATGTGCCCATCCAAATGCCTAACAGCTACTCTCTCATTGGTTCTCCCTCTTCCCTTTCCTCCTCTGCCAAATGGGCAACCTGTGTGAACCAGGAGCTTAAAGGGGCTGTCTCTCCAAGTTGGGAGATTGATAGTAAAGCTGTTGGAAAGTCAAACCGGAGCACCAGGAGAGGGACTCTTCGTTGAGTTTTAGAAACCTTTCGTATTCACAGTGTGTCCATTCTCTAGGTTTCCCGTACATGTTATAGCTGTAGTAATATTCCCTTCAACCTGGAGAGGTGGGACCCATGGAATGGTTGCCATGCATTATTGCTTTAAAGGGTCTGCATTTGCTCACCCAATCTCACCAATCCTCTCAGTCCCAAGTGTCCAGCCTCATGCCACATCCAGCTGTCATCGTAGATAGGGTCATTCCAGGTTGCATCAGAGACCCTGAAGGAATTGTAAAGAATTTCCCTGTTTCTTTGTTCTGTTTTTGAAATTCCTTTTTAGAGTGGGTTTGAGCTGATTCTCGCTGCCATGTTTATGCCAGTCTAGACACACTTGATTCCCTTACGGAGACATATCAATACATAGGTTTTAAGATTCTTACTAGTCAGATCTATTCCTCTGCGGGAAATATGGGGTTTTGAGTCCCTTTCACTGAGGAAGGTGTAGGTCTTGTCTATTCCATAGTTGGTTTTTGGAACAGTACCTGTGCTTATATCAAACTCTGGTTTGATGCATCACCCCACCTCTCCTTCCCCCTTAAGCAGGCATAAGAGTGTTTTCTAAATGTGAGACTCTGTTCTCTTTCCTAACTCAGTTCATGTGTAGCCATGTTTACAGGATCTTCCTAAGTGATATCTTATGATAAGTTTCTTTTCCTGTGTGACTTCTTTCCCTTAGAATCATCGTACCTGAATCCACTCATTTTGCTGCTACTGGTCTTATGACATTGATTTCGTGGCTGAGGGATATTCCATCGTACGTAAGTTCCACAATGTTTGGAACCATTTTTATATTTCCTGGGATATTTCAGGTGTACCCAGGTTGAGGTTCTTGTAAGCAGTGCAGCCCTCAATTTGGGGGTGGCTCTGTCTTATGGATTTTCAGTTTCCCCAAGGTATATTCCCTAGACTGGAAGTGCCCTTGGCTCTGTAGCTCTGTTGTTTACTTGTTTTAGGGAACACAATGCACTCCTCCAGTGAGGCAGTTGGCAACTTACATCCCGCCCATCAGCATAACAAGGCTCCCTGTTCTCCAGGGCCTGTCTTGCCTTTCTGGTTTTTACACATTTTGTGGATGTCCCTTTTGAACGGTGGGAAGTGATACTTCTTTGTAGTGCAGATTTGCATTGCCCGCTTGCTTGCTTGGCCAAAAAGGGCGTATGCGTTTTCTCCTGAATATATTCAGGAGAAAACGCATACGCCCTTTTTGGCCAAGTGCATCATTGTCGAAGTTGTGCCCCTCTTCCTGTGCTTTACAGGCGATTTTAACGTACCTCTTGAAATCTGTTTCCTACTATTCTGCCTCGCATTCAAGTCCGCCTCGTTGCCTTCCCTCAACAGATTTTTGGACGATAGTTGGCCTTGATTACTCTGCCAGTTTGTGAATTGCTGTGCCCCTGAGCTCCATTTTTCAACTCGTTTTTTGTGAGCTGAACGCAAGTCCAAACATTTGGTTCAGGACCTATACTGGTTCCCGGTGGGTGGCTGAGACTTTGGTGAATTCTTCTTCCTGCCGGGAAATTAGAGTGACATGTGCCCATCCAAATGCCTAACAGCTACTCTCTCATTGGTCCTCCCTCTTCCCTTTCCTCCTCTGCCAAATGGGCAACCTGTGTGAACCAGGAGCTTAAAGGGGCTGTCTCTCCAAGTTGGGAGATTGATAGTAAAGCTGTTGGAAAGTCAAACCGGAGCACCAGGAGAGGGACTCTTCGTTGAGTTTTAGAAACCTTTCGTATTCACAGTGTGTCCATTCTCTAGGTTTCCCGTACATGTTATAGCTGTAGTAATATTCCCTTCAACCTGGAGAGGTGGGACCCATGGAATGGTTGCCATGCATTATTGCTTTAAAGGGTCTGCATTTGCTCACCCAATCTCACCAATCCTCTCAGTCCCAAGTGTCCAGCCTCATGCCACATCCAGCTGTCATCGTAGATAGGGTCATTCCAGGTTGCATCAGAGACCCTGAAGGAATTGTAAAGAATTTCCCTGTTTCTTTGTTCTGTTTTTGAAATTCCTTTTTAGAGTGGGTTTGAGCTGATTCTCGCTGCCATGTTTATGCCAGTCTAGACACACTTGATTCCCTTACGGAGACATATCAATACATAGGTTTTAAGATTCTTACTAGTCAGATCTATTCCTCTGCGGGAAATATGGGGTTTTGAGTCCCTTTCACTGAGGAAGGTGTAGGTCTTGTCTATTCCATAGTTGGTTTTTGGAACAGTACCTGTGCTTATATCAAACTCTGGTTTGATGCATCACCCCACCTCTCCTTCCCCCTTAAGCAGGCATAAGAGTGTTTTCTAAATGTGAGACTCTGTTCTCTTTCCTAACTCAGTTCATGTGTAGCCATGTTTACAGGATCTTCCTAAGTGATATCTTATGATAAGTTTCTTTTCCTGTGTGACTTCTTTCCCTTAGAATCATCGTACCTGAATCCACTCATTTTGCTGCTACTGGTCTTATGACATTGATTTCGTGGCTGAGGGATATTCCATCGTACGTAAGTTCCACAATGTTTGGAACCATTTTTATATTTCCTGGGATATTTCAGGTGTACCCAGGTTGAGGTTCTTGTAAGCAGTGCAGCCCTCAATTTGGGGGTGGCTCTGTCTTATGGATTTTCAGTTTCCCCAAGGTATATTCCCTAGACTGGAAGTGCCCTTGGCTCTGTAGCTCTGTTGTTTACTTGTTTTAGGGAACACAATGCACTCCTCCAGTGAGGCAGTTGGCAACTTACATCCCGCCCATCAGCATAACAAGGCTCCCTGTTCTCCAGGGCCTGTCTTGCCTTTCTGGTTTTTACACATTTTGTGGATGTCCCTTTTGACCGGTGGGAAGTGATACTTCTTTGTAGTGCAGATTTGCATTGCCCGCTTGCTTGCTTGGCCAAAAAGGGCGTATGCGTTTTCTCCTGAATATATTCAGGAGAAAACGCATACGCCCTTTTTGGCCCAGTGCATCATTGTCGAAGTTGTGCCCCTCTTCCTGTGCTTTACAGGCGATTCTAACGTACCTCTTGAAATCTGTTTCCTGCTATTCTGCCTCGCATTCAAGTCCGCCTCGTTGCCTTCCCTCAACAGATTTTTGGACGATAGTTGGCCTTGATTACTCTGCCAGTTTGTGAATTGCTGTGCCCCTGAGCTCCATTTTTCAACTCGTTTTTTGTGAGCTGAACGCAAGTCCAAACATTTGGTTCAGGACCTATACTGGTTCCCGGTGGGTGGCTGAGACTTTGGTGAATTCTTCTTCCTGCCGGGAAATTAGAGTGACATGTGCCCATCCAAATGCCTAACAGCTACTCTCTCATTGGTCCTCCCTCTTCCCTTTCCTCCTCTGCCAAATGGGCAACCTGTGTGAACCAGGAGCTTAAAGGGGCTGTCTCTCCAAGTTGGGAGATTGATAGTAAAGCTGTTGGAAAGTCAAACCGGAGCACCAGGAGAGGGACTCTTCGTTGAGTTTTAGAAACCTTTCGTATTCACAGTGTGTCCATTCTCTAGGTTTCCCGTACATGTTATAGCTGTAGTAATATTCCCTTCAACCTGGAGAGGTGGGACCCATGGAATGGTTGCCATGCATTATTGCTTTAAAGGGTCTGCATTTGCTCACCCAATCTCACCAATCCTCTCAGTCCCAAGTGTCCAGCCTCATGCCACATCCAGCTGTCATCGTAGATAGGGTCATTCCAGGTTGCATCAGAGACCCTGAAGGAATTGTAAAGAATTTCCCTGTTTCTTTGTTCTGTTTTTGAAATTCCTTTTTAGAGTGGGTTTGAGCTGATTCTCGCTGCCATGTTTATGCCAGTCTAGACACACTTGATTCCCTTACGGAGACATATCAATACATAGGTTTTAAGATTCTTACTAGTCAGATCTATTCCTCTGCGGGAAATATGGGGTTTTGAGTCCCTTTCACTGAGGAAGGTGTAGGTCTTGTCTATTCCATAGTTGGTTTTTGGAACAGTACCTGTGCTTATATCAAACTCTGGTTTGATGCATCACCCCACCTCTCCTTCCCCCTTAAGCAGGCATAAGAGTGTTTTCTAAATGTGAGACTCTGTTCTCTTTCCTAACTCAGTTCATGTGTAGCCATGTTTACAGGATCTTCCTAAGTGATATCTTATGATAAGTTTCTTTTCCTGTGTGACTTCTTTCCCTTAGAATCATCGTACCTGAATCCACTCATTTTGCTGCTACTGGTCTTATGACATTGATTTCGTGGCTGAGGGATATTCCATCGTACGTAAGTTCCACAATGTTTGGAACCATTTTTATATTTCCTGGGATATTTCAGGTGTACCCAGGTTGAGGTTCTTGTAAGCAGTGCAGCCCTCAATTTGGGGGTGGCTCTGTCTTATGGATTTTCAGTTTCCCCAAGGTATATTCCCTAGACTGGAAGTGCCCTTGGCTCTGTAGCTCTGTTGTTTACTTGTTTTAGGGAACACAATGCACTCCTCCAGTGAGGCAGTTGGCAACTTACATCCCGCCCATCAGCATAACAAGGCTCCCTGTTCTCCAGGGCCTGTCTTGCCTTTCTGGTTTTTACACATTTTGTGGATGTCCCTTTTGAACGGTGGGAAGTGATACTTCTTTGTAGTGCAGATTTGCATTGCCCGCTTGCTTGCTTGGCCAAAAAGGGCGTATGCGTTTTCTCCTGAATATATTCAGGAGAAAACGCATACGCCCTTTTTGGCCAAGTGCATCATTGTCGAAGTTGTGCCCCTCTTCCTGTGCTTTACAGGCGATTTTAACGTACCTCTTGAAATCTGTTTCCTACTATTCTGCCTCGCATTCAAGTCCGCCTCGTTGCCTTCCCTCAACAGATTTTTGGACGATAGTTGGCCTTGATTACTCTGCCAGTTTGTGAATTGCTGTGCCCCTGAGCTCCATTTTTCAACTCGTTTTTTGTGAGCTGAACGCAAGTCCAAACATTTGGTTCAGGACCTATACTGGTTCCCGGTGGGTGGCTGAGACTTTGGTGAATTCTTCTTCCTGCCGGGAAATTAGAGTGACATGTGCCCATCCAAATGCCTAACAGCTACTCTCTCATTGGTCCTCCCTCTTCCCTTTCCTCCTCTGCCAAATGGGCAACCTGTGTGAACCAGGAGCTTAAAGGGGCTGTCTCTCCAAGTTGGGAGATTGATAGTAAAGCTGTTGGAAAGTCAAACCGGAGCACCAGGAGAGGGACTCTTCGTTGAGTTTTAGAAACCTTTCGTATTCACAGTGTGTCCATTCTCTAGGTTTCCCGTACATGTTATAGCTGTAGTAATATTCCCTTCAACCTGGAGAGGTGGGACCCATGGAATGGTTGCCATGCATTATTGCTTTAAAGGGTCTGCATTTGCTCACCCAATCTCACCAATCCTCTCAGTCCCAAGTGTCCAGCCTCATGCCACATCCAGCTGTCATCGTAGATAGGGTCATTCCAGGTTGCATCAGAGACCCTGAAGGAATTGTAAAGAATTTCCCTGTTTCTTTGTTCTGTTTTTGAAATTCCTTTTTAGAGTGGGTTTGAGCTGATTCTCGCTGCCATGTTTATGCCAGTCTAGACACACTTGATTCCCTTACGGAGACATATCAATACATAGGTTTTAAGATTCTTACTAGTCAGATCTATTCCTCTGCGGGAAATATGGGGTTTTGAGTCCCTTTCACTGAGGAAGGTGTAGGTCTTGTCTATTCCATAGTTGGTTTTTGGAACAGTACCTGTGCTTATATCAAACTCTGGTTTGATGCATCACCCCACCTCTCCTTCCCCCTTAAGCAGGCATAAGAGTGTTTTCTAAATGTGAGACTCTGTTCTCTTTCCTAACTCAGTTCATGTGTAGCCATGTTTACAGGATCTTCCTAAGTGATATCTTATGATAAGTTTCTTTTCCTGTGTGACTTCTTTCCCTTAGAATCATCGTACCTGAATCCACTCATTTTGCTGCTACTGGTCTTATGACATTGATTTCGTGGCTGAGGGATATTCCATCGTACGTAAGTTCCACAATGTTTGGAACCATTTTTATATTTCCTGGGATATTTCAGGTGTACCCAGGTTGAGGTTCTTGTAAGCAGTGCAGCCCTCAATTTGGGGGTGGCTCTGTCTTATGGATTTTCAGTTTCCCCAAGGTATATTCCCTAGACTGGAAGTGCCCTTGGCTCTGTAGCTCTGTTGTTTACTTGTTTTAGGGAACACAATGCACTCCTCCAGTGAGGCAGTTGGCAACTTACATCCCGCCCATCAGCATAACAAGGCTCCCTGTTCTCCAGGGCCTGTCTTGCCTTTCTGGTTTTTACACATTTTGTGGATGTCCCTTTTGACCGGTGGGAAGTGATACTTCTTTGTAGTGCAGATTTGCATTGCCCGCTTGCTTGCTTGGCCAAAAAGGGCGTATGCGTTTTCTCCTGAATATATTCAGGAGAAAACGCATACGCCCTTTTTGGCCCAGTGCATCATTGTCGAAGTTGTGCCCCTCTTCCTGTGCTTTACAGGCGATTCTAACGTACCTCTTGAAATCTGTTTCCTGCTATTCTGCCTCGCATTCAAGTCCGCCTCGTTGCCTTCCCTCAACAGATTTTTGGACGATAGTTGGCCTTGATTACTCTGCCAGTTTGTGAATTGCTGTGCCCCTGAGCTCCATTTTTCAACTCGTTTTTTGTGAGCTGAACGCAAGTCCAAACATTTGGTTCAGGACCTATACTGGTTCCCGGTGGGTGGCTGAGACTTTGGTGAATTCTTCTTCCTGCCGGGAAATTAGAGTGACATGTGCCCATCCAAATGCCTAACAGCTACTCTCTCATTGGTCCTCCCTCTTCCCTTTCCTCCTCTGCCAAATGGGCAACCTGTGTGAACCAGGAGCTTAAAGGGGCTGTCTCTCCAAGTTGGGAGATTGATAGTAAAGCTGTTGGAAAGTCAAACCGGAGCACCAGGAGAGGGACTCTTCGTTGAGTTTTAGAAACCTTTCGTATTCACAGTGTGTCCATTCTCTAGGTTTCCCGTACATGTTATAGCTGTAGTAATATTCCCTTCAACCTGGAGAGGTGGGACCCATGGAATGGTTGCCATGCATTATTGCTTTAAAGGGTCTGCATTTGCTCACCCAATCTCACCAATCCTCTCAGTCCCAAGTGTCCAGCCTCATGCCACATCCAGCTGTCATCGTAGATAGGGTCATTCCAGGTTGCATCAGAGACCCTGAAGGAATTGTAAAGAATTTCCCTGTTTCTTTGTTCTGTTTTTGAAATTCCTTTTTAGAGTGGGTTTGAGCTGATTCTCGCTGCCATGTTTATGCCAGTCTAGACACACTTGATTCCCTTACGGAGACATATCAATACATAGGTTTTAAGATTCTTACTAGTCAGATCTATTCCTCTGCGGGAAATATGGGGTTTTGAGTCCCTTTCACTGAGGAAGGTGTAGGTCTTGTCTATTCCATAGTTGGTTTTTGGAACAGTACCTGTGCTTATATCAAACTCTGGTTTGATGCATCACCCCACCTCTCCTTCCCCCTTAAGCAGGCATAAGAGTGTTTTCTAAATGTGAGACTCTGTTCTCTTTCCTAACTCAGTTCATGTGTAGCCATGTTTACAGGATCTTCCTAAGTGATATCTTATGATAAGTTTCTTTTCCTGTGTGACTTCTTTCCCTTAGAATCATCGTACCTGAATCCACTCATTTTGCTGCTACTGGTCTTATGACATTGATTTCGTGGCTGAGGGATATTCCATCGTACGTAAGTTCCACAATGTTTGGAACCATTTTTATATTTCCTGGGATATTTCAGGTGTACCCAGGTTGAGGTTCTTGTAAGCAGTGCAGCCCTCAATTTGGGGGTGGCTCTGTCTTATGGATTTTCAGTTTCCCCAAGGTATATTCCCTAGACTGGAAGTGCCCTTGGCTCTGTAGCTCTGTTGTTTACTTGTTTTAGGGAACACAATGCACTCCTCCAGTGAGGCAGTTGGCAACTTACATCCCGCCCATCAGCATAACAAGGCTCCCTGTTCTCCAGGGCCTGTCTTGCCTTTCTGGTTTTTACACATTTTGTGGATGTCCCTTTTGACCGGTGGGAAGTGATACTTCTTTGTAGTGCAGATTTGCATTGCCCGCTTGCTTGCTTGGCCAAAAAGGGCGTATGCGTTTTCTCCTGAATATATTCAGGAGAAAACGCATACGCCCTTTTTGGCCAAGTGCATCATTGTCGAAGTTGTGCCCCTCTTCCTGTGCTTTACAGGCGATTCTAACGTACCTCTTGAAATCTGTTTCCTGCTATTCTGCCTCGCATTCAAGTCCGCCTCGTTGCCTTCCCTCAACAGATTTTTGGACGATAGTTGGCCTTGATTACTCTGCCAGTTTGTGAATTGCTGTGCCCCTGAGCTCCATTTTTCAACTCGTTTTTTGTGAGCTGAACGCAAGTCCAAACATTTGGTTCAGGACCTATACTGGTTCCCGGTGGGTGGCTGAGACTTTGGTGAATTCTTCTTCCTGCCGGGAAATTAGAGTGACATGTGCCCATCCAAATGCCTAACAGCTACTCTCTCATTGGTTCTCCCTCTTCCCTTTCCTCCTCTGCCAAATGGGCAACCTGTGTGAACCAGGAGCTTGAAGGGGCTGTCTCTCCAAGTTGGGAGATTGATAGTAAAGCTGTTGGAAAGTCAAACCGGAGCACCAGGAGAGGGACTCTTCGTTGAGTTTTAGAAACCTTTCGTATTCACAGTGTGTCCATTCTCTAGGTTTCCCGTACATGTTATAGCTGTAGTAATATTCCCTTCAACCTGGAGAGGTGGGACCCATGGAATGGTTGCCATGCATTATTGCTTTAAAGGGTCTGCCTTTGCTCACCCAATCTCACCAATCCTCTCAGTCCCAAGTGTCCAGCCTCATGCCACATCCAGCTGTCATCGTAGATAGGGTCATTCCAGGTTGCATCAGAGACCCTGAAGGAATTGTAAAGAATTTCCCTGTTTCTTTGTTCTGTTTTTGAAATTCCTTTTTAGAGTGGGTTTGAGCTGATTCTCGCTGCCATGTTTATGCCAGTCTAGACACACTTGATTCCCTTACGGAGACATATCAATACATAGGTTTTAAGATTCTTACTAGTCAGATCTATTCCTCTGCGGGAAATATGGGGTTTTGAGTCCCTTTCACTGAGGAAGGTGTAGGTCTTGTCTATTCCATAGTTGGTTTTTGGAACAGTACCTGTGCTTATATCAAACTCTGGTTTGATGCATCACCCCACCTCTCCTTCCCCCTTAAGCAGGCATAAGAGTGTTTTCTAAATGTGAGACTCTGTTCTCTTTGCTAACTCAGTTCATGTGTAGCCATGTTTACAGGATCTTCCTAAGTGATATCTTATGATAAGTTTCTTTTCCTGTGTGACTTCTTTCCCTTAGAATCATCGTACCTGAATCCACTCATTTTGCTGCTACTGGTCTTAGGACATTGATTTCGTGGCTGAGGGATATTCCATCGTACGTAAGTTCCACAATGTTTTGAACCATTTTTATATTTCCTGGGATATTTCAGGTGTACCCAGGTTGAGGTTCTTGTAAGCAGTGCAGCCCTCAATTTGGGGGTGGCTCTGTCTTATGGATTTTCAGTTTTCCCAAGGTATATTCCCTAGACTGGAAGTGCCCTTGGCTCTGTAGCTCTGTTGTTTACTTGTTTTAGGGAACACAATGCACTCCTCCAGTGAGGCAGTTGGCAACTTACATCCCGCCCATCAGCATAACAAGGCTCCCTGTTCTCCAGGGCCTGTCTTGCCTTTCTGGTTTTTACACATTTTGTGGATGTCCCTTTTGACCGTTGGGAAGTGATACTTCTTTGTAGTGCAGATTTGCATTGCCCGCTTGCTTGCTTGGCCAAAAAGGGCGTATGCGTTTTCTCCTGAATATATTCAGGAGAAAACGCATACGCCCTTTTTGGCCCAGTGCATCATTGTCGAAGTTGTGCCCCTCTTCCTGTGCTTTACAGGCGATTCTAACGTACCTCTTGAAATCTGTTTCCTGCTATTCTGCCTCGCATTCAAGTCCGCCTCGTTGCCTTCCCTCAACAGATTTTTGGACGATAGTTGGCCTTGATTACTCTGCCAGTTTGTGAATTGCTGTGCCCCTGAGCTCCATTTTTCAACTCGTTTTTTGTGAGCTGAACGCAAGTCCAAACATTTGGTTCAGGACCTATACTGGTTCCCGGTGGGTGGCTGAGACTTTGGTGAATTCTTCTTCCTGCCGGGAAATTAGAGTGACATGTGCCCATCCAAATGCCTAACAGCTACTCTCTCATTGGTTCTCCCTCTTCCCTTTCCTCCTCTGCCAAATGGGCAACCTGTGTGAACCAGGAGCTTAAAGGGGCTGTCTCTCCAAGTTGGGAGATTGATAGTAAAGCTGTTGGAAAGTCAAACCGGAGCACCAGGAGAGGGACTCTTCGTTGAGTTTTAGAAACCTTTCGTATTCACAGTGTGTCCATTCTCTAGGTTTCCCGTACATGTTATAGCTGTAGTAATATTCCCTTCAACCTGGAGAGGTGGGACCCATGGAATGGTTGCCATGCATTATTGCTTTAAAGGGTCTGCATTTGCTCACCCAATCTCACCAATCCTCTCAGTCCCAAGTGTCCAGCCTCATGCCACATCCAGCTGTCATCGTAGATAGGGTCATTCCAGGTTGCATCAGAGACCCTGAAGGAATTGTAAAGAATTTCCCTGTTTCTTTGTTCTGTTTTTGAAATTCCTTTTTAGAGTGGGTTTGAGCTGATTCTCGCTGCCATGTTTATGCCAGTCTAGACACACTTGATTCCCTTACGGAGACATATCAATACATAGGTTTTAAGATTCTTACTAGTCAGATCTATTCCTCTGCGGGAAATATGGGGTTTTGAGTCCCTTTCACTGAGGAAGGTGTAGGTCTTGTCTATTCCATAGTTGGTTTTTGGAACAGTACCTGTGCTTATATCAAACTCTGGTTTGATGCATCACCCCACCTCTCCTTCCCCCTTAAGCAGGCATAAGAGTGTTTTCTAAATGTGAGACTCTGTTCTCTTTCCTAACTCAGTTCATGTGTAGCCATGTTTACAGGATCTTCCTAAGTGATATCTTATGATAAGTTTCTTTTCCTGTGTGACTTCTTTCCCTTAGAATCATCGTACCTGAATCCACTCATTTTGCTGCTACTGGTCTTATGACATTGATTTCGTGGCTGAGGGATATTCCATCGTACGTAAGTTCCACAATGTTTGGAACCATTTTTATATTTCCTGGGATATTTCAGGTGTACCCAGGTTGAGGTTCTTGTAAGCAGTGCAGCCCTCAATTTGGGGGTGGCTCTGTCTTATGGATTTTCAGTTTCCCCAAGGTATATTCCCTAGACTGGAAGTGCCCTTGGCTCTGTAGCTCTGTTGTTTACTTGTTTTAGGGAACACAATGCACTCCTCCAGTGAGGCAGTTGGCAACTTACATCCCGCCCATCAGCATAACAAGGCTCCCTGTTCTCCAGGGCCTGTCTTGCCTTTCTGGTTTTTACACATTTTGTGGATGTCCCTTTTGACCGGTGGGAAGTGATACTTCTTTGTAGTGCAGATTTGCATTGCCCGCTTGCTTGCTTGGCCAAAAAGGGCGTATGCGTTTTCTCCTGAATATATTCAGGAGAAAACGCATACGCCCTTTCTGGCCCAGTGCATCATTGTCGAAGTTGTGCCCCTCTTCCTGTGCTTTACAGGCGATTCTAACGTACCTCTTGAAATATGTTTCCTGCTATTCTGCCTCGCATTCAAGTCCGCCTCGTTGCCTTCCCTCAACAGATTTTTGGACGATAGTTGGCCTTGATTACTCTGCCAGTTTGTGAATTGCTGTGCCCCTGAGCTCCATTTTTCAACTCGTTTTTTGTGAGCTGAACGCAAGTCCAAACATTTGGTTCAGGACCTATACTGGTTCCCAGTGGGTGGCTGAGACTTTGGTGAATTCTTCTTCCTGCCGGGAAATTAGAGTGACATGTGCCCATCCAAATGCCTAACAGCTACTCTCTCATTGGTTCTCCCTCTTCCCTTTCCTCCTCTGCCAAATGGGCAACCTGTGTGAACCAGGAGCTTAAAGGGGCTGTCTCTCCAAGTTGGGAGATTGATAGTAAAGCTGTTGGAAAGTCAAACCGGAGCACCAGGAGAGGGACTCTTCGTTGAGTTTTAGAAACCTTTCGTATTCACAGTGTGTCCATTCTCTAGGTTTCCCGTACATGTTATAGCTGTAGTAATATTCCCTTCAACCTGGAGAGGTGGGACCCATGGAATGGTTGCCATGCATTATTGCTTTAAAGGGTCTGCATTTGCTCACCCCATCTCACCAATCCTCTCAGTCCCAAGTGTCCAGCCTCATGCCACATCCAGCTGTCATCGTAGATAGGGTCATTCCAGGTTGCATCAGAGACCCTGAAGGAATTGTAAAGAATTTCCCTGTTTCTTTGTTCTGTTTTTGAAATTCCTTTTTAGAGTGGGTTTGAGCTGATTCTCGCTGCCATGTTTATGCCAGTCTGGACACACTTGATTCCCTTACGGAGACATATCAATACATAGGTTTTAAGATTCTTACTAGTCAGATCTATTCCTCTGCGGGAAATATGGGGTTTTGAGTCCCTTTCACTGAGGAAGGTGTAGGTCTTGTCTATTCCATAGTTGGTTTTTGGAACAGTACCTGTGCTTATATCAAACTCTGGTTTGATGCATCACCCCACCTCTCCTTCCCCCTTAAGCAGGCATAAGAGTGTTTTCTAAATGTGAGACTCTGTTCTCTTTCCTAACTCAGTTCATGTGTAGCCATGTTTACAGGATCTTCCTAAGTGATATCTTATGATAAGTTTCTTTTCCTGTGTGACTTCTTTCCCTTAGAATCATCGTACCTGAATCCACTCATTTTGCTGCTACTGGTCTTATGACATTGATTTCGTGGCTGAGGGATATTCCATCGTACGTAAGTTCCACAATGTTTGGAACCATTTTTATATTTCCTGGGATATTTCAGGTGTACCCAGGTTGAGGTTCTTGTAAGCAGTGCAGCCCTCAATTTGGGGGTGGCTCTGTCTTATGGATTTTCAGTTTTCCCAAGGTATATTCCCTAGACTGGAAGTGCCCTTGGCTCTGTAGCTCTGTTGTTTACTTGTTTTAGGGAACACAATGCACTCCTCCAGTGAGGCAGTTGGCAACTTACATCCCGCCCATCAGCATAACAAGGCTCCCTGTTCTCCAGGGCCTGTCTTGCCTTTCTGGTTTTTACACATTTTGTGGATGTCCCTTTTGACCGGTGGGAAGTGATACTTCTTTGAGGTGCAGATTTGCATTGCCCGCTTGCTTGCTTGGCCAAAAAGGGCGTATGCGTTTTCTCCTGAATATATTCAGGAGAAAACGCATACGCCCTTTTTGGCCAAGTGCATCATTGTCGAAGTTGTGCCCCTCTTCCTGTGCTTTACAGGCGATTCTAACGTACCTCTTGAAATCTGTTTCCTGCTATTCTGCCTCGCATTCAAGTCCGCCTCGTTGCCTTCCCTCAACAGATTTTTGGACGATAGTTGGCCTTGATTACTCTGCCAGTTTGTGAATTGCTGTGCCCCTGAGCTCCATTTTTCAACTCGTTTTTTGTGAGCTGAACGCAAGTCCAAACATTTGGTTCAGGACCTATACTGGTTCCCGGTGGGTGGCTGAGACTTTGGTGAATTCTTCTTCCTGCCGGGAAATTAGGGTGACATGTGCCCATCCAAATGCCTAACAGCTACTCTCTGATTGGTTCTCCCTCTTCCCTTTCCTCCTCTGCCAAATGGGCAACCTGTGTGAACCAGGAGCTTAAAGGGGCTGTCTCTCCAAGTTGGGAGATTGATAGTAAAGCTGTTGGAAAGTCAAACCGGAGCACCAGGAGAGGGACTCTTCGTTGAGTTTTAGAAACCTTTCGTATTCACAGTGTGTCCATTCTCTAGGTTTCCCGTACATGTTATAGCTGTAGTAATATTCCCTTCAACCTGGAGAGGTGGGACCCATGGAATGGTTGCCATGCATTATTGCTTTAAAGGGTCTGCCTTTGCTCACCCAATCTCACCAATCCTCTCAGTCCCAAGTGTCCAGCCTCATGCCACATCCAGCTGTCATCGTAGATAGGGTCATTCCAGGTTGCATCAGAGACCCTGAAGGAATTGTAAAGAATTTCCCTGTTTCTTTGTTCTGTTTTTGAAATTCCTTTTTAGAGTGGGTTTGAGCTGATTCTCGCTGCCATGTTTATGCCAGTCTAGACACACTTGATTCCCTTACGGAGACATATCAATACATAGGTTTTAAGATTCTTACTAGTCAGATCTATTCCTCTGCGGGAAATATGGGGTTTTGAGTCCCTTTCACTGAGGAAGGTGTAGGTCTTGTCTATTCCATAGTTGGTTTTTGGAACAGTACCTGTGCTTATATCAAACTCTGGTTTGATGCATCACCCCACCTCTCCTTCCCCCTTAAGCAGGCATAAGAGTGTTTTCTAAATGTGAGACTCTGTTCTCTTTCCTAACTCAGTTCATGTGTAGCCATGTTTACAGGATCTTCCTAAGTGATATCTTATGATAAGTTTCTTTTCCTGTGTGACTTCTTTCCCTTAGAATCATCGTACCTGAATCCACTCATTTTGCTGCTACTGGTCTTATGACATTGATTTCGTGGCTGAGGGATATTCCATCGTACGTAAGTTCCACAATGTTTGGAACCATTTTTATATTTCCTGGGATATTTCAGGTGTACCCAGGTTGAGGTTCTTGTAAGCAGTGCAGCCCTCAATTTGAGGGTGGCTCTGTCTTATGGATTTTCAGTTTCCCCAAGGTATATTCCCTCGACTGGAAGTGCCCTTGGCTCTGTAGCTCTGTTGTTTACTTGTTTTAGGGAACACAATGCACTCCTCCAGTGAGGCAGTTGGCAACTTACATCCCGCCCATCAGCATAACAAGTCTCCCTGTTCTCCAGGGCCTGTCTTGCCTTTCTGGTTTTTACACATTTTGTGGATGTCCCTTTTGACCGGTGGGAAGTGATACTTCTTTGTAGTGCAGATTTGCATTGCCCGCTTGCTTGCTTGGCCAAAAAGGGTGTATGCGTTTTCCCCTGAATATATTCAGGAGAAAACGCATACGCCCTTTTTGGCCCAGTGCATCATTGTCGAAGTTGTGCCCCTCTTCCTCTGCTTTACAGGCGATTCTAACGTACCTCTTGAAATCTGTTTCCTGCTATTCTGCCTCGCATTCAAGTCCGCCTCGTTGCCTTCCCTCAACAGATTTTTGGACGATAGTTGGCCTTGATTACTCTGCCAGTTTGTGAATTGCTGTGCCCCTGAGCTCCATTTTTCAACTCGTTTTTTGTGAGCTGAACGCAAGTCCAAACATTTGGTTCAGGACCTATACTGGTTCCCGGTGGGTGGCTGAGACTTTGGTGAATTCTTCTTCCTGCCGGGAAATTAGAGTGACATGTGCCCATCCAAATGCCTAACAGCTACTCTCTCATTGGTTCTCCCTCTTCCCTTTCCTCCTCTGCCAAATGGGCAACCTGTGTGAACCAGGAGCTTAAAGGGGCTGTCTCTCCAAGTTGGGAGATTGATAGTAAAGCTGTTGGAAAGTCAAACCGGAGCACCAGGAGAGGGACTCTTCGTTGAGTTTTAGAAACCTTTCGTATTCACAGTGTGTCCATTCTCTAGGTTTCCCGTACATGTTATAGCTGTAGTAATATTCCCTTCAACCTGGAGAGGTGGGACCCATGGAATGGTTGCCATGCATTATTGCTTTAAAGGGTCTGCATTTGCTCACCCAATCTCACCAATCCTCTCAGTCCCAAGTGTCCAGCCTCATGCCACATCCAGCTGTCATCGTAGATAGGGTCATTCCAGGTTGCATCAGAGACCCTGAAGGAATTGTAAAGAATTTCCCTGTTTCTTTGTTCTGTTTTTGAAATTCCTTTTTAGAGTGGGTTTGAGCTGATTCTCGCTGCCATGTTTATGCCAGTCTAGACACACTTGATTCCCTTACGGAGACATATCAATACATAGGTTTTAAGATTCTTACTAGTCAGATCTATTCCTCTGCGGGAAATATGGGGTTTTGAGTCCCTTTCACTGAGGAAGGTGTAGGTCTTGTCTATTCCATAGTTGGTTTTTGGAACAGTACCTGTGCTTATATCAAACTCTGGTTTGATGCATCACCCCACCTCTCCTTCCCCCTTAAGCAGGCATAAGAGTGTTTTCTAAATGTGAGACTCTGTTCTCTTTCCTAACTCAGTTCATGTGTAGCCATGTTTACAGGATCTTCCTAAGTGATATCTTATGATAAGTTTCTTTTCCTGTGTGACTTCTTTCCCTTAGAATCATCGTACCTGAATCCACTCATTTTGCTGCTACTGGTCTTATGACATTGATTTCGTGGCTGAGGGATATTCCATCGTACGTAAGTTCCACAATGTTTGGAACCATTTTTATATTTCCTGGGATATTTCAGGTGTACCCAGGTTGAGGTTCTTGTAAGCAGTGCAGCCCTCAATTTGAGGGTGGCTCTGTCTTATGGATTTTCAGTTTCCCCAAGGTATATTCCCTAGACTGGAAGTGCCCTTGGCTCTGTAGCTCTGTTGTTTACTTGTTTTAGGGAACACAATGCACTCCTCCAGTGAGGCAGTTGGCAACTTACATCCCGCCCATCAGCATAACAAGGCTCCCTGTTCTCCAGGGCCTGTCTTGCCTTTCTGGTTTTTACACATTTTGTGGATGTCCCTTTTGACCGGTGGGAAGTGATACTTCTTTGTAGTGCAGATTTGCATTGCCCGCTTGCTTGCTTGGCCAAAAAGGGCGTATGCGTTTTCTCCTGAATATATTCAGGAGAAAACGCATACGCCCTTTTTGGCCAAGTGCATCATTGTCGAAGTTGTGCCCCTCTTCCTGTGCTTTACAGGCGATTCTAACGTACCTCTTGAAATCTGTTTCCTGCTATTCTGCCTCGCATTCAAGTCCGCCTCGTTGCCTTCCCTCAACAGATTTTTGGACGATAGTTGGCCTTGATTACTCTGCCAGTTTGTGAATTGCTGTGCCCCTGAGCTCCATTTTTCAACTCGTTTTTTGTGAGCTGAACGCAAGTCCAAACATTTGGTTCAGGACCTATACTGGTTCCCGGTGGGTGGCTGAGACTTTGGTGAATTCTTCTTCCTGCCGGGAAATTAGAGTGACATGTGCCCATCCAAATGCCTAACAGCTACTCTCTCATTGGTTCTCCCTCTTCCCTTTCCTCCTCTGCCAAATGGGCAACCTGTGTGAACCAGGAGCTTAAAGGGGCTGTCTCTCCAAGTTGGGAGATTGATAGTAAAGCTGTTGGAAAGTCAAACCGGAGCACCAGGAGAGGGACTCTTCGTTGAGTTTTAGAAACCTTTCGTATTCACAGTGTGTCCATTCTCTAGGTTTCCCGTACATGTTATAGCTGTAGTAATATTCCCTTCAACCTGGAGAGGTGGGACCCATGGAATGGTTGCCGTGCATTATTGCTTTAAAGGATCTGCATTTGCTCACCCAATCTCACCAATCCTCTCAGTCCCAAGTGTCCAGCCTCATGCCACATCCAGCTGTCATCATAGATAGGGTCATTCCAGGTTGCATCAGAGACCCTGAAGGAATTGTAAAGAATTTCCCTGTTTCTTTGTTCTGTTTTTGAAATTCCTTTTTAGAGTGGGTTTGAGCTGATTCTCGCTGCCATGTTTATGCCAGTCTAGACACACTTGATTCCCTTACGGAGACATATCAATACATAGGTTTTAAGATTCTTACTAGTCAGATCTATTCCTCTGAGGGAAATATGGGGTTTTGAGTCCCTTTCACTGAGGAAGGTGTAGGTCTTGTCTATTCCATAGTTGGTTTTTGGAACAGTACCTGTGCTTATATCAAACTCTGGTTTGATGCATCACCCCACCTCTCCTTCCCCCTTAAGCAGGCATAAGAGTGTTTTCTAAATGTGAGACTCTGTTCTCTTTCCTAACTCAGTTCATGTGTAGCCATGTTTACAGGATCTTCCTAAGTGATATCTTATGATAAGTTTCTTTTCCTGTGTGACTTCTTTCCCTTAGAATCATCGTACCTGAATCCACTCATTTTGCTGCTACTGGTCTTATGACATTGATTTCGTGGCTGAGGGATATTCCATCGTACGTAAGTTCCACAATGTTTGGAACCATTTTTATATTTCCTGGGATATTTCAGGTGTACCCAGGTTGAGGTTCTTGTAAGCAGTGCAGCCCTCAATTTGGGGGTGGCTCTGTCTTATGGATTTTCAGTTTCCCCTAGGTATATTCCCTAGACTGGAAGTGCCCTTGGCTCTGTAGCTCTGTTGTTTACTTGTTTTAGGGAACACAATGCACTCCTCCAGTGAGGCAGTTGGCAACTTACATCCCGCCCATCAGCATAACAAGGCTCCCTGTTCTCCAGGGCCTGTCTTGCCTTTCTGGTTTTTACACATTTTGTGGATGTCCCTTTTGACCGGTGGGAAGTGATACTTCTTTGTAGTGCAGATTTGCATTGCCCGCTTGCTTGCTTGGCCAAAAAGGGCGTATGCGTTTTCTCCTGAATATATTCAGGAGAAAACGCATACGCCCTTTTTGGCCAAGTGCATCATTGTCGAAGTTGTGCCCCTCTTCCTGTGCTTTACAGGCGATTCTAACGTACCTCTTGAAATCTGTTTCCTGCTATTCTGCCTCGCATTCAAGTCCGCCTCGTTGCCTTCCCTCAACAGATTTTTGGACGATAGTTGGCCTTGATTACTCTGCCAGTTTGTGAATTGCTGTGCCCCTGAGCTCCATTTTTCAACTCGTTTTTTGTGAGCTGAACGCAAGTCCAAACATTTGGTTCAGGACCTATACTGGTTCCCGGTGGGTGGCTGAGACTTTGGTGAATTCTTCTTCCTGCCGGGAAATTAGAGTGACATGTGCCCATCCAAATGCCTAACAGCTACTCTCTCATTGGTTCTCCCTCTTCCCTTTCCTCCTCTGCCAAATGGGCAACCTGTGTGAACCAGGAGCTTAAAGGGGCTGTCTCTCCAAGTTGGGAGATTGATAGTAAAGCTGTTGGAAAGTCAAACCGGAGCACCAGGAGAGGGACTCTTCGTTGAGTTTTAGAAACCTTTCGTATTCACAGTGTGTCCATTCTCTAGGTTTCCCGTACATGTTATAGCTGTAGTAATATTCCCTTCAACCTGGAGAGGTGGGACCCATGGAATGGTTGCCATGCATTATTGCTTTAAAGGGTCTGCATTTGCTCACCCAATCTCACCAATCCTCTCAGTCCCAAGTGTCCAGCCTCATGCCACATCCAGCTGTCATCGTAGATAGGGTCATTCCAGGTTGCATCAGAGACCCTGAAGGAATTGTAAAGAATTTCCCTGTTTCTTTGTTCTGTTTTTGAAATTCCTTTTTAGAGTGGGTTTGAGCTGATTCTCGCTGCCATGTTTATGCCAGTCTAGACACACTTGATTCCCTTACGGAGACATATCAATACATAGGTTTTAAGATTCTTACTAGTCAGATCTATTCCTCTGCGGGTAATATGGGGTTTTGAGTCCCTTTCACTGAGGAAGGTGTAGGTCTTGTCTATTCCATAGTTGGTTTTTGGAACAGTACCTGTGCTTATATCAAACTCTGGTTTGATGCATCACCCCACCTCTCCTTCCCCCTTAAGCAGGCATAAGAGTGTTTTCTAAATGTGAGACTCTGTTCTCTTTCCTAACTCAGTTCATGTGTAGCCATGTTTACAGGATCTTCCTAAGTGATATCTTATGATAAGTTTCTTTTCCTGTGTGACTTCTTTCCCTTAGAATCATCGTACCTGAATCCACTCATTTTGCTGCTACTGGTCTTATGACATTGATTTCGTGGCTGAGGGATATTCCATCGTACGTAAGTTCCACAATGTTTGGAACCATTTTTATATTTCCTGGGATATTTCAGGTGTACCCAGGTTGAGGTTCTTGTAAGCAGTGCAGCCCTCAATTTGGGGGTGGCTCTGTCTTATGGATTTTCAGTTTTCCCAAGGTATATTCCCTAGACTGGAAGTGCCCTTGGCTCTGTAGCTCTGTTGTTTACTTGTTTTAGGGAACACAATGCACTCCTCCAGTGAGGCAGTTGGCAACTTACATCCCGCCCATCAGCATAACAAGGCTCCTTGTTCTCCAGGGCCTGTCTTGCCTTTCTGGTTTTTACACATTTTGTGGATGTCCCTTTTGACCGGTGGGAAGTGATACTTCTTTGTAGTGCAGATTTGCATTGCCCGCTTGCTTGCTTGGCCAAAAAGGGCGTATGCGTTTTCTCCTGAATATATTCAGGAGAAAACGCATACGCCCTTTTTGGCCAAGTGCATCATTGTCGAAGTTGTGCCCCTCTTCCTGTGCTTTACAGGCGATTCTAACGTACCTCTTGAAATCTGTTTCCTGCTATTCTGCCTCGCATTCAAGTCCGCCTCGTTGCCTTCCCTCAACAGATTTTTGGACGATAGTTGGCCTTGATTACTCTGCCAGTTTGTGAATTGCTGTGCCCCTGAGCTCCATTTTTCAACTCGTTTTTTGTGAGCTGAACGCAAGTCCAAACATTTGGTTCAGGACCTATACTGGTTCCCGGTGGGTGGCTGAGACTTTGGTGAATTCTTCTTCCTGCCGGGAAATTAGAGTGACATGTGCCCATCCAAATGCCTAACAGCTACTCTCTCATTGGTTCTCCCTCTTCCCTTTCCTCCTCTGCCAAATGGGCAACCTGTGTGAACCAGGAGCTTAAAGGGGCTGTCTCTCCAAGTTGGGAGATTGATAGTAAAGCTGTTGGAAAGTCAAACCGGAGCACCAGGAGAGGGACTCTTCGTTGAGTTTTAGAAACCTTTCGTATTCACAGTGTGTCCATTCTCTAGGTTTCCCGTACATGTTATAGCTGTAGTAATATTCCCTTCAACCTGGAGAGGTGGGACCCATGGAATGGTTGCCATGCATTATTGCTTTAAAGGGTCTGCCTTTGCTCACCCAATCTCACCAATCCTCTCAGTCCCAAGTGTCCAGCCTCATGCCACATCCAGCTGTCATCGTAGATAGGGTCATTCCAGGTTGCATCAGAGACCCTGAAGGAATTGTAAAGAATTTCCCTGTTTCTTTGTTCTGTTTTTGAAATTCCTTTTTAGAGTGGGTTTGAGCTGATTCTCGCTGCCATGTTTATGCCAGTCTAGACACACTTGATTCCCTTACGGAGACATATCAATACATAGGTTTTAAGATCCTTACTAGTCAGATCTATTCCTCTGTGGGAAATATGGGGTTTTGAGTCCCTTTCACTGAGGAAGGTGTAGGTCTTGTCTATTCCATAGTTGGTTTTTGGAACAGTACCTGTGCTTATATCAAACTCTGGTTTGATGCATCACCCCACCTCTCCTTCCCCCTTAAGGAGGCATAAGAGTGTTTTCTAAATGTGAGACTCTGTTCTCTTTCCTAACTCAGTTCATGTGTTGCCATGTTTACAGGATCTTCCTAAGTGATATCTTATGATAAGTTTCTTTTCCTGTGTGACTTCTTTCCCTTAGAATCATCGTACCTGAATCCACTCATTTTGCTGCTACTGGTCTTATGACATTGATTTCGTGGCTGAGGGATATTCCATCGTACGTAAGTTCCACAAAGTTTGGAACCATTTTTATATTTCCTGGGATATTTCAGGTGTACCCAGGTTGAGGTTCTTGTAAGCAGTGCAGCCCTCAATTTGGGGGTGGCTCTGTCTTATGGATTTTCAGTTTCCCCTAGGTATATTCCCTAGACTGGAAGTGCCCTTGGCTCTGTAGCTCTGTTGTTTACTTGTTTTAGGGAACACAATGCACTCCTCCAGTGAGGCAGTTGGCAACTTACATCCCGCCCATCAGCATAACAAGGCTCCCTGTTCTCCAGGGCCTGTCTTGCCTTTCTGGTTTTTACACATTTTGTGGATGTCCCTTTTGACCGGTGGGAAGTGATACTTCTTTGTAGTGCAGATTTGCATTGCCCGCTTGCTTGCTTGGCCAAAAAGGGCGTATGCGTTTTCTCCTGAATATATTCAGGAGAAAACGCATACGCCCTTTTTGGCCAAGTGCATCATTGTCGAAGTTGTGCCCCTCTTCCTGTGCTTTACAGGCGATTCTAACGTACCTCTTGAAATCTGTTTCCTGCTATTCTGCCTCGCATTCAAGTCCGCCTCGTTGCCTTCCCTCAACAGATTTTTGGACGATAGTTGGCCTTGATTACTCTGCCAGTTTGTGAATTGCTGTGCCCCTGAGCTCCATTTTTCAACTCGTTTTTTGTGAGCTGAACGCAAGTCCAAACATTTGGTTCAGGACCTATACTGGTTCCCGGTGGGTGGCTGAGACTTTGGTGAATTCTTCTTCCTGCCGGGAAATTAGAGTGACATGTGCCCATCCAAATGCCTAACAGCTACTCTCTCATTGGTTCTCCCTCTTCCCTTTCCTCCTCTGCCAAATGGGCAACCTGTGTGAACCAGGAGCTTAAAGGGGCTGTCTCTCCAAGTTGGGAGATTGATAGTAAAGCTGTTGGAAAGTCAAACCGGAGCACCAGGAGAGGGACTCTTCGTTGAGTTTTAGAAACCTTTCGTATTCACAGTGTGTCCATTCTCTAGGTTTCCCGTACATGTTATAGCTGTAGTAATATTCCCTTCAACCTGGAGAGGTGGGACCCATGGAATGGTTGCCATGCATTATTGCTTTAAAGGGTCTGCCTTTGCTCACCCAATCTCACCAATCCTCTCAGTCCCAAGTGTCCAGCCTCATGCCACATCCAGCTGTCATCGTAGATAGGGTCATTCCAGGTTGCATCAGAGACCCTGAAGGAATTGTAAAGAATTTCCCTGTTTCTTTGTTCTGTTTTTGAAATTCCTTTTTAGAGTGGGTTTGAGCTGATTCTCGCTGCCATGTTTATGCGAGTCTAGACACACTTGATTCCCTTACGGAGACATATCAATACATAGGTTTTAAGATCCTTACTAGTCAGATCTATTCCTCTGCGGGAAATATGGGGTTTTGAGTCCCTTTCACTGAGGAAGGTGTAGGTCTTGTCTATTCCATAGTTGGTTTTTGGAACAGTACCTGTGCTTATATCAAACTCTGGTTTGATGCATCACCCCACCTCTCCTTCCCCCTTAAGGAGGCATAAGAGTGTTTTCTAAATGTGAGACTCTGTTCTCTTTCCTAACTCAGTTCATGTGTTGCCATGTTTACAGGATCTTCCTAAGTGATATCTTATGATAAGTTTCTTTTCCTGTGTGACTTCTTTCCCTTAGAATCATCGTACCTGAATCCACTCATTTTGCTGCTACTGGTCTTATGACATTGATTTCGTGGCTGAGGGATATTCCATCGTACGTAAGTTCCACAAAGTTTGGAACCATTTTTATATTTCCTGGGATATTTCAGGTGTACCCAGGTTGAGGTTCTTGTAAGAAGTGCAGCCCTCAATTTGGGGGTGGCACTGTCTTATGGATTTTCAGTTTTCCCAAGGTATATTCCCTAGACTGGAAGTGCCCTTGGCTCTGTAGCTCTGTTGTTTACTTGTTTTAGGGAACACAATGCACTCCTCCAGTGAGGCAGTTGGCAACTTACATCCCGCCCATCAGCATAACAAGGCTCCCTGTTCTCCAGGGCCTGTCTTGCCTTTCTGGTTTTTACACATTTTGTGGATGTCCCTTTTGACCGGTGGGAAGTGATACTTCTTTGTAGTGCAGATTTGCATTGCCCGCTTGCTTGCTTGGCCAAAAAGGGCGTATGCGTTTTCTCCTGAATATATTCAGGAGAAAACGCATACGCCCTTTTTGGCCAAGTGCATCATTGTCGAAGTTGTGCCCCTCTTCCTGTGCTTTACAGGCGATTCTAACGTACCTCTTGAAATCTGTTTCCTGCTATTCTGCCTCGCATTCAAGTCCGCCTCGTTGCCTTCCCTCAACAGATTTTTGGACGATAGTTGGCCTTGATTACTCTGCCAGTTTGTGAATTGCTGTGCCCCTGAGCTCCATTTTTCAACTCGTTTTTTGTGAGCTGAACGCAAGTCCAAACATTTGGTTCAGGACCTATACTGGTTCCCGGTGGGTGGCTGAGACTTTGGTGAATTCTTCTTCCTGCCGGGAAATTAGAGTGACATGTGCCCATCCAAATGCCTAACAGCTACTCTCTCATTGGTTCTCCCTCTTCCCTTTCCTCCTCTGCCAAATGGGCAACCTGTGTGAACCAGGAGCTTAAAGGGGCTGTCTCTCCAAGTTGGGAGATTGATAGTAAAGCTGTTGGAAAGTCAAACCGGAGCACCAGGAGAGGGACTCTTCGTTGAGTTTTAGAAACCTTTCATATTCACAGTGTGTCCATTCTCTAGGTTTCCCGTACATGTTATAGCTGTAGTAATATTCCCTTCAACCTGGAGAGGTGGGACCCATGGAATGGTTGCCATGCATTATTGCTTTAAAGGGTCTGCCTTTGCTCACCCAATCTCACCAATCCTCTCAGTCCCAAGTGTCCAGCCTCATGCCACATCCAGCTGTCATCGTAGATAGGGTCATTCCAGGTTGCATCAGAGACCCTGAAGGAATTGTAAAGAATTTCCCTGTTTCTTTGTTCTGTTTTTGAAATTCCTTTTTAGAGTGGGTTTGAGCTGATTCTCGCTGCCATGTTTATGCCAGTCTAGACACACTTGATTCCCTTACGGAGACATATCAATACATAGGTTTTAAGATCCTTACTAGTCAGATCTATTCCTCTGCGGGAAATATGGGGTTTTGAGTCCCTTTCACTGAGGAAGGTGTAGGTCTTGTCTATTCCATAGTTGGTTTTTGGAACAGTACCTGTGCTTATATCAAACTCTGGTTTGATGCATCACCCCACCTCTCCTTCCCCCTTAAGCAGGCATAAGAGTGTTTTCTAAATGTGAGACTCTGTTCTCTTTCCTAACTCAGTTCATGTGTTGCCATGTTTACAGGATCATCCTAAGTGATATCTTATGATAAATTTCTTTTCCTGTGTGACTTCTTTCCCTTAGAATCATCGTACCTGAATCCACTCATTTTGCTGCTACTGGTCTTATGACATTGATTTCGTGGCTGAGGGATATTCCATCGTACGTAAGTTCCACAATGTTTGGAACCATTTTTATATTTCCTGGGATATTTCAGGTGTACCCAGGTTGAGGTTCTTGTACGCAGTGCAGCCCTCAATTTGGGGGTGGCTCTGTCTTATGGATTTTCAGTTTTCCCAAGGTATATTCCCTAGACTGGAAGTGCCCTTGGCTCTGTAGCTCTGTTGTTTACTTGTTTTAGGGAACACAATGCACTCCTCCAGTGAGGCAGTTGGCAACTTACATCCCGCCCATCAGCATAACAAGGCTCCCTGTTCTCCAGGGCCTGTCTTGCCTTTCTGGTTTTTACACATTTTGTGGATGTCCCTTTTGACCGGTGGGAAGTGATACTTCTTTGTAGTGCAGATTTGCATTGCCCGCTTGCTTGCTTGGCCAAAAAGGGCGTATGCGTTTTCTCCTGAATATATTCAGGAGAAAACGCATACGCCCTTTTTGGCCAAGTGCATCATTGTCGAAGTTGTGCCCCTCTTCCTGTGCTTTACAGGCGATTCTAACGTACCTCTTGAAATCTGTTTCCTGCTATTCTGCCTCGCATTCAAGTCCGCCTCGTTGCCTTCCCTCAACAGATTTTTGGACGATAGTTGGCCTTGATTACTCTGCCAGTTTGTGAATTGCTGTGCCCCTGAGCTCCATTTTTCAACTCGTTTTTTGTGAGCTGAACGCAAGTCCAAACATTTGGTTCAGGACCTATACTGGTTCCCGGTGGGTGGCTGAGACTTTGGTGAATTCTTCTTCCTGCCGGGAAATTAGAGTGACATGTGCCCATCCAAATGCCTAACAGCTACTCTCTCATTGGTTCTCCCTCTTCCCTTTCCTCCTCTGCCAAATGGGCAACCTGTGTGAACCAGGAGCTTAAAGGGGCTGTCTCTCCAAGTTGGGAGATTGATAGTAAAGCTGTTGGAAAGTCAAACCGGAGCACCAGGAGAGGGACTCTTCGTTGAGTTTTAGAAACCTTTCGTATTCACAGTGTGTCCATTCTCTAGGTTTCCCGTACATGTTATAGCTGTAGTAATATTCCCTTCAACCTGGAGAGGTGGGACCCATGGAATGGTTGCCATGCATTATTGCTTTAAAGGGTCTGCCTTTGCTCACCCAATCTCACCAATCCTCTCAGTCCCAAGTGTCCAGCCTCATGCCACATCCAGCTGTCATCGTAGATAGGGTCATTCCAGGTTGCATCAGAGACCCTGAAGGAATTGTAAAAAATTTCCCTGTTTCTTTGTTCTGTTTTTGAAATTCCTTTTTAGAGTGGGTTTGAGCTGATTCTCGCTGCCATGTTTATGCCAGTCTAGACACACTTGATTCCCTTACGGAGACATATCAATACATAGGTTTTAAGATCCTTACTAGTCAGATCTATTCCTCTGCGGGAAATATGGGGTTTTGAGTCCCTTTCACTGAGGAAGGTGTAGGTCTTGTCTATTCCATAGTTGGTTTTTGGAACAGTACCTGTGCTTATATCAAACTCTGGTTTGATGCATCACCCCACCTCTCCTTCCCCCTTAAGCAGGCATAAGAGTGTTTTCTAAATGTGAGACTCTGTTCTCTTTCCTAACTCAGTTCATGTGTAGCCATGTTTATAGGATCATCCTAAGTGATATCTTATGATAAGTTTCTTTTCCTGTGTGACTTCTTTCACTTAGAATCATCGTACCTGAATCCACTCATTTTGCTGCCACTGGTCTTATGACATTGATTTCATGACTGAGGGATATTCCATCGTACGTAAGTTCCACAATGTTTGGAACCATTTTTATATTTCCTGGGATATTTCAGCTGTACCCAGGTTGAGGTTCTTGTAAGCAGTGCAGCCCTCAATTTGGGGGTGGCTCTGTCATATGGATTTTCAGTTTTCCCAAGGTATATTCCCTAGACTGGAAGTGCCCTTGGCTCTGTAGCTCTGTTGTTTACTTGTTTTAGGGAACACAATGCACTCCTCCAGTGAGGCAGTTGGCAACTTACATCCCGCCCATCAGCATAACAAGGCTCCCTGTTCTCCAGGGCCTGTCTTGCCTTTCTGTTTTTTACACATTTTGTGGATGTCCCTTTTGACCGGTGGGAAGTGATACTTCTTTGTAGTGCAGATTTGCATTGCCCGCTTGCTTGCTTGGCCAAAAAGGGCGTATGCGTTTTCTCCTGAATATATTCAGGAGAAAACGCATACGCCCTTTTTGGCCAAGTGCATCATTGTCGAAGTTGTGCCCCTCTTCCTGTGCTTTACAGGCGATTCTAACGTACCTCTTGAAATCTGTTTCCTGCTATTCTGCCTCGCATTCAAGTCCGCCTCGTTGCCTTCCCTCAACAGATTTTTGGACGATAGTTGGCCTTGATTACTCTGCCAGTTTGTGAATTGCTGTGCCCCTGAGCTCCATTTTTCAACTCGTTTTTTGTGAGCTGAACGCAAGTCCAAACATTTGGTTCAGGACCTATACTGGTTCCCGGTGGGTGGCTGAGACTTTGGTGAATTCTTCTTCCTGCCGGGAAATTAGAGTGACATGTGCCCATCCAAATGTCTAACAGCTACTCTCTCATTGGTTCTCCCTCTTCCCTTTCCTCTTCTGCCAAATGGGCAACCTGTGTGAACCAGGAGCTTAAAGGGGCTGTCTCTCCAAGTTGGGAGATTGATAGTAAAGCTGTTGGAAAGTCAAACCGGAGCACCAGGAGAGGGACTCTTCGTTGAGTTTTAGAAACCTTTCGTATTCACAGTGTGTCCATTCTCTAGGTTTCCCGTACATGTTATAGCTGTAGTAATATTCCCTTCAACCTGGAGAGGTGGGACCCATGGAATGGTTGCCATGCATTATTGCTTTAAAGGGTCTGCCTTTGCTCACCCAATCTCACCAATCCTCTCAGTCCCAAGTGTCCAGCCTCATGCCACATCCAGCTGTCATCGTAGATAGGGTCATTCCAGGTTGCATCAGAGACCCTGAAGGAATTGTAAAGAATTTCCCTGTTTCTTTGTTCTGTTTTTGAAATTCCTTTTTAGAGTGGGTTTGAGCTGATTCTCGCTGCCATGTTTATGCCAGTCTAGACACACTTGATTCCCTTACGGAGATATATCAATACATAGGTTTTAAGATCCTTACTAGTCAGATCTATTCCTCTGCGGGAAATATGGGGTTTTGAGTCCCTTTCACTGAGGAAGGTGTAGGTCTTGTCTATTCCATAGTTGGTTTTTGGAACAGTACCTGTGCTTATATCAAACTCTGGTTTGATGCATCACCCCACCTCTCCTTCCCCCTTAAGCAGGCATAAGAGTGTTTTCTAAATGTGAGACTCTGTTCTCTTTCCTAACTCAGTTCATGTGTAGCCATGTTTACAGGATCTTCCTAAGTGATATCTTATGATAAGTTTCTTTTCCTGTGTGACTTCTTTCCCTTAGAATCATCGTACCTGAATCCACTCATTTTGCTGCTACTGGTCTTATGACATTGATTTCGTGGCTGAGGGATATTCCATCGTACGTAAGTTCCACAATGTTTGGAACCATTTTTATATTTCCTGGGATATTTCAGGTGTACCCAGGTTGAGGTTCTTGTAAGCAGTGCAGCCCTCAATTTGGGGGTGGCTCTGTCTTATGGATTTTCAGTTTTCCCAAGGTATATTCCCTAGACTGGAAGTGCCCTTGGCTCTGTAGCTCTGTTGTTTACTTGTTTTAGGGAACACAATGCACTCCTCCAGTGAGGCAGTTGGCAACTTACATCCCGCCCATCAGCATAACAAGGCTCCCTGTTCTCCAGGGCCTGTCTTGCCTTTCTGGTTTTTACACATTTTGTGGATGTCCCTTTTGACCGGTGGGAAGTGATACTTCTTTGAGGTGCAGATTTGCATTGCCCGCTTGCTTGCTTGGCCAAAAAGGGCGTATGCGTTTTCTCCTGAATATATTCAGGAGAAAACGCATACGCCCTTTTTGGCCAAGTGCATCATTGTCGAAGTTGTGCCCCTCTTCCTGTGCTTTACAGGCGATTCTAACGTACCTCTTGAAATCTGTTTCCTGCTATTCTGCCTCGCATTCAAGTCCGCCTCGTTGCCTTCCCTCAACAGATTTTTGGACGATAGTTGGCCTTGATTACTCTGCCAGTTTGTGAATTGCTGTGCCCCTGAGCTCCATTTTTCAACTCGTTTTTTGTGAGCTGAACGCAAGTCCAAACATTTGGTTCAGGACCTATACTGGTTCCCGGTGGGTGGCTGAGACTTTGGTGAATTCTTCTTCCTGCCGGGAAATTAGAGTGACATGTGCCCATCCAAATGCCTAACAGCTACTCTCTCATTGGTTCTCCCTCTTCCCTTTCCTCCTCTGCCAAATGGGCAACCTGTGTGAACCAGGAGCTTAAAGGGGCTGTCTCTCCAAGTTGGGAGATTGATAGTAAAGCTGTTGGAAAGTCAAACCGGAGCACCAGGAGAGGGACTCTTCGTTGAGTTTTAGAAACCTTTCGTATTCACAGTGTGTCCATTCTCTAGGTTTCCCGTACATGTTATAGCTGTAGTAATATTCCCTTCAACCTGGAGAGGTGGGACCCATGGAATGGTTGCCATGCATTATTGCTTTAAAGGGTCTGCATTTGCTCACCCAATCTCACCAATCCTCTCAGTCCCAAGTGTCCAGCCTCATGCCACATCCAGCTGTCATCGTAGATAGGGTCATTCCAGGTTGCATCAGAGACCCTGAAGGAATTGTAAAGAATTTCCCTGTTTCTTTGTTCTGTTTTTGAAATTCCTTTTTAGAGTGGGTTTGAGCTGATTCTCGCTGCCATGTTTATGCCAGTCTAGACACACTTGATTCCCTTACGGAGACATATCAATACATAGGTTTTAAGATCCTTACTAGTCAGATCTATTCCTCTGCGGGAAATATGGGGTTTTGAGTCCCTTTCACTGAGGAAGGTGTAGGTCTTGTCTATTCCATAGTTGGTTTTTGGAACAGTACCTGTGCTTATATCAAACTCTGGTTTGATGCATCACCCCACCTCTCCTTCCCCCTTAAGCAGGCATAAGAGTGTTTTCTAAATGTGAGACTCTGTTCTCTTTCCTAACTCAGTTCATGTGTAGCCATGTTTATAGGATCTTCCTAAGTGATATCTTATGATAAGTTTCTTTTCCTGTGTGACTTCTTTCCCTTAGAATCATCGTACCTGAATCCACTCATTTTGCTGCTACTGGTCTTATGACATTGATTTCGTGGCTGAGGGATATTCCATCGTACGTAAGTTCCACAATGTTTGGAACCATTTTTATATTTCCTGGGATATTTCAGGTGTACCCAGGTTGAGGTTCTTGTAAGCAGTGCAGCCCTCAATTTGGGGGTGGCTCTGTCTTATGGATTTTCAGTTTTCCCAAGGTATATTCCCTAGACTGGAAGTGCCCTTGGCTCTGTAGCTCTGTTGTTTACTTGTTTTAGGGAACACAATGCACTCCTCCAGTGAGGCAGTTGGCAACTTACATCCCGCCCATCAGCATAACAAGGCTCCCTGTTCTCCAGGGCCTGTCTTGCCTTTCTGGTTTTTACACATTTTGTGGATGTCCCTTTTGACCGGTGGGAAGTGATACTTCTTTGTAGTGCAGATTTGCATTGCCCGCTTGCTTGCTTGGCCAAAAAGGGCGTATGCGTTTTCTCCTGAATATATTCAGGAGAAAACGCATACGCCCTTTTTGGCCAAGTGCATCATTGTCGAAGTTGTGCCCCTCTTCCTGTGCTTTACAGGCGATTCTAACGTACCTCTTGAAATCTGTTTCCTGCTATTCTGCCTCGCATTCAAGTCCGCCTCGTTGCCTTCCCTCAACAGATTTTTGGACGATAGTTGGCCTTGATTACTCTGCCAGTTTGTGAATTGCTGTGCCCCTGAGCTCCATTTTTCAACTCGTTTTTTGTGAGCTGAACGCAAGTCCAAACATTTGGTTCAGGACCTATACTGGTTCCCGGTGGGTGGCTGAGACTTTGGTGAATTCTTCTTCCTGCCGGGAAATTAGAGTGACATGTGCCCATCCAAATGCCTAACAGCTACTCTCTCATTGGTTCTCCCTCTTCCCTTTCCTCCTCTGCCAAATGGGCAACCTGTGTGAACCAGGAGCTTAAAGGGGCTGTCTCTCCAAGTTGGGAGATTGATAGTAAAGCTGTTGGAAAGTCAAACCGGAGCACCAGGAGAGGGACTCTTCGTTGAGTTTTAGAAACCTTTCGTATTCACAGTGTGTCCATTCTCTAGGTTTCCCGTACATGTTATAGCTGTAGTAATATTCCCTTCAACCTGGAGAGGTGGGACCCATGGAATGGTTGCCATGCATTATTGCTTTAAAGGGTCTGCCTTTGCTCACCCAATCTCACCAATCCTCTCCGTCCCAAGTGTCCAGCCTCATGCCACATCCAGCTGTCATCGTAGATAGGGTCATTCCAGGTTGCATCAGAGACCCTGAAGGAATTGTAAAGAATTTCCCTGTTTCTTTGTTCTGTTTTTGAAATTCCTTTTTAGAGTGGGTTTGAGCTGATTCTCGCTGCCATGTTTATGCCAGTCTAGACACACTTGATTCCCTTACGGAGACATATCAATACATAGGTTTTAAGATTCTTACTAGTCAGATCTATTCCTCTGTGGGAAATATGGGGTTTTGAGTCCCTTTCACTGAGGAAGGTGTAGGTCTTGTCTATTCCATAGTTGGTTTTTGGAACAGTACCTGTGCTTATATCAAACTCTGGTTTGATGCATCACCCCACCTCTCCTTCCCCCTTAAGCAGTCATAAGAGTGTTTTCTAAATGTGAGACTCTGTTCTCTTTCCTAACTCAGTTCATGTGTTGCCATGTTTACAGGATCTTCCTAAGTGATATCTTATGATAAGTTTCTTTTCCTGTGTGACTTCTTTCCCTTAGAATCATCGTACCTGAATCCACTCATTTTGCTGCTACTGGTCTTATGACATTGATTTCGTGGCTGAGGGATATTCCATCGTACGTAAGTTCCACAATGTTTGGAACCATTTTTATATTTCCTGGGATATTTCAGGTGTACCCAGGTTGAGGTTCTTGTAAGCAGTGCAGCCCTCAATTTGGGGGTGGCACTGTCTTATGGATTTTCAGTTTTCCCAAGGTATATTCCCTAGACTGGAAGTGCCCTTGGCTCTGTAGCTCTGTTGTTTACTTGTTTTAGGGAACACAATGCACTCCTCCAGTGAGGCAGTTGGCAACTTACATCCCGCCCATCAGCATAACAAGGCTCCCTGTTCTCCAGGGCCTGTCTTGCCTTTCTGGTTTTTACACATTTTGTGGATGTCCCTTTTGACCGGTGGGAAGTGATACTTCTTTGTAGTGCAGATTTGCATTGCCCGCTTGCTTGCTTGGCCAAAAAGGGCGTATGCGTTTTCTCCTGAATATATTCAGGAGAAAACGCATACGCCCTTTGTGGCCCAGTGCATCATTGTCGAAGTTGTGCCCCTCTTCCTGTGCTTTACAGGCGATTCTAACGTACCTCTTGAAATCTGTTTCCTGCTATTCTGCCTCGCATTCAAGTCCGCCTCGTTGCCTTCCCTCAACAGATTTTTGGACGATAGTTGGCCTTGATTACTCTGCCAGTTTGTGAATTGCTGTGCCCCTGAGCTCCATTTTTCAACTCGTTTTTTGTGAGCTGAACGCAAGTCCAAACATTTGGTTCAGGACCTATACTGGTTCCCGGTGGGTGGCTGAGACTTTGGTGAATTCTTCTTCCTGCCGGGAAATTAGAGTGACATGTGCCCATCCAAATGCCTAACAGCTACTCTCTCATTGGTTCTCCCTCTTCCCTTTCCTCCTCTGCCAAATGGGCAACCTGTGTGAACCAGGAGCTTAAAGGGGCTGTCTCTCCAAGTTGGGAGATTGATAGTAAAGCTGTTGGAAAGTCAAACCGGAGCACCAGGAGAGGGACTCTTCGTTGAGTTTTAGAAACCTTTCGTATTCACAGTGTGTCCATTCTCTAGGTTTCCCGTACATGTTATAGCTGTAGTAATATTCCCTTCAACCTGGAGAGGTGGGACCCATGGAATGGTTGCCATGCATTATTGCTTTAAAGGGTCTGCCTTTGCTCACCCAATCTCACCAATCCTCTCAGTCCCAAGTGTCCAGCCTCATGCCACATCCAGCTGTCATCGTAGATAGGGTCATTCCAGGTTGCATCAGAGACCCTGAAGGAATTGTAAAGAATTTCCCTGTTTCTTTGTTCTGTTTTTGAAATTCCTTTTTAGAGTGGGTTTGAGCTGATTCTCGCTGCCATGTTTATGCCAGTCTAGACACACTTGATTCCCTTACGGAGACATATCAATACATAGGTTTTAAGATCCTTACTAGTCAGATCTATTCCTCTGCGGGAAATATGGGGTTTTGAGTCCCTTTCACTGAGGAAGGTGTAGGTCTTGTCTATTCCATAGTTGGTTTTTGGAACAGTACCTGTGCTTATATCAAACTCTGGTTTGATGCATCACCCCACCTCTCCTTCCCCCTTAAGCAGGCATAAGAGTGTTTTCTAAATGTGAGACTCTGTTCTCTTTCCTAACTCAGTTCATGTGTTGCCATGTTTACAGGATCTTCCTAAGTGATATCTTATGATAAGTTTCTTTTCCTGTGTGACTTCTTTCCCTTAGAATCATCGTACCTGAATCCACTCATTTTGCTGCTACTGGTCTTATGACATTGATTTCGTGGCTGAGGGATATTCCATCGTACGTAAGTTCCACAATGTTTGGAACCATTTTTATATTTCCTGGGATATTTCAGGTGTACCCAGGTTGAGGTTCTTGTAAGCAGTGCAGCCCTCAATTTGGGGGTGGCTCTGTCTTATGGATTTTCAGTTTCCCCAAGGTATATTCCCTAGACTGGAAGTGCCCTTGGCTCTGTAGCTCTGTTGTTTACTTGTTTTAGGGAACACAATGCACTCCTCCAGTGAGGCAGTTGGCAACTTACATCCCGCCCATCAGCATAACAAGGCTCCCTGTTCTCCAGGGCCTGTCTTGCCTTTCTGGTTTTTACACATTTTGTGGATGTCCCTTTTGACCGGTGGGAAGTGATACTTCTTTGTAGTGCAGATTTGCATTGCCCGCTTGCTTGCTTGGCCAAAAAGGGCGTATGCGTTTTCTCCTGAATATATTCAGGAGAAAACGCATACGCCCTTTTTGGCCCAGTGCATCATTGTCGAAGTTGTGCCCCTCTTCCTGTGCTTTACAGGCGATTCTAACGTACCTCTTGAAATCTGTTTCCTGCTATTCTGCCTCGCATTCAAGTCCGCCTCGTTGCCTTCCCTCAACAGATTTTTGGACGATAGTTGGCCTTGATTACTCTGCCAGTTTGTGAATTGCTGTGCCCCTGAGCTCCATTTTTCAACTCGTTTTTTGTGAGCTGAACGCAAGTCCAAACATTTGGTTCAGGACCTATACTGGTTCCCGGTGGGTGGCTGAGACTTTGGTGAATTCTTCTTCCTGCCGGGAAATTAGAGTGACATGTGCCCATCCAAATGCCTAACAGCTACTCTCTCATTGGTTCTCCCTCTTCCCTTTCCTCCTCTGCCAAATGGGCAACCTGTGTGAACCAGGAGCTTAAAGGGGCTGTCTCTCCAAGTTGGGAGATTGATAGTAAAGCTGTTGGAAAGTCAAACCGGAGCACCAGGAGAGGGACTCTTCGTTGAGTTTTAGAAACCTTTCGTATTCACAGTGTGTCCATTCTCTAGGTTTCCCGTACATGTTATAGCTGTAGTAATATTCCCTTCAACCTGGAGAGGTGGGACCCATGGAATGGTTGCCATGCATTATTGCTTTAAAGGGTCTGCCTTTGCTCACCCAATCTCACCAATCCTCTCAGTCCCAAGTGTCCAGCCTCATGCCACATCCAGCTGTCATCGTAGATAGGGTCATTCCAGGTTGCATCAGAGACCCTGAAGGAATTGTAAAGAATTTCCCTGTTTCTTTGTTCTGTTTTTGAAATTCCTTTTTAGAGTGGGTTTGAGCTGATTCTCGCTGCCATGTTTATGCCAGTCTAGACACACTTGATTCCCTTACGGAGACATATCAATACATAGGTTTTAAGATTCTTACTAGTCAGATCTATTCCTCTGCGGGAAATATGGGGTTTTGAGTCCCTTTCACTGAGGAAGGTGTAGGTCTTGTCTATTCCATAGTTGGTTTTTGGAACAGTACCTGTGCTTATATCAAACTCTGGTTTGATGCATCACCCCACCTCTCCTTCCCCCTTAAGCAGGCATAAGAGTGTTTTCTAAATGTGAGACTCTGTTCTCTTTCCTAACTCAGTTCATGTGTTGCCATGTTTACAGGATCTTCCTAAGTGATATCTTATGATAAGTTTCTTTTCCTGTGTGACTTCTTTCCCTTAGAATCATCGTACCTGAATCCACTCATTTTGCTGCTACTGGTCTTATGACATTGATTTCGTGGCTGAGGGATATTCCATCGTACGTAAGTTCCACAATGTTTGGAACCATTTTTATATTTCCTGGGATATTTCAGGTGTACCCAGGTTGAGGTTCTTGTAAGCAGTGCAGCCCTCAATTTGGGGGTGGCTCTGTCTTATGGATTTTCAGTTTTCCCAAGGTATATTCCCTAGACTGGAAGTGCCCTTGGCTCTGTAGCTCTGTTGTTTACTTGTTTTAGGGAACACAATGCACTCCTCCAGTGAGGCAGTTGGCAACTTACATCCCGCCCATCAGCATAACAAGGCTCCCTGTTCTCCAGGGCCTGTCTTGCCTTTCTGGTTTTTACACATTTTGTGGATGTCCCTTTTGACCGGTGGGAAGTGATACTTCTTTGTAGTGCAGATTTGCATTGCCCGCTTGCTTGCTTGGCCAAAAAGGGCGTATGCGTTTTCTCCTGAATATATTCAGGAGAAAACGCATACGCCCTTTTTGGCCAAGTGCATCATTGTCGAAGTTGTGCCCCTCTTCCTGTGCTTTACAGGCGATTCTAACGTACCTCTTGAAATCTGTTTCCTGCTATTCTGCCTCGCATTCAAGTCCGCCTCGTTGCCTTCCCTCAACAGATTTTTGGACGATAGTTGGCCTTGATTACTCTGCCAGTTTGTGAATTGCTGTGCCCCTGAGCTCCATTTTTCAACTCGTTTTTTGTGAGCTGAACGCAAGTCCAAACATTTGGTTCAGGACCTATACTGGTTCCCGGTGGGTGGCTGAGACTTTGGTGAATTCTTCTTCCTGCCGGGAAATTAGAGTGACATGTGCCCATCCAAATGCCTAACAGCTACTCTCTCATTGGTTCTCCCTCTTCCCTTTCCTCCTCTGCCAAATGGGCAACCTGTGTGAACCAGGAGCTTAAAGGGGCTGTCTCTCCAAGTTGGGAGATTGATAGTAAAGCAGTTGGAAAGTCAAACCGGAGCACCAGGAGAGGGACTCTTCATTGAGTTTTAGAAACCTTTCGTATTCACAGTGTGTCCATTCTCTAGGTTTCCCGTACATGTTAAAGCTGTAGTAATATTCCCTTCAACCTGGAGAGGTGGGACCCATGGAATGGTTGCCATGCATTATTGCTTTAAAGGGTCTGCCTTTGCTCACCCAATCTCACCAATCCTCTCAGTCCCAAGTGTCCAGCCTCATGCCACATCCAGCTGTCATCGTAGATAGGGTCATTCCAGGTTGCATCAGAGACCCTGAAGGAATTGTAAAGAATTTCCCTGTTTCTTTGTTCTGTTTTTGAAATTCCTTTTTAGAGTGGGTTTGAGCTGATTCTCGCTGCCATGTTTATGCCAGTCTAGACACACTTGATTCCCTTACGGAGACATATCAATACATAGGTTTTAAGATCCTTACTAGTCAGATCTATTCCTCTGCGGGAAATATGGGGTTTTGAGTCCATTTCACTGAGGAAGGTGTAGGTCTTGTCTATTCCATAGTTGGTTTTTGGAACAGTACCTGTGCTTATATCAAACTCTGGTTTGATGCATCACCCCACCTCTCCTTCCCCCTTAAGCAGGCATAAGAGTGTTTTCTAAATGTGAGACTCTGTTCTCTTTCCTAACTCAGTTCATGTGTTGCCATGTTTACAGGATCATCCTAAGTGATATCTTATGATAAGTTTCTTTTCCTGTGTGACTTCTTTCCCTTAGAATCATCGTACCTGAATCCACTCATTTTGCTGCTACTGGTCTTATGACATTGATTTCGTGGCTGAGGGATATTCCATCGTACGTAAGTTCCACAATGTTTTGAACCATTTTTATATTTCCTGGGATATTTCAGGTGTACCCAGGTTGAGGTTCTTGTAAGCAGTGCAGCCCTCAATTTGGGGGTGGCTCTGTCTTATGGATTTTCAGTTTTCCCAAGGTATATTCCCTAGACTGGAAGTGCCCTTGGCTCTGTAGCTCTGTTGTTTACTTGTTTTAGGGAACACAATGCACTCCTCCAGTGAGGCAGTTGGCAACTTACATCCCGCCCATCAGCATAACAAGGCTCCCTGTTCTCCAGGGCCTGTCTTGCCTTTCTGGTTTTTACACATTTTGTGGATGTCCCTTTTGACCGTTGGGAAGTGATACTTCTTTGTAGTGCAGATTTGCATTGCCCGCTTGCTTGCTTGGCCAAAAAGGGCGTATGCGTTTTCTCCTGAATATATTCAGGAGAAAACGCATACGCCCTTTTTGGCCAAGTGCATCATTGTCGAAGTTGTGCCCCTCTTCCTGTGCTTTACAGGCGATTCTAACGTACCTCTTGAAATCTGTTTCCTGCTATTCTGCCTCGCATTCAAGTCCGCCTCGTTGCCTTCCCTCAACAGATTTTTGGACGATAGTTGGCCTTGATTACTCTGCCAGTTTGTGAATTGCTGTGCCCCTGAGCTCCATTTTTCAACTCGTTTTTTGTGAGCTGAACGCAAGTCCAAACATTTGGTTCAGGACCTATACTGGTTCCCGGTGGGTGGCTGAGACTTTGGTGAATTCTTCTTCCTGCCGGGAAATTAGAGTGACATGTGCCCATCCAAATGCCTAACAGCTACTCTCTCATTGGTTCTCCCTCTTCCCTTTCCTCCTCTGCCAAATGGGCAACCTGTGTGAACCAGGAGCTTAAAGGGGCTGTCTCTCCAAGTTGGGAGATTGATAGTAAAGCTGTTGGAAAGTCAAACCGGAGCACCAGGAGAGGGACTCTTCGTTGAGTTTTAGAAACCTTTCATATTCACAGTGTGTCCATTCTCTAGGTTTCCCGTACATGTTATAGCTGTAGTAATATTCCCTTCAACCTGGAGAGTTGGGACCCATGGAATGGTTGCCATGCATTATTGCTTTAAAGGGTCTGCATTTGCTCACCCAATCTCACCAATCCTCTCAGTCCCAAGTGTCCAGCCTCATGCCACATCCAGCTGTCATCGTAGATAGGGTCATTCCAGGTTGCATCAGAGACCCTGAAGGAATTGTAAAGAATTTCCCTGTTTCTTTGTTCTGTTTTTGAAATTCCTTTTTAGAGTGGGTTTGAGCTGATTCTCGCTGCCATGTTTATGCCAGTCTAGACACACTTGATTCCCTTACGGAGACATATCAATACATAGGTTTTAAGATTCTTACTAGTCAGATCTATTTCTCTGTGGGAAATATGGGGTTTTGAGTCCCTTTCACTGAGGAAGGTGTAGGTCTTGTCTATTCCATAGTTGGTTTTTGGAACAGTACCTGTGCTTATATCAAACTCTGGTTTGATGCATCACCCCACCTCTCCTTCCCCCTTAAGCAGGCATTAGAGTGTTTTCTAAATGTGAGACTCTGTTCTCTTTCCTAACTCAGTTCATGTGTAGCCATGTTTACAGGATCTTCCTAAGTGATATCTTATGATAAGTTTCTTTTTCTGTGTGACTTCTTTCACTTAGAATCATCGTACCTGAATCCACTCATTTTGCTGCTACTGGTCTTATGACATTGATTTCATGGCTGAGGGATATTCCATCGTACGTAAGTTCCACAAAGTTTTGAACCATTTTTATATTTCCTGGGATATTTCCGGTGTACCCAGGTTGAGGTTCTTGTAAGCAGTGCAGCCCTCAATTTGGGGGTGGCTCTGTCTTATGGATTTTCAGTTTTCCCAAGGTATATTCCCTAGACTGGAAGTGCCCTTGGCTCTGTAGCTCTGTTGTTTACTTGTTTTAGGGAACACAATGCACTCCTCCAGTGAGGCAGTTGGCAACTTACATCCCGCCCATCAGCATAACAAGGCTCCCTGTTCTCCAGGGCCTGTCTTGCCTTTCTGGTTTTTACACATTTTGTGGATGTCCCTTTTGACCGTTGGGAAGTGATACTTCTTTGTAGTGCAGATTTGCATTGCCCGCTTGCTTGCTTGGCCAAAAAGGGCGTATGCGTTTTCTCCTGAATATATTCAGGAGAAAACGCATACGCCCTTTTTGGCCAAGTGCATCATTGTCGAAGTTGTGCCCCTCTTCCTGTGCTTTACAGGCGATTCTAACGTACCTCTTGAAATCTGTTTCCTGCTATTCTGCCTCGCATTCAAGTCCGCCTCGTTGCCTTCCCTCAACAGATTTTTGGACGATAGTTGGCCTAGATTACTCTGCCAGTTTGTGAATTGCTGTGCCCCTGAGCTCCATTTTTCAACTCGTTTTTTGTGAGCTGAACGCAAGTCCAAACATTTGGTTCAGGACCTATACTGGTTCCCGGTGGGTGGCTGAGACTTTGGTGAATTCTTCTTCCTGCCGGGAAATTAGAGTGACATGTGCCCATCCAAATGCCTAACAGCTACTCTCTCATTGGTTCTCCCTCTTCCCTTTCCTCCTCTGCCAAATGGGCAACCTGTGTGAACCAGGAGCTTAAAGGGGCTGTCTCTCCAAGTTGGGAGATTGATAGTAAAGCTGTTGGAAAGTCAAACCGGAGCACCAGGAGAGGGACTCTTCGTTGAGTTTTAGAAACCTTTCGTATTCACAGTGTGTCCATTCTCTAGGTTTCCCGTACATGTTATAGCTGTAGTAATATTCCCTTCAACCTGGAGAGGTGGGACCCATGGAATGGTTGCCATGCATTATTGCTTTAAAGGGTCTGCCTTTGCTCACCCAATCTCACCAATCCTCTCAGTCCCAAGTGTCCAGCCTCATGCCACATCCAGCTGTCATCGTAGATAGGGTCATTCCAGGTTGCATCAGAGACCCTGAAGGAATTGTAAAGAATTTCCCTGTTTCTTTGTTCTGTTTTTGAAATTCCTTTTTAGAGTGGGTTTGAGCTGATTCTCGCTGCCATGTTTATGCCAGTCTAGACACACTTGATTCCCTTACGGAGACATATCAATACATAGGTTTTAAGATTCTTACTAGTCAGATCTATTCCTCTGTGGGAAATATGGGGTTTTGAGTCCCTTTCACTGAGGAAGGTGTAGGTCTTGTCTATTCCATAGTTGGTTTTTGGAACAGTACCTGTGCTTATATCAAACTCTGGTTTGATGCATCACCCCACCTCTCCTTCCCCCTTAAGCAGGCATTAGAGTGTTTTCTAAATGTGAGACTCTGTTCTCTTTCCTAACTCAGTTCATGTGTAGCCATGTTTACAGGATCTTCCTAAGTGATATCTTATGATAAGTTTCTTTTTCTGTGTGACTTCTTTCACTTAGAATCATCGTACCTGAATCCACTCATTTTGCTGCTACTGGTCTTATGACATTGATTTCATGGCTGAGGGATATTCCATCGTACGTAAGTTCCACAAAGTTTTGAACCATTTTTATATTTCCTGGGATATTTCCGGTGTACCCAGGTTGAGGTTCTAGTAAGCAGTGCAGCCCTCAATTTGGGGGTGGCTCTGTCTTATGGATTTTCAGTTTCCCCAAGGTATATTCCCTAGACTGGAAGTGCCCTTGGCTCTGTAGCTCTGTTGTTTATTGTTTTAGGGAACACAATGCACTCCTCCAGTGAGGCAGTTGGCAACTTACATCCCGCCCATCAGCATAACAAGGCTCCCTGTTCTCCAGGGCCTGTCTTGCCTTTCTAGTTTTTACACATTTTGTGGATGTCCCTTTTGACCGTTGGGAAGTGATACTTCTTTGTAGTGCAGATTTGCATTGCCCGCTTGCTTGCTTGGCCAAAAAGGGCGTATGCGTTTTCTCCTGAATATATTCAGGAGAAAACGCATACGCCCTTTTTGGCCAAGTGCATCATTGTCGAAGTTGTGCCCCTCTTCCTGTGCTTTACAGGCGATTCTAACGTACCTCTTGAAATCTGTTTCCTGCTATTCTGCCTCGCATTCAAGTCCGCCTCGTTGCCTTCCCTCAACAGATTTTTGGACGATAGTTGGCCTTGATTACTCTGCCAGTTTGTGAATTGCTGTGCCCCTGAGCTCCATTTTTCAACTCGTTTTTTGTGAGCTGAACGCAAGTCCAAACATTTGGTTCAGGACCTATACTGGTTCCCGGTGGGTGGCTGAGACTTTGGTGAATTCTTCTTCCTGCCGGGAAATTAGAGTGACATGTGCCCATCCAAATGCCTAACAGCTACTCTCTCATTGGTTCTCCCTCTTCCCTTTCCTCCTCTGCCAAATGGGCAACCTGTGTGAACCAGGAGCTTAAAGGGGCTGTCTCTCCAAGTTGGGAGATTGATAGTAAAGCTGTTGGAAAGTCAAACCGGAGCACCAGGAGAGGGACTCTTCGTTGAGTTTTAGAAACCTTTCGTATTCACAGTGTGTCCATTCTCTAGGTTTCCCGTACATGTTATAGCTGTAGTAATATTCCCTTCAACCTGGAGAGGTGGGACCCATGGAATGGTTGCCATGCATTATTGCTTTAAAGGGTCTGCCTTTGCTCACCCAATCTCACCAATCCTCTCAGTCCCAAGTGTCCAGCCTCATGCCACATCCAGCTGTCATCGTAGATAGGGTCATTCCAGGTTGCATCAGAGACCCTGAAGGAATTGTAAAGAATTTCCCTGTTTCTTTGTTCTGTTTTTGAAATTCCTTTTTAGAGTGGGTTTGAGCTGATTCTCGCTGCCATGTTTATGCCAGTCTAGACACACTTGATTCCCTTACGGAGACATATCAATACATAGGTTTTAAGATTCTTACTAGTCAGATCTATTCCTCTGTGGGAAATATGGGGTTTTGAGTCCCTTTCACTGAGGAAGGTGTAGGTCTTGTCTATTCCATAGTTGGTTTTTGGAACAGTACCTGTGCTTATATCAAACTCTGGTTTGATGCATCACCCCACCTCTCCTTCCCCCTTAAGCAGGCATAAGAGTGTTTTCTAAATGTGAGACTCTGTTCTCTTTCCTAACTCAGTTCATGTGTAGCCATGTTTACAGGATCTTCCTAAGTGATATCTTATGATAAGTTTCTTTTTCTGTGTGACTTCTTTCCCTTAGAATCATCGTACCTGAATCCACTCATTTTGCTGCTACTGGTCTTATGACATTGATTTCATGGCTGAGGGATATTCCATCGTATGTAATTTCCACAATTTTTTGAACCATTTTTATATTTCCTGGGATATTTCCGGTGTACCCAGGTTGAGGTTCTTGTAAGCAGTGCAGCCCTCAATTTGGGGGTGGCTCTGTCTTAGTGATTTTCAGTTTTCCCAAGGTATATTCCCTAGACTGGAAGTGCCCTTGGCTCTGTAGCTCTGTTGTTTACTTGTTTTAGGGAGCACAATGCACTCCTCCAGTGAGGCACTTGGCAACTTACATCCTACCCATCAGCATAACAAGGCTCCCATTTCGCCACGGCCTGTCTTGCCTTTCTGGTTTTTACACATTTTGTGGATGTCCCTTTTGACCCGTGGGAAGTGATACTTCTTTGTAGTGCAGATTTGCATTGCCCGCTTGCTTGCTTGTCCAAAAGGGCGTATGCGTGTTCTCCTGAATATATTCAGGAGAAAACGCATACGCCCTTTTTGGCCAAGTGCATCATTGTCGAAGTTGTGCCCCTCTTCCTGTGCTTTACAGGTGATTCCAACGTACCTCTTGAAATCTGTTTCCTGCTATTCTGCCTCGATTTCAAGTCCGCCTCGTTGCCTTCCCTCAACAGATTTTTGGACGATTGTTGGCCTTGATTACTCTGCCTGTTTGTGAATTGCTGTGCCCCTGAGCTCCATTTTCAAACTCGTTTTTCGTGAGCTGAACGCAAGTCCAAACTTTTGGTTCAGGACCTATACTGGTTCCCGGTGGGTGGCTGAGACTTTGGTGAATTCTTCTTCCTGCCGGGAAATTAGAGTGACATGTGCCCATCCAAATGCCTAACAGCGACTCTCTCATTGGTTCTCCCTCTTCCCTTTCATCCTCTGCCAAATTGGAAACCTGTGTGAACCAGGAGCTTAAAGGGGCTGTCTCTCCAAGTTGGGAGATTGATAGTAAAGCAGTTGGAAAGTCAAACCGGAGCACCAGGAGAGGGACTCTTCATTGAGTTTTAGAAACCTTTCGTATTCACAGTGTGTCCATTCTCTAGGTTTCCCGTACATGTTAAAGCTGTAGTAATATTCCCTTCAACCTGGGGAGTTGGGAATCATGGAATGGTTGCCATGCATTATTGCTATAAAGGGTCTGCCTTTGCTCACCCAATCTCTCCAATCCGCTCAGTCCCAAGTGTCCAGCCTCATGCCGCATCCAGCTGTCATTGTAGATAGGGTCATTCCAGTTTGCATCAGAGACCCTGAAGGAATTGTAAAGAATTTCCCTGTTTCTTTGTTCTGTTTTTGAAATTCCTTTTTAGAGTGGGTTTGAGCTGATTCTCGCTGCCATGTTTATGCCAGTCTAGACACACTTGATTCCCTTACGGAGACATATCAATACATAGGTTTTAAGATTCTTACTAGTCAGATCTATTCCTCTGCGGGAAATATGGGGTTTTGAGTCCCTTTCACTGAGGAAGGTGTAGGTCTTGTCTATTCCATAGTTGGTTTTTGGAACAGTACCTGTGCTTATATCAAACTCTGGTTTGATGCATCACCCCACCTCTCCTTCCCCCTTAAGCAGGCATAAGAGTGTTTTCTAAATGTGAGACTCTGTTCTCTTTGCTAACTCAGTTCATGTGTAGCCATGTTTACAGGATCTTCCTAAGTGATATCTTATGATAAGTTTCTTTTGCTGTGTGACTTCTTTCCCTTAGAATCATCGTACCTGAATCCACTCATTTTGCTGCTACTGGTCTTATGACATTGATTTCGTGGCTGAGGGATATTCCATCGTACGTAAGTTCCACAATGTTTGGAACCATTTTTATATTTCCTGGGATATTTCAGGTGTACCCAGGTTGAGGTTCTTGTAAGCAGTGCAGCCCTCAATTTGGGGGTGGCTCTGTCTTATGGATTTTCAGTTTTCCCAAGGTATATTCCCTAGACTGGAAGTGCCCTTGGCTCTGTAGCTCTGTTGTTCACTTGTTTTAGGGAACACAATGCACTCCTCCAGTGAGGCAGTTGGCAACTTACATCCCGCCCATCAGCATAACAAGGCTCCCTGTTCTCCAGGGCCTGTCTTGCCTTTCTGGTTTTTACACATTTTGTGGATGTCCCTTTTGACCGTTGGGAAGTGATACTTCTTTGTAGTGCAGATTTGCATTGCCCGCTTGCTTGCTTGGCCAAAAAGGGCGTATGCGTTTTCTCCTGAATATATTCAGGAGAAAACGCATACGCCCTTTTTGGCCAAGTGCATCATTGTCGAAGTTGTGCCCCTCTTCCTGTGCTTTACAGGCGATTCTAACGTACCTCTTGAAATCTGTTTCCTGCTATTCTGCCTAGCATTCAAGTCCGCCTCGTTGCCTTCCCTCAACAGATTTTTGGACGATAGTTGGCCTTGATTACTCTGCCAGTTTGTGAATTGCTGTGCCCCTGAGCTCCATTTTTCAACTCGTTTTTTGTGAGCTGAACGCAAGTCCAAACATTTGGTTCAGGACCTATACTGGTTCCCGGTGGGTGGCTGAGACTTTGGTGAATTCTTCTTCCTGCCGGGAAATTAGAGTGACATGTGCCCATCCAAATGCCTAACCGCTACTCTCTCATTGGTTCTCCCTCTTCCCTTTCCTCCTCTGCCAAATGGGCAACCTGTGTGAACCAGGAGCTTAAAGGGGCTGTCTCTCCAAGTTGGGAGATTGATAGTAAAGCTGTTGGAAAGTCAAACCGGAGCACCAGGAGAGGGACTCTTCGTTGAGTTTTAGAAACCTTTCGTATTCACAGTGTGTCCATTCTCTAGGTTTCCCGTACATGTTATAGCTGTAGTAATATTCCCTTCAACCTGGAGAGGTGGGACCCATGGAATGGTTGCCATGCATTATTGCTTTAAAGGGTCTGCCTTTGCTCACCCAATCTCACCAATCCTCTCAGTCCCAAGTGTCCAGCCTCATGCCACATTCAGCTGTCATCGTAGATAGGGTCATTCCAGGTTGCATCAGAGACACTGAAGGAATTGTAAAGAATTTCCCTGTTTCTTTGTTCTGTTTTTGAAATTCCTTTTTAGAGTGGGTTTGAGCTGATTCTCGCTGCCATGTTTATGCCAGTCTAGACACACTTGATTCCCTTACGGAGACATATCAATACATAGGTTTTAAGATCCTTACTAGTCAGATCTATTCCTCTGTGGGAAATATGGGGTTTTGAGTCCCTTTCACTGAGGAAGGTGTAGGTCTTGTCTATTCCATAGTTGGTTTTTGGAACAGTACCTGTGCTTATATCAAACTCTGGTTTGATGCATCACCCCACCTCTCCTTCCCCCTTAAGCAGGCATAAGAGTGTTTTCTAAATGTGAGACTCTGTTCTCTTTCCTAACTCAATTCATGTGTTGCCATGTTTACAGGATCTTCCTAAGTGATATCTTATGATAAGTTTCTTTTCCTGTGTGACTTCTTTCCCTTAGAATCATCGTACCTGAATCCACTCATTTTGCTGCTACTGGTCTTATGACATTGATTTCGTGGCTGAGGGATATTCCATCGTACGTAAGTTCCACAATGTTTGGAACCATTTTTATATTTCCTGGGATATTTCAGGTGTACCCAGGTTGAGGTTCTTGTAAGCAGTGCAGCCCTCAATTTGGGGGTGGCACTGTCTTATGGATTTTCGGTTTTCCCAAGGTATATTCCCTAGACTGGAAGTGCCCTTGGCTCTGTAGCTCTGTTGTTTACTTATTTTAGGGAACACAATGCACTCCTCCAGTGAGGCAGTTGGCAACTTACATCCCGCCCATCAGCATAACAAGGCTCCCTGTTCTCCAGGGCCTGTCTTGCCTTTCTGGTTTTTACACATTTTGTGGATGTCCCTTTTGACCGGTGGGAAGTGATACTTCTTTGTAGTGCAGATTTGCATTGCCCGCTTGCTTGCTTGGCCAAAAAGGGCGTATGCGTTTTCTCCTGAATATATTCAGGAGAAAACGCATACGCCCTTTTTGGCCCAGTGCATCATTGTCGAAGTTGTGCCCCTCTTCCTGTGCTTTACAGGCGATTCTAACGTACCTCTTGAAATCTGTTTCCTGCTATTCTGCCTCGCATTCAAGTCCGCCTCGTTGCCTTCCCTCAACAGATTTTTGGACGATAGTTGGCCTTGATTACTCTGCCAGTTTGTGAATTGCTGTGCCCCTGAGCTCCATTTTTCAACTCGTTTTTTGTGAGCTGAACGCAAGTCCAAACATTTGGTTCAGGACCTATACTGGTTCCCGGTGGGTGGCTGAGACTTTGGTGAATTCTTCTTCCTGCCGGGAAATTAGAGTGACATGTGCCCATCCAAATGCCTAACAGCTACTCTCTCATTGGTTCTCCCTCTTCCCTTTCCTCCTCTGCCAAATGGGCAACCTGTGTGAACCAGGAGCTTAAAGGGGCTGTCTCTCCAAGTTGGGAGATTGATAGTAAAGCTGTTGGAAAGTCAAACCGGAGCACCAGGAGAGGGACTCTTCGTTGAGTTTTAGAAACCTTTCGTATTCACAGTGTGTCCATTCTCTAGGTTTCCCGTACATGTTATAGCTGTAGTAATATTCCCTTCAACCTGGAGAGGTGGGACGCATGGAATGGTTGCCATGCATTATTGCTTTAAAGGGTCTGCCTTTGCTCACCCAATCTCACCAATCCTCTCAGTCCCAAGTGTCCAGCCTCATGCCACATCCAGCTGTCATCGTAGATAGGGTCATTCCAGGTTGCATCAGAGACCCTGAAGGAATTGTAAAGAATTTCCCTGTTTCTTTGTTCTGTTTTTGAAATTCCTTTTTAGAGTGGGTTTGAGCTGATTCTCGCTGCCATGTTTATGCCAGTCTAGACACACTTGATTCCCTTACGGAGACATATCAATACATAGGTTTTAAGATCCTTACTAGTCAGATCTATTCCTCTGCGGGAAATATGGGGTTTTGAGTCCCTTTCACTGAGGAAGGTGTAGGTCTTGTCTATTCCATAGTTGGTTTTTGGAACAGTACCTGTGCTTATATCAAACTCTGGTTTGATGCATCACCCCACCTCTCCTTCCCCCTTAAGCAGGCATAAGAGTGTTTTCTAAATGTGAGACTCTGTTCTCTTTCCTAACTCAGTTCATGTGTTGCCATGTTTACAGGATCATCCTAAGTGATATCTTATGATAAGTTTCTTTTCCTGTGTGACTTCTTTCCCTTAGAATCATCGTACCTGAATCCACTCATTTTGCTGCTACTGGTCTTATGACATTGATTTCGTGGCTGAGGGATATTCCATCGTACGTAAGTTCCACAATGTTTTGAACCATTTTTATATTTCCTGGGATATTTCAGGTGTACCCAGGTTGAGGTTCTTGTAAGCAGTGCAGCCCTCAATTTGGGGGTGGCTCTGTCTTATGGATTTTCAGTTTTCCCAAGGTATATTCCCTAGACTGGAAGTGCCCTTGGCTCTGTAGCTCTGTTGTTTACTTGTTTTAGGGAACACAATGCACTCCTCCAGTGAGGCAGTTGGCAACTTACATCCCGCCCATCAGCATAACAAGGCTCCCTGTTCTCCAGGGCCTGTCTTGCCTTTCTGGTTTTTACACATTTTGTGGATGTCCCTTTTGACCGGTGGGAAGTGATACTTCTTTGTAGTGCAGATTTGCATTGCCCGCTTGCTTGCTTGGCCAAAAAGGGCGTATGCGTTTTCTCCTGAATATATTCAGGAGAAAACGCATACGCCCTTTTTGGCCAAGTGCATCATTGTCGAAGTTGTGCCCCTCTTCCTGTGCTTTACAGGCGATTCTAACGTACCTCTTGAAATCTGTTTCCTGCTATTCTGCCTCGCATTCAAGTCCGCCTCGTTGCCTTCCCTCAACAGATTTTTGGACGATAGTTGGCCTTGATTACTCTGCCAGTTTGTGAATTGCTGTGCCCCTGAGCTCCATTTTTCAACTCGTTTTTTGTGAGCTGAACGCAAGTCCAAACATTTGGTTCAGGACCTATACTGGTTCCCGGTGGGTGGCTGAGACTTTGGTGAATTCTTCTTCCTGCCGGGAAATTAGAGTGACATGTGCCCATCCAAATGCCTAACAGCTACTCTCTCATTGGTTCTCCCTCTTCCCTTTCCTCCTCTGCCAAATGGGCAACCTGTGTGAACCAGGAGCTTAAAGGGGCTGTCTCTCCAAGTTGGGAGATTGATAGTAAAGCTGTTGGAAAGTCAAACCGGAGCACCAGGAGAGGGACTCTTCGTTGAGTTTTAGAAACCTTTCGTATTCACAGTGTGTCCATTCTCTAGGTTTCCCGTACATGTTATAGCTGTAGTAATATTCCCTTCAACCTGGAGAGGTGGGACCCATGGAATGGTTGCCATGCATTATTGCTTTAAAGGGTCTGCATTTGCTCACCCAATCTCACCAATCCTCTCAGTCCCAAGTGTCCAGCCTCATGCCACATCCAGCTGTCATCGTAGATAGGGTCATTCCAGGTTGCATCAGAGACCCTGAAGGAATTGTAAAGAATTTCCCTGTTTCTTTGTTCTGTTTTTGAAATTCCTTTTTAGAGTGGGTTTGAGCTGATTCTCGCTGCCATGTTTATGCCAGTCTAGACACACTTGATTCCCTTACGGAGACATATCAATACATAGGTTTTAAGATTCTTACTAGTCAGATCTATTCCTCTGCGGGAAATATGGGGTTTTGAGTCCCTTTCACTGAGGAAGGTGTAGGTCTTGTCTATTCCATAGTTGGTTTTTGGAACAGTACCTGTGCTTATATCAAACTCTGGTTTGATGCATCACCCCACCTCTCCTTCCCCCTTAAGCAGGCATAAGAGTGTTTTCTAAATGTGAGACTCTGTTCTCTTTCCTAACTCAGTTCATGTGTTGCCATGTTTACAGGATCTTCCTAAGTGATATCTTATGGTAAGTTTCTTTTCCTGTGTGACTTCTTTCCCTTAGAATCATCGTACCTGAATCCACTCATTTTGCTGCTACTGGTCTTATGACATTGATTTCGTGGCTGAGGGATATTCCATCGTACGTAAGTTCCACAATGTTTGGAACCATTTTTATATTTCCTGGGATATTTCAGGTGTACCCAGGTTGAGGTTCTTGTAAGCAGTGCAGCCCTCAATTTGGGGGTGGCTCTGTCTTATGGATTTTCAGTTTTCCCAAGGTATATTCCCTAGACTGGAAGTGCCCTTGGCTCTGTAGCTCTGTTGTTTACTTGTTTTAGGGAACACAATGCACTCCTCCAGTGAGGCAGTTGGCAACTTACATCCCGCCCATCAGCATAACAAGGCTCCCTGTTCTCCAGGGCCTGTCTTGCCTTTCTGTTTTTTACACATTTTGTGGATGTCCCTTTTGACCGGTGGGAAGTGATACTTCTTTGTAGTGCAGATTTGCATTGCCCGCTTGCTTGCTTGGCCAAAAAGGGCGTATGCGTTTTCTCCTGAATATATTCAGGAGAAAACGCATACGCCCTTTTTGGCCAAGTGCATCATTGTCGAAGTTGTGCCCCTCTTCCTGTGCTTTACAGGCGATTCTAACGTACCTCTTGAAATCTGTTTCCTGCTATTCTGCCTCGCATTCAAGTCCGCCTCGTTGCCTTCCCTCAACAGATTTTTGGACGATAGTTGGCCTTGATTACTCTGCCAGTTTGTGAATTGCTGTGCCCCTGAGCCCCATTTTTCAACTCGTTTTTTGTGAGCTGAACGCAAGTCCAAACATTTGGTTCAGGACCTATACTGGTTCCCGGTGGGTGGCTGAGACTTTGGTGAATTCTTCTTCCTGCCGGGAAATTAGAGTGACATGTGCCCATCCAAATGCCTAACAGCTACTCTCTCATTGGTTCTCCCTCTTCCCTTTCCTCCTCTGCCAAATGGGCAACCTGTGTGAACCAGGAGCTTAAAGGGGCTGTCTCTCCAAGTTGGGAGATTGATAGTAAAGCAGTTGGAAAGTCAAACCGGAGCACCAGGAGAGGGACTCTTCATTGAGTTTTAGAAACCTTTCGTATTCACAGTGTGTCCATTCTCTAGGTTTCCCGTACATGTTAAAGCTGTAGTAATATTCCCTTCAACCTGGAGAGGTGGGACCCATGGAATGGTTGCCATGCATTATTGCTTTAAAGGGTCTGCCTTTGCTCACCCAATCTCACCAATCCTCTCAGTCCCAAGTGTCCAGCCTCATGCCACATCCAGCTGTCATCGTAGATAGGGTCATTCCAGGTTGCATCAGAGACCCTGAAGGAATTGTAAAGAATTTCCCTGTTTCTTTGTTCTGTTTTTGAAATTCCTTTTTAGAGTGGGTTTGAGCTGATTCTCGCTGCCATGTTTATGCCAGTCTAGACACACTTGATTCCCTTACGGAGACATATCAATACATAGGTTTTAAGATCCTTACTAGTCAGATCTATTCCTCTGCGGGAAATATGGGGTTTTGAGTCCATTTCACTGAGGAAGGTGTAGGTCTTGTCTATTCCATAGTTGGTTTTTGGAACAGTACCTGTGCTTATATCAAACTCTGGTTTGATGCATCACCCCACCTCTCCTTCCCCCTTAAGCAGGCATAAGAGTGTTTTCTAAATGTGAGACTCTGTTCTCTTTCCTAACTCAGTTCATGTGTTGCCATGTTTACAGGATCATCCTAAGTGATATCTTAGGATAAGTTTCTTTTCCTGTGTGACTTCTTTCCCTTAGAATCATCGTACCTGAATCCACTCATTTTGCTGCTACTGGTCTTATGACATTGATTTCGTGGCTGAGGGATATTCCATCGTACGTAAGTTCCACAATGTTTGGAACCATTTTTATATTTCCTGGGATATTTCAGGTGTACCCAGGTTGAGGTTCTTGTAAGCAGTGCAGCCCTCAATTTGGGGGTGGCTCTGTCTTATGGATTTTCAGTTTTCCCAAGGTATATTCCCTAGACTGGAAGTGCCCTTGGCTCTGTAGCTCTGTTGTTTACTTGTTTTAGGGAACACAATGCACTCCTCCAGTGAGGCAGTTGGCAACTTACATCCCGCCCATCAGCATAACAAGGCTCCCTGTTCTCCAGGGCCTGTCTTGCCTTTCTGGTTTTTACACATTTTGTGGATGTCCCTTTTGACCGGTGGGAAGTGATACTTCTTTGTAGTGCAGATTTGCATTGCCCGCTTGCTTGCTTGGCCAAAAAGGGCGTATGCGTTTTCTCCTGAATATATTCAGGAGAAAACGCATACGCCCTTTTTGGCCAAGTGCATCATTGTCGAAGTTGTGCCCCTCTTCCTGTGCTTTACAGGCGATTCTAACGTACCTCTTGAAATCTGTTTCCTGCTATTCTGCCTCGCATTCAAGTCCGCCTCGTTGCCTTCCCTCAACAGATTTTTGGACGATAGTTGGCCTTGATTACTCTGCCAGTTTGTGAATTGCTGTGCCCCTGAGCTCCATTTTTCAACTCGTTTTTTGTGAGCTGAACGCAAGTCCAAACATTTGGTTCAGGACCTATACTGGTTCCCGGTGGGTGGCTGAGACTTTGGTGAATTCTTCTTCCTGCCGGGAAATTAGAGTGACATGTGCCCATCCAAATGCCTAACAGCTACTCTCTCATTGGTTCTCCCTCTTCCCTTTCCTCCTCTGCCAAATGGGCAACCTGTGTGAACCAGGAGCTTAAAGGGGCTGTCTCTCCAAGTTGGGAGATTGATAGTAAAGCTGTTGGAAAGTCAAACCGGAGCACCAGGAGAGGGACTCTTCGTTGAGTTTTAGAAACCTTTCATATTCACAGTGTGTCCATTCTCTAGGTTTCCCGTACATGTTATAGCTGTAGTAATATTCCCTTCAACCTGGAGAGTTGGGACCCATGGAATGGTTGCCATGCATTATTGCTTTAAAGGGTCTGCATTTGCTCACCCAATCTCACCAATCCTCTCAGTCCCAAGTGTCCAGCCTCATGCCACATCCAGCTGTCATCGTAGATAGGGTCATTCCAGGTTGCATCAGAGACCCTGAAGGAATTGTAAAGAATTTCCCTGTTTCTTTGTTCTGTTTTTGAAATTCCTTTTTAGAGTGGGTTTGAGCTGATTCTCGCTGCCATGTTTATGCCAGTCTAGACACACTTGATTCCCTTACGGAGACATATCAATACATAGGTTTTAAGATTCTTACTAGTCAGATCTATTCCTCTGCGGGAAATATGGGGTTTTGAGTCCCTTTCACTGAGGAAGGTGTAGGTCTTGTCTATTCCATAGTTGGTTTTTGGAACAGTACCTGTGCTTATATCAAACTCTGGTTTGATGCATCACCCCACCTCTCCTTCCCCCTTAAGCAGGCATAAGAGTGTTTTCTAAATGTGAGACTCTGTTCTCTTTCCTAACTCAGTTCATGTGTAGCCATGTTTATAGGATCTTCCTAAGTGATATCTTATGATAAGTTTCTTTTTCTGTGTGACTTCTTTCACTTAGAATCATCGTACCTGAATCCACTCATTTTGCTGCTACTGGTCTTATGACATTGATTTCATGGCTGAGGGATATTCCATCGTATGTAATTTCCACAATTTTTTGAACCATTTTTATATTTCCTGGGATATTTCCGATGTACCCAGGTTGAGGTTCTTGTAAGCAGTGCAGCCCTCAATTTGGGGGTGGCTCTGTCCTATTGATTTTCAGTTTTCCCAAGGTATATTCCCTAGACTGGAAGTGCCCTTGGCTCTGTAGCTCTGTTGTTTACTTGTTTTAGGGAGCACAATGCACTCCTCCAGTGAGGCAGTTGGCAACTTACATCCGGCCCATCAGCATAAAAAGGCTCCCATGTCGCCACGGCCTGTCTTGCCTTTCTGGTTTTTACACATTTTGTGGATGTCCCTTTTGACCCGTGGGAAGTGATACTTCTTTGTAGTGCAGATTTGCATTGCCCGCTTGCTTGCTTGGCCAAAATGGCGTATGCGTGTTCTCCTGAATATATTCAGGAGAAAACGCATACGCCCTTTTTGGCCAAGTGCATCATTGTCGAAGTTGTGCCCCTCTTCCTGTGCTTTACAGGTGATTCCAACGTACCTCTTGAAATCTGTTTCCTGCTATTCTGCCTCGACTTCAAGTCCGCCTCGTTGCCTTCCCTCAACAGATTTTTGGACGATTGTTGGCCTTGATTACTCTGCCTGTTTGTGAATTGCTGTGCCCCTGAGCTCCATTTTCAAACTCGTTTTTTGTGAGCTGAACGCAAGTCCAAACTTTTGGTTCAGGACCAATACTGGTTCCCGGTGGGTGGCTGAGACTTTAGTTAATTCTTCTTTCTGCCGGGAAATTAGAGTGACATGTGCCCATCCAAATGCCTAACAGCGACTCTCTCATTGGTTCTCCCACTTCCCTTTCATCCTCTGCCATATTGGCAACCTGTGTGAACCAGGAGCTTAAAGGGGCTGTCTCTCCAAGTTGGGAGATTGATAGTAAAGCAGTTGGAAAGTCAAACCAGAGCACCAGGAGAGGGACTCTTCATTGAGTTTTAGAAACCTTTCGTATTCACAGTGTGTCCATTCTCTAGGTTTCCCGTACATGTTAAAGCTGTAGTAATATTCCCTTCAACCTGGAGAGTTGGGAATCATGGAATGGGTGCCATGCATTATTGCTATAAAGGGTCTGCCTTTGCTCACCCAATCTCTCCAATCCTCTCAGGCCCAAGTGTCCAGCCTCATGCCGCATCCAGCTGTCATTGTAGATAGGGTCATTCCAGGTTGCATCAGAGACCCTGAAGGAATTGTTAAGAATTTCCCTGTTTCTTTGTTCTGTTTTTGAAATTCCTTTTTAGAGTGGGTTTGAGCTGATTCTCGCTGCCATATTTATGCCAGTCTAGACACACTTGATTCCCTTACGGAGACATATCAATACATAGGTTTTAAGATTCTTACTAGTCAGATCTATTCCTCTGCGGGAAATATGGGGTTTTGATTCCCTTTCACTGAGGAAGGTGTAGGTCTTGTCTATTCCATAGTTGGTTTTTGGAACAGTACCTGTGCTTATATCAAACTCTGGTTTGATGCATCACCCCACCTCTCCTTCCCCCTTAAGCAGGCATAAGAGTGTTTTCTAAATGTGAGACTCTGTTCTCTTTCCTAACTCAGTTCATGTGTAGCCATGTTTACAGGATCTTCCTAAGTGATATCTTATGATAAGTTTCTTTTTCTGTGTGACTTCTTTCACTTAGAATCATCGTACCTGAATCCACTCATTTTGCTGCTACTGGTCTTACGACATTGATTTCGTGGCTGAGGGATATTCCATCGTACGTAAGTTCCACAATGTTTTGAACCATTTTTATATTTCCTGGGATATTTCAGGTGTACCCAGGTTGAGGTTCTTGTAAGCAGTGCAGCCCTCAATTTGGGGGTGGCTCTGTCTTATGGATTTTCAGTTTTCCCAAGGTATATTCCCTAGACTGGAAGTGCCCTTGGCTCTGTAGCTCTGTTGTTTACTTGTTTTAGGGAACACAATGCACTCCTCCAGTGAGGCAGTTGGCAACTTACATCCCGCCCATCAGCATAACAAGGCTCCCTGTTCTCCAGGGCCTGTCTTGCCTTTCTGGTTTTTACACATTTTGTGGATGTCCCTTTTGACCGTTGGGAAGTGATACTTCTTTGTAGTGCAGATTTGCATTGCCCGCTTGCTTGCTTGGCCAAAAAGGGCGTATGCGTTTTCTCCTGAATATATTCAGGAGAAAACGCATACGCCCTTTTTGGCCAAGTGCATCATTGTCGAAGTTGTGCCCCTCTTCCTGTGCTTTACAGGTGATTCCAACGTACCTCTTGAAATCTGTTTCCTGCTATTCTGCCTCGCATTCAAGTCCGCCTCGTTGCCTTCCCTCAACAGATTTTTGGACGATAGTTGGCCTTGATTACTCTGCCAGTTTGTGAATTGCTGTGCCCCTGAGCTCCATTTTTCAACTCGTTTTTTGTGAGCTGAACGCAAGTCCAAACATTTGGTTCAGGACCTATACTGGTTCCCGGTGGGTGGCTGAGACTTTGGTGAATTCTTCTTCCTGCCGGGAAATTAGAGTGACATGTGCCCATCCAAATGCCTAACAGCTACTCTCTCATTGGTTCTCCCTCTTCCCTTTCCTCCTCTGCCAAATGGGCAACCTGTGTGAACCAGGAGCTTAAAGGGGCTGTCTCTCCAAGTTGGGAGATTGATAGTAAAGCTGTTGGAAAGTCAAACCGGAGCACCAGGAGAGGGACTCTTCGTTGAGTTTTAGAAACCTTTCGTATTCACAGTGTGTCCATTCTCTAGGTTTCCCGTACATGTTATAGCTGTAGTAATATTCCCTTCAACCTGGAGAGGTGGGACCCATGGAATGGTTGCCATGCATTATTGCTTTAAAGGGTCTGCCTTTGCTCACCCAATCTCACCAATCCTCTCAGTCCCAAGTGTCCAGCCTCATGCCACATCCAGCTGTCATCGTAGATAGGGTCATTCCAGGTTGCATCAGAGACCCTGAAGGAATTGTAAAGAATTTCCCTGTTTCTTTGTTCTGTTTTTGAAATTCCTTTTTAGAGTGGGTTTGAGCTGATTCTCGCTGCCATGTTTATGCCAGTCTAGACACACTTGATTCCCTTACGGAGACATATCAATACATAGGTTTTAAGATTCTTACTAGTCAGATCTATTCCTCTGCGGGAAATATGGGGTTTTGAGTCCCTTTCACTGAGGAAGGTGTAGGTCTTGTCTATTCCATAGTTGGTTTTTGGAACAGTACCTGTGCTTATATCAAACTCTGGTTTGATGCATCACCCCACCTCTCCTTCCCCCTTAAGCAGGCATAAGAGTGTTTTCTAAATGTGAGACTCTGTTCTCTTTCCTAACTCAGTTCATGTGTAGCCATGTTTACAGGATCTTCCTAAGTGATATCTTATGATAAGTTTCTTTTCCTGTGTGACTTCTTTCCCTTAGAATCATCGTACCTGAATCCACTCATTTTGCTGCTACTGGTCTTATGACATTGATTTCGTGGCTGAGGGATATTCCATCGTACGTAAATTCCACAATGTTTGGAACCATTTTTATATTTCCTGGGATATTTCAGGTGTACCCAGGTTGAGGTTCTTGTAAGCAGTGCAGCCCTCAATTTGGGGGTGGCTCTGTCTTATGGATTTTCAGTTTTCCCAAGGTATATTCCCTAGACTGGAAGTGCCCTTGGCTCTGTAGCTCTGTTGTTTACTTGTTTTAGGGAACACAATGCACTCCTCCAGTGAGGCAGTTGGCAACTTACATCCCGCCCATCAGCATAACAAGGCTCCCTGTTCTCCAGGGCCTGTCTTGCCTTTCTGGTTTTTACACATTTTGTGGATGTCCCTTTTGACCGGTGGGAAGTGATACTTCTTTGTAGTGCAGATTTGCATTGCCCGCTTGCTTGCTTGGCCAAAAAGGGCGTATGCATTTTCTCCTGAATATATTCAGGAGAAAACGCATACGCCCTTTTTGGCCAAGTGCATCATTGTCGAAGTTGTGCCCCTCTTCCTGTGCTTTACAGGCGATTCTAACGTACCTCTTGAAATCTGTTTCCTGCTATTCTGCCTCGCATTCAAGTCCGCCTCGTTGCCTTCCCTCAACAGATTTTTGGACGATAGTTGGCCTTGATTACTCTGCCAGTTTGTGAATTGCTGTGCCCCTGAGCTCCATTTTTCAACTCGTTTTTTGTGAGCTGAACGCAAGTCCAAACATTTGGTTCAGGACCTATACTGGTTCCCGGTGGGTGGCTGAGACTTTGGTGAATTCTTCTTCCTGCCGGGAAATTAGAGTGACATGTGCCCATCCAAATGCCTAACAGCTACTCTCTCATTGGTTCTCCCTCTTCCCTTTCCTCCTCTGCCAAATGGGCAACCTGTGTGAACCAGGAGCTTAAAGGGGCTGTCTCTCCAAGTTGGGAGATTGATAGTAAAGCTGTTGGAAAGTCAAACCGGAGCACCAGGAGAGGGACTCTTCGTTGAGTTTTAGAAACCTTTCGTATTCACAGTGTGTCCATTCTCTAGGTTTCCCGTACATGTTATAGCTGTAGTAATATTCCCTTCAACCTGGAGAGGTGGGACCCATGGAATGGTTGCCATGCATTATTGCTTTAAAGGGTCTGCATTTGCTCACCCAATCTCACCAATCCTCTCAGTCCCAAGTGTCCAGCCTCATGCCACATCCAGCTGTCATCGTAGATAGGGTCATTCCAGGTTGCATCAGAGACCCTGAAGGAATTGTAAAGAATTTCCCTGTTTCTTTGTTCTGTTTTTGAAATTCCTTTTTAGAGTGGGTTTGAGCTGATTCTCGCTGCCATGTTTATGCCAGTCTAGACACACTTGATTCCCTTACGGAGACATATCAATACATAGGTTTTAAGATTCTTACTAGTCAGATCTATTCCTCTGCGGGAAATATGGGGTTTTGAGTCCCTTTCACTGAGGAAGGTGTAGGTCTTGTCTATTCCATAGTTGGTTTTTGGAACAGTACCTGTGCTTATATCAAACTCTGGTTTGATGCATCACCCCACCTCTCCTTCCCCCTTAAGCAGGCATAAGAGTGTTTTCTAAATGTGAGACTCTGTTCTCTTTCCTAACTCAGTTCATGTGTAGCCATGTTTATAGGATCTTCCTAAGTGATATCTTATGATAAGTTTCTTTTTCTGTGTGACTTCTTTCACTTAGAATCATCGTACCTGAATCCACTCATTTTGCTGCTACTGGTCTTATGACATTGATTTCATGGCTGAGGGATATTCCATCGTATGTAATTTCCACAATTTTTTGAACCATTTTTATATTTCCTGGGATATTTCCGATGTACCCAGGTTGAGGTTCTTGTAAGCAGTGCAGCCCTCAATTTGGGGGTGGCTCTGTCCTATTGATTTTCAGTTTTCCCAAGGTATATTCCCTAGACTGGAAGTGCCCTTGGCTCTGTAGCTCTGTTGTTTACTTGTTTTAGGGAGCACAATGCACTCCTCCAGTGAGGCAGTTGGCAACTTACATCCGGCCCATCAGCATAAAAAGGCTCCCATGTCGCCACGGCCTGTCTTGCCTTTCTGGTTTTTACACATTTTGTGGATGTCCCTTTTGACCCGTGGGAAGTGATACTTCTTTGTAGTGCAGATTTGCATTGCCCGCTTGCTTGCTTGGCCAAAATGGCGTATGCGTGTTCTCCTGAATATATTCAGGAGAAAACGCATACGCCCTTTTTGGCCAAGTGCATCATTGTCGAAGTTGTGCCCCTCTTCCTGTGCTTTACAGGTGATTCCAACGTACCTCTTGAAATCTGTTTCCTGCTATTCTGCCTCGACTTCAAGTCCGCCTCGTTGCCTTCCCTCAACAGATTTTTGGACGATTGTTGGCCTTGATTACTCTGCCTGTTTGTGAATTGCTGTGCCCCTGAGCTCCATTTTCAAACTCGTTTTTTGTGAGCTGAACGCAAGTCCAAACTTTTGGTTCAGGACCAATACTGGTTCCCGGTGGGTGGCTGAGACTTTAGTTAATTCTTCTTTCTGCCGGGAAATTAGAGTGACATGTGCCCATCCAAATGCCTAACAGCGACTCTCTCATTGGTTCTCCCACTTCCCTTTCATCCTCTGCCATATTGGCAACCTGTGTGAACCAGGAGCTTAAAGGGGCTGTCTCTCCAAGTTGGGAGATTGATAGTAAAGCAGTTGGAAAGTCAAACCAGAGCACCAGGAGAGGGACTCTTCATTGAGTTTTAGAAACCTTTCGTATTCACAGTGTGTCCATTCTCTAGGTTTCCCGTACATGTTAAAGCTGTAGTAATATTCCCTTCAACCTGGAGAGTTGGGAATCATGGAATGGGTGCCATGCATTATTGCTATAAAGGGTCTGCCTTTGCTCACCCAATCTCTCCAATCCTCTCAGGCCCAAGTGTCCAGCCTCATGCCGCATCCAGCTGTCATTGTAGATAGGGTCATTCCAGGTTGCATCAGAGACCCTGAAGGAATTGTTAAGAATTTCCCTGTTTCTTTGTTCTGTTTTTGAAATTCCTTTTTAGAGTGGGTTTGAGCTGATTCTCGCTGCCATATTTATGCCAGTCTAGACACACTTGATTCCCTTACGGAGACATATCAATACATAGGTTTTAAGATTCTTACTAGTCAGATCTATTCCTCTGCGGGAAATATGGGGTTTTGATTCCCTTTCACTGAGGAAGGTGTAGGTCTTGTCTATTCCATAGTTGGTTTTTGGAACAGTACCTGTGCTTATATCAAACTCTGGTTTGATGCATCACCCCACCTCTCCTTCCCCCTTAAGCAGGCATAAGAGTGTTTTCTAAATGTGAGACTCTGTTCTCTTTCCTAACTCAGTTCATGTGTAGCCATGTTTACAGGATCTTCCTAAGTGATATCTTATGATAAGTTTCTTTTTCTGTGTGACTTCTTTCACTTAGAATCATCGTACCTGAATCCACTCATTTTGCTGCTACTGGTCTTACGACATTGATTTCGTGGCTGAGGGATATTCCATCGTACGTAAGTTCCACAATGTTTTGAACCATTTTTATATTTCCTGGGATATTTCAGGTGTACCCAGGTTGAGGTTCTTGTAAGCAGTGCAGCCCTCAATTTGGGGGTGGCTCTGTCTTATGGATTTTCAGTTTTCCCAAGGTATATTCCCTAGACTGGAAGTGCCCTTGGCTCTGTAGCTCTGTTGTTTACTTGTTTTAGGGAACACAATGCACTCCTCCAGTGAGGCAGTTGGCAACTTACATCCCGCCCATCAGCATAACAAGGCTCCCTGTTCTCCAGGGCCTGTCTTGCCTTTCTGGTTTTTACACATTTTGTGGATGTCCCTTTTGACCGTTGGGAAGTGATACTTCTTTGTAGTGCAGATTTGCATTGCCCGCTTGCTTGCTTGGCCAAAAAGGGCGTATGCGTTTTCTCCTGAATATATTCAGGAGAAAACGCATACGCCCTTTTTGGCCAAGTGCATCATTGTCGAAGTTGTGCCCCTCTTCCTGTGCTTTACAGGTGATTCCAACGTACCTCTTGAAATCTGTTTCCTGCTATTCTGCCTCGCATTCAAGTCCGCCTCGTTGCCTTCCCTCAACAGATTTTTGGACGATAGTTGGCCTTGATTACTCTGCCAGTTTGTGAATTGCTGTGCCCCTGAGCTCCATTTTTCAACTCGTTTTTTGTGAGCTGAACGCAAGTCCAAACATTTGGTTCAGGACCTATACTGGTTCCCGGTGGGTGGCTGAGACTTTGGTGAATTCTTCTTCCTGCCGGGAAATTAGAGTGACATGTGCCCATCCAAATGCCTAACAGCTACTCTCTCATTGGTTCTCCCTCTTCCCTTTCCTCCTCTGCCAAATGGGCAACCTGTGTGAACCAGGAGCTTAAAGGGGCTGTCTCTCCAAGTTGGGAGATTGATAGTAAAGCTGTTGGAAAGTCAAACCGGAGCACCAGGAGAGGGACTCTTCGTTGAGTTTTAGAAACCTTTCGTATTCACAGTGTGTCCATTCTCTAGGTTTCCCGTACATGTTATAGCTGTAGTAATATTCCCTTCAACCTGGAGAGGTGGGACCCATGGAATGGTTGCCATGCATTATTGCTTTAAAGGGTCTGCCTTTGCTCACCCAATCTCACCAATCCTCTCAGTCCCAAGTGTCCAGCCTCATGCCACATCCAGCTGTCATCGTAGATAGGGTCATTCCAGGTTGCATCAGAGACCCTGAAGGAATTGTAAAGAATTTCCCTGTTTCTTTGTTCTGTTTTTGAAATTCCTTTTTAGAGTGGGTTTGAGCTGATTCTCGCTGCCATGTTTATGCCAGTCTAGACAGACTTGATTCCCTTACGAGACATATCAATACATAGGTTTTAAGATTCTTACTAGTCAGATCTATTCCTCTGCGGGAAATATGGGGTTTTGAGTCCCTTTCACTGAGGAAGGTGTAGGTCTTGTCTATTCCATAGTTGGTTTTTGGAACAGTACCTGTGCTTATATCAAACTCTGGTTTGATGCATCACCCCACCTCTCCTTCCCCCTTAAGCAGGCATAAGAGTGTTTTCTAAATGTGAGACTCTGTTCTCTTTCCTAACTCAGTTCATGTGTAGCCATGTTTACAGGATCTTCCTAAGTGATATCTTATGATAAGTTTCTTTTCCTGTGTGACTTCTTTCCCTTAGAATCATCGTACCTGAATCCACTCATTTTGCTGCTACTGGTCTTATGACATTGATTTCGTGGCTGAGGGATATTCCATCGTACGTAAATTCCACAATGTTTGGAACCATTTTTATATTTCCTGGGATATTTCAGGTGTACCCAGGTTGAGGTTCTTGTAAGCAGTGCAGCCCTCAATTTGGGGGTGGCTCTGTCTTATGGATTTTCAGTTTTCCCAAGGTATATTCCCTAGACTGGAAGTGCCCTTGGCTCTGTAGCTCTGTTGTTTACTTGTTTTAGGGAACACAATGCACTCCTCCAGTGAGGCAGTTGGCAACTTACATCCCGCCCATCAGCATAACAAGGCTCCCTGTTCTCCAGGGCCTGTCTTGCCTTTCTGGTTTTTACACATTTTGTGGATGTCCCTTTTGACCGGTGGGAAGTGATACTTCTTTGTAGTGCAGATTTGCATTGCCCGCTTGCTTGCTTGGCCAAAAAGGGCGTATGCGTTTTCTCCTGAATATATTCAGGAGAAAACGCATACGCCCTTTTTGGCCAAGTGCATCATTGTCGAAGTTGTGCCCCTCTTCCTGTGCTTTACAGGCGATTCTAACGTACCTCTTGAAATCTGTTTCCTGCTATTCTGCCTCGCATTCAAGTCCGCCTCGTTGCCTTCCCTCAACAGATTTTTGGACGATAGTTGGCCTTGATTACTCTGCCAGTTTGTGAATTGCTGTGCCCCTGAGCTCCATTTTTCAACTCGTTTTTTGTGAGCTGAACGCAAGTCCAAACATTTGGTTCAGGACCTATACTGGTTCCCGGTGGGTGGCTGAGACTTTGGTGAATTCTTCTTCCTGCCGGGAAATTAGAGTGACATGTGCCCATCCAAATGCCTAACAGCTACTCTCTCATTGGTTCTCCCTCTTCCCTTTCCTCCTCTGCCAAATGGGCAACCTGTGTGAACCAGGAGCTTAAAGGGGCTGTCTCTCCAAGTTGGGAGATTGATAGTAAAGCTGTTGGAAAGTCAAACCGGAGCACCAGGAGAGGGACTCTTCGTTGAGTTTTAGAAACCTTTCGTATTCACAGTGTGTCCATTCTCTAGGTTTCCCGTACATGTTATAGCTGTAGTAATATTCCCTTCAACCTGGAAAGGTGGGACCCATGGAATGGTTGCCATGCATTATTGCTTTAAAGGGTCTGCATTTGCTCACCCAATCTCACCAATCCTCTCAGTCCCAAGTGTCCAGCCTCATGCCACATCCAGCTGTCATCGTAGATAGGGTCATTCCAGGTTGCATCAGAGACCCTGAAGGAATTGTAAAGAATTTCCCTGTTTCTTTGTTCTGTTTTTGAAATTCCTTTTTAGAGTGGGTTTGAGCTGATTCTCGCTGCCATGTTTATGCCAGTCTAGACACACTTGATTCCCTTACGGAGACATATCAATACATAGGTTTTAAGATTCTTACTAGTCAGATCTATTCCTCTGTGGGAAATATGGGGTTTTGAGTCCCTTTCACTGAGGAAGGTGTAGGTCTTGTCTATTCCATAGTTGGTTTTTGGAACAGTACCTGTGCTTATATCAAACTCTGGTTTGATGCATCACCCCACCTCTCCTTCCCCCTTAAGCAGGCATAAGAGTGTTTTCTAAATGTGAGACTCTGTTCTCTTTCCTAACTCAGTTCATGTGTAGCCATGTTTATAGGATCTTCCTAAGTGATATCTTATGATAAGTTTCTTTTCCTGTGTGACTTCTTTCACTTAGAATCATCGTACCTGAATCCACTCATTTTGCTGCTACTGGTCTTATGACATTGATTTCATGGCTGAGGGATATTCCATCGTATGTAATTACCACAATTTTTTGAACCATTTTTATATTTCCTGGGATATTTCCGGTGTACCCAGGTTGAGGTTCTTGTAAGCAGTGCAGCCCTCAATTTGGGGGTGGCTCTGTCTTATTGATTTTCAGTTTTCCCAAGGTATATTCCCTAGACTGGAAGTGCCCTTGGCTCTGTAGCTCTGTTGTTTACTTGTTTGAGGGAGCACAATGCACTCCTCCAGTGAGGCAGTTGGCAACTTACATCCTGCCCATCAGCATAACAAGGCTCCCATTTCGCCACGGCCTGTCTTGCCTTTCTGGTTTTTACACATTTTGTGGATGTCCCTTTTGACCCGTGGGAAGTGATACTTCTTTGTAGTGCAGATTTGCATTGCCCGCTTGCTTGCTTGGCCAAAAGGGCGTATGCGTGTTCTCCTGAATATATTCAGGAGAAAACGCATACGCCCTTTTTGGCCAAGTGCATCATTGTCGAAGTTGTGCCCCTCTTCCTGTGCTTTACAGGTGATTCCAACGTACCTCTTGAAATCTGTTTCCTGCTATTCTGCCTCGATTTCAAGTCCGCCTCGTTGCCTTCCCTCAACAGATTTTTGGACGATTGTTGGCCTTGATTACTCTGCCTGTTTGTGAATTGCTGTGCCCCTGAGCTCCATTTTCAAACTCGTTTTTTGTGAGCTGAACGCAAGTCCAAACTTTTGGTTCAGGACCTATACTGGTTCCCGGTGGGTGGCTGAGACTTTGGTGAATTCTTCTTCCTGCCGGGAAATTAGAGTGACATGTGCCCATCCAAATGCCTAACAGCGACTCTCTCATTGGTTCTCCCTCTTCCCTTTCCTCCTCTGCCAAATGGGCAACCTGTGTGAACCAGGAGCTTAAAGGGGCTGTCTCTCCAAGTTGGGAGATTGATAGTAAAGCAGTTGGAAAGTCAAACCGGAGCACCAGGAGAGGGACTCTTCATTGAGTTTTAGAAACCTTTCGTATTCACAGTGTGTCCATTCTCTAGGTTTCCCGTACATGTTAAAGCTGTAGTAATATTCCCTTCAACCTGGGGAGTTGGGAATCATGTAATGGTTGCCATGCATTATTGCTATAAAGGGTCTGCATTTGCTCACCCAATCTCTCCAATCCTCTCAGTCCCAAGTGTCCAGCCTCATGCCGCATCCAGCTGTCATTGTAGATAGGGTCATTCCAGGTTGCATCAGAGACCCTGAAGGAATTGTAAAGAATTTCCCTGTTTCTTTGTTCTGTTTTTGAAATTCCTTTTTAGAGTGGGTTTGAGCTGATTCTCGCTGCCATGTTTATGCCAGTCTAGACACACTTGATTCCCTTACGGAGACATATCAATACATAGGTTTTAAGATTCTTACTAGTCAGATCTATTCCTCTGCGGGAAATATGGGGGTTTGAGTCCCTTTCACTGAGGAAGGTGTAGGTCTTGTCTATTCCATAGTTGGTTTTTGGAACAGTACCTGTGCTTATATCAAACTCTGGTTTGATGCATCACCCCACCTCTCCTTCCCCCTTAAGCAGGCATAAGAGTGTTTTCTAAATGTGAGACTCTGTTCTCTTTCCTAACTCAGTTCATGTGTAGCCATGTTTACAGGATCTTCCTAAGTGATATCTTATGATAAGTTTCTTTTTCTGTGTGACTTCTTTCACTTAGAATCATCGTACCTGAATCCACTCATTTTGCTGCTACTGGTCTTATGACATTGATTTCATGGCTGAGGGATATTCCATCGTACGTAAGTTCCACAATGTTTTGAACCATTTTTATATTTCCTGTGATATTTCCGGTGTACCCAGGTTGAGGTTATTGTAAGCAGTGCAGCCCTCAATTTGGGGGTGGCTCTGACTTATGGATTTTCAGTTTTCCCAAGGTATATTCCCTAGACTGGAAGTGCCCTTGGCTCTGTAGCTCTGTTGTTTACTTGTTTTAGGGAACACAATGCACTCCTCCAGTGAGGCAGTTGGCAACTTACATCCCGCCCATCAGCATAACAAGGCTCCCTGTTCTCCAGGGCCTGTCTTGCCTTTCTGGTTTTTACACATTTTGTGGATGTCCCTTTTGACCGTTGGGAAGTGATACTTCTTTGTAGTGCAGATTTGCATTGCCCGCTTGCTTGCTTGGCCAAAAAGGGCGTATGCGTTTTCTCCTGAATATATTCAGGAGAAAACGCATACGCCCTTTTTGGCCAAGTGCATCATTGTCGAAGTTGTGCCCCTCTTCCTGTGCTTTACAGGTGATTCCAACGTACCTCTTGAAATCTGTTTCCTGCTATTCTGCCTCGATTTCAAGTCCGCCTCGTTGCCTTCCCTCAACAGATTTTTGGACGATTGTTGGCCTTGATTACTCTGCCTGTTTGTGAATTGCTGTGCCCCTGAGCTCCATTTTCAAACTCGTTTTTTGTGAGCTGAACGCAAGTCCAAACTTTTGGTTCAGGACCTATACTGGTTCCCGGTGGGTGGCTGAGACTTTGGTGAATTCTTCTTCCTGCCGGGAAATTAGAGTGACATGTGCCCATCCAAATGCCTAACAGTGACTCTCTCATTGGTTCTCCCTCTTCCCTTTCCTCCTCTGCCAAATGGGCAACCTGTGTGAACCAGGAGCTTAAAGGGGCTGTCTCTCCAAGTTGGGAGATTGATAGTAAAGCAGTTGGAAAGTCAAACCGGAGCACCAGGAGAGGGACTCTTCATTGAGTTTTAGAAACCTTTCGTATTCACAGTGTGTCCATTCTCTAGGTTTCCCGTACATGTTAAAGCTGTAGTAATATTCCCTTCAACCTGGGGAGTTGGGAATCATGTAATGGTTGCCATGCATTATTGCTATAAAGGGTCTGCATTTGCTCACCCAATCTCTCCAATCCTCTCAGTCCCAAGTGTCCAGCCTCATGCCGCATCCAGCTGTCATTGTAGATAGGGTCATTCCAGGTTGCATCAGAGACCCTGAAGGAATTGTAAAGAATTTCCCTGTTTCTTTGCTCTGTTTTTGAAATTCCTTTTTAGAGTGGGTTTGAGCTGATTCTCGCTGCCATGTTTATGCCAGTCTAGACACACTTGATTCCCTTACGGAGATATATCAATACATAGGTTTTAAGATTCTTACTAGTCAGATCTATTCCTCTACGGGAAATATGGGGTTTTGAGTCCCTTTCACTGAGGAAGGTGTAGGTCTTGTCTATTCCATAGTTGGTTTTTGGAACAGTACCTGTGCTTATATCAAACTCTGGTTTGATGCATCACCCCACCTCTCCTTCCCCCTTAAGCAGGCATAAGAGTGTTTTCTAAATGTGAGACTCTGTTCTCTTTCCTAACTCAGTTCATGTGTAGCCATGTTTACAGGATCTTCCTAAGTGATATCTTATGATAAGTTTCTTTTTCTGTGTGACTTCTTTCACTTAGAATCATCGTACCTGAATCCACTCATTTTGCTGCTACTGGTCTTATGACATTGATTTCATGGCTGAGGGATATTCCATCGTACGTAAGTTCCACAATGTTTGGAACCATTTTTATATTTCCTGGGATATTTCCGGTGTACCCAGTTTGAGGTTCTTGTAAGCAGTGCAGCCCTCAATTTGGGGGTGGCTCTGACTTATGGATTTTCAGTTTTCCCAAGGTATATTCCCTAGACTGGAAGTGCCCTTGGCTCTGTAGCTCTGTTGTTTACTTGTTTTAGGGAACACAATGCACTCCTCCAGTGAGGCAGTTGGCAACTTACATCCCGCCCATCAGCATAACAAGGCTCCCTGTTCTCCAGGGCCTGTCTTGCCTTTCTGGTTTTTACACATTTTGTGGATGTCCCTTTTGACCGTTGGGAAGTGATACTTCTTTGTAGTGCAGATTTGCATTGCCCGCTTGCTTGCTTGGCCAAAAAGGGCGTATGCGTTTTCTCCTGAATATATTCAGGAGAAAACGCATACGCCCTTTTTGGCCAAGTGCATCATTGTCGAAGTTGTGCCCCTCTTCCTGTGCTTTACAGGTGATTCCAACGTACCTCTTGAAATCTGTTTCCTGCTATTCTGCCTCGATTTCAAGTCCGCCTCGTTGCCTTCCCTCAACAGATTTTTGGACGATTGTTGGCCTTGATTACTCTGCCTGTTTGTGAATTGCTGTGCCCCTGAGCTCCATTTTCAAACTCGTTTTTTGTGAGCTGAACGCAAGTCCAAACTTTTGGTTCAGGACCTATACTGGTTCCCGGTGGGTGGCTGAGATTTTGGTGAATTCTTCTTCCTGCCGGGAAATTAGAGTGACATGTGCCCATCCAAATGCCTAACAGCGACTCTCTCATTGGTTCTCCCTCTTCCCTTTCCTCCTCTGCCAAATGGGCAACCTGTGTGAACCAGGAGCTTAAAGGGGCTGTCTCTCCAAGTTGGGAGATTGATAGTAAAGCAGTTGGAAAGTCAAACCGGAGCACCAGGAGAGGGACTCTTCATTGAGTTTTAGAAACCTTTCGTATTCACAGTGTGTCCATTCTCTAGGTTTCCCGTACATGTTAAAGCTGTAGTAATATTCCCTTCAACCTGGGGAGTTGGGAATCATGTAATGGTTGCCATGCATTATTGCTATAAAGGGTCTGCATTTGCTCACCCAATCTCTCCAATCCTCTCAGTCCCAAGTGTCCAGCCTCATGCCGCATCCAGCTGTCATTGTAGATAGGGTCATTCCAGGTTGCATCAGAGACCCTGAAGGAATTGTAAAGAATTTCCCTGTTTCTTTGTTCTGTTTTTGAAATTCCTTTTTAGAGTGGGTTTGAGCTGATTCTCGCTGCCATGTTTATGCCAGTCTAGACACACTTGATTCCCTTACGGAGACATATCAATACATAGGTTTTAAGATTCTTACTAGTCAGATCTATTCCTCTGCGGGAAATATGGGGTTTTGAGTCCCTTTCACTGAGGAAGGTGTAGGTCTTGTCTATTCCATAGTTGGTTTTTGGAACAGTACCTGTGCTTATATCAAACTCTGGTTTGATGCATCACCCCACCTCTCCTTCCCCCTTAAGCAGGCATAAGAGTGTTTTCTAAATGTCAGACTCTGTTCTCTTTCCTAACTCAGTTCATGTGTAGCCATGTTTACAGGATCTTCCTAAGTGATATCTTATGATAAGTTTCTTTTTCTGTGTGACTTCTTTCACTTAGAATCATCGTACCTGAATCCACTCATTTTGCTGCTACTGGTCTTATGACATTGATTTCATGGCTGAGGGATATTCCATCGTACGTAAGTTCCACAATGTTTGGAACCATTTTTATATTTCCTGGGATATTTCCGGTGTACCCAGTTTGAGGTTCTTGTAAGCAGTGCAGCCCTCAATTTGGGGGTGGCTCTGACTTATGGATTTTCAGTTTTCCCAAGGTATATTCCCTAGACTGGAAGTGCCCTTGGCTCTGTAGCTCTGTTGTTTACTTGTTTTAGGGAACACAATGCACTCCTCCAGTGAGGCAGTTGGCAACTTACATCCCGCCCATCAGCATAACAAGGCTCCCTGTTCTCCAGGGCCTGTCTTGCCTTTCTGGTTTTTACACATTTTGTGGATGTCCCTTTTGACCGTTGGGAAGTGATACTTCTTTGTAGTGCAGATTTGCATTGCCCGCTTGCTTGCTTGGCCAAAAAGGGCGTATGCGTTTTCTCCTGAATATATTCAGGAGAAAACGCATACGCCCTTTTTGGCCAAGTGCATCATTGTCGAAGTTGTGCCCCTCTTCCTGTGCTTTACAGGTGATTCCAACGTACCTCTTGAAATCTGTTTCCTGCTATTCTGCCTCGATTTCAAGTCCGCCTCGTTGCCTTCCCTCAACAGATTTTTGGACGATTGTTGGCCTTGATTACTCTGCCTGTTTGTGAATTGCTGTGCCCCTGAGCTCCATTTTCAAACTCGTTTTTTGTGAGCTGAACGCAAGTCCAAACTTTTGGTTCAGGACCTATACTGGTTCCCGGTGGGTGGCTGAGACTTTGGTGAATTCTTCTTCCTGCCGGGAAATTAGAGTGACATGTGCCCATCCAAATGCCTAACAGCTACTCTCTCATTGGTTCTCCCTCTTCCCTTTCCTCCTCTGCCAAATGGGCAACCTGTGTGAACCAGGAGCTTAAAGGGGCTGTCTCTCCAAGTTGGGAGATTGATAGTAAAGCTGTTGGAAAGTCAAACCGGAGCACCAGGAGAGGGACTCTTCGTTGAGTTTTAGAAACCTTTCGTATTCACAGTGTGTCCATTCTCTAGGTTTCCCGTACATGTTATAGCTGTAGTAATATTCCCTTCAACCTGGAGAGGTGGAACCCATGGAATGGTTGCCATGCATTATTGCTTTAAAGGGTCTGCATTTGCTCACCCAATCTCACCAATCCTCTCAGTCCCAAGTGTCCAGCCTCATGCCACATCCAGCTGTCATCGTAGATAGGGTCATTCCAGGTTGCATCAGAGACCCTGAAGGAATTGTAAAGAATTTCCCTGTTTCTTTGTTCTGTTTTTGAAATTCCTTTTTAGAGTGGGTTTGAGCTGATTCTCGCTGCCATGTTTATGCCAGTCTAGACACACTTGATTCCCTTACGGAGACATATCAATACATAGGTTTTAAGATTCTTACTAGTCAGATCTATTCCTCTGCGGGAAATATGGGGTTTTGAGTCCCTTTCACTGAGGAAGGTGTAGCTCTTGTCTATTCCATAGTTGGTTTTTGGAACGGTACCTGTGCTTATATCAAACTCTGGTTTGATGCATCACCCCACCTCTCCTTCCCCCTTAAGCAGGCATAAGAGTGTTTTCTAAATGTGAGACTCTGTTCTCTTTCCTAACTCAGTTCATGTGTAGCCATGTTTATAGGATCTTCCTAAGTGATATCTTATGATAAGTTTCTTTTTCTGTGTGACTTCTTTCACTTAGAATCATCGTACCTGAATCCACTCATTTTGCTGCTACTGGTCTTATGCCATTGATTTCATGGCTGAGGCATATTCCATCGTATGTAATTTCCACAATTTTTTGAACCATTTTCATATTTCCTGGGATATTTCTGGTGTACCCAGGTTGAGGTTCTTGTAAGCAGTGCAGCCCTCAATTTGGGGGTGGCTCTGTCTTATTGATTTTCAGTTTTCCCAAGGTATATTCCCTAGACTGGAAGTGCCCTTGGCTCTGTAGCTCTGTTGGTTACTTGTTTTAGGGAGCACAATGCACTCCTCCAGTGAGGCAGTTGGCAACTTACATCCTGCCCATCAGCATAACAAGGCTCCCATTTCGCCACGGCCTGTCTTGCCTTTCTGGTTTTTACACATTTTGTGGATGTCCCATTTGACCCGTGGGAAGTGATACTTCTTTGTAGTGCAGATTTGCATTGCCCGCTTTCTTGCTTGGCCAAAAGGGCGTATGCGTGTTCTCCTAAATATATTCAGGAGAAAACGCATACGCCCTTTTTGGCCAAGTGCATCATTGTCGAAGTTGTGCCCCTCTTCCTGTGCTTTACAGGTGATTCCAACGTACCTCTTGAAATCTGTTTCCTGCTATTCTGCCTCGATTTCAAGTCCGCCTCGTTGCCTTCCCTCAACAGATTTTTGGACGATTGTTGGCCTTGATTACTCTGCCTGTTTGTGAATTGCTGTGCCCCTGAGCTCCATTTTCAAACTCGTTTTTTGTGAGCTGAACGCAAGTCCAAACTTTTGGTTCAGGACCAATACTGGTTCCCGGTGGGTGGCTGAGACTTTGGTGAATTCTTCTTCCTGCCGGGAAATTAGAGTGACATGTGCCCATCCAAATGCCTAACAGCGACTCTCTCATTGGTTCTCCCTCTTCCCTTTCCTCCTCTGCCAAATGGGCAACCTGTGTGAACCAGGAGCTTAAAGGGGCTGTCTCTCCAAGTTGGGAGATTGATAGTAAAGCTGTTGGAAAGTCAAACCGGAGCACCAGGAGAGGGACTCTTCATTGAGTTTTAGAAACCTTTCGTATTCACAGTGTGTCCATTCTCTAGGTTTCCCGTACATGTTAAAGCTGTAGTAACATTCCCTTCAACCTGGAGAGTTGGGAATCATGGAATGGGTGCCATGCATTATTGCTATAAAGGGTCTGCCTTTGCTCACCCAATCTCTCCAATCCTCTCAGTCCCAAGTGTCCAGCCTCATGCCGCATCCAGCTGTCATTGTAGATAGGGTCATTCCAGGTTGCATCAGAGACCCTGAAGGAATTGTAAAGAATTTCCCTGTTTCTTTGTTCTGTTTTTGAAATTCCTTTTTAGAGTGGGTTTGAGCTGATTCTCGCTGCCATATTTATGCCAGTCTAGACACACTTGATTCCCTTACGGAGACATATCAATACATAGGTTTTAAGATTCTTACTAGTCAGATCTATTCCTCTGCGGGAAATATGGGGTTTTGAGTCCCTTTCACTGAGGAAGGTGTAGGTCTTGTCTATTCCATAGTTGGTTTTTGGAACAGTACCTGTGCTTATATCAAACTCTGGTTTGATGCATCACCCCACCTCTCCTTCCCCCTTAAGCAGGCATAAGAGTGTTTTCTAAATGTGAGACTCTGTTCTCTTTCCTAACTCAGTTCATGTGTAGCCATGTTTACAGGATCTTCCTAAGTGATATCTTATGATAAGTTTCTTTTTCTGTGTGACTTCTTTCACTTAGAATCATCGTACCTGAATCCACTCATTTTGCTGCTACTGGTCTTATGACATTGATTTCATGGCTGAGGGATATTCCATCGTACGTAAGTTCCACAATGTTTTGAACCATTTTTATATTTCCTGTGATATTTCCGGTGTACCCAGGTTGAGGTTCTTGTAAGCAGTGCAGCCCTCAATTTGGGGGTGGCTCTGACTTATGGATTTTCAGTTTTCCCAAGGTATATTCCCTAGACTGGAAGTGCCCTTGGCTCTGTAGCTCTGTTGTTTACTTGTTTTAGGGAACACAATGCACTCCTCCAGTGAGGCAGTTGGCAACTTACATCCCGCCCATCAGCATAACAAGGCTCCCTGTTCTCCAGGGCCTGTCTTGCCTTTCTGGTTTTTACACATTTTGTGGATGTCCCTTTTGACCGGTGGGAAGTGATACTTCTTTGTAGTGCAGATTTGCATTGCCCGCTTGCTTGCTTGGCCAAAAAGGGCGTATGCGTTTTCTCCTGAATTCAGGAGAAAACGCATACGCCCTTTTTGGCCAAGTGCATCATTGTCGAAGTTGTGCCCCTCTTCCTGTGCTTTACAGGCGATTCTAACGTACCTCTTGAAATCTGTTTCCTGCTATTCTGCCTCGCATTCAAGTCCGCCTCGTTGCCTTCCCTCAACAGATTTTTGGACGATAGTTGGCCTTGATTACTCTGCCAGTTTGTGAATTGCTGTGCCCCTGAGCTCCATTTTTCAACTCGTTTTTTGTGAGCTGAACGCAAGTCCAAACATTTGGTTCAGGACCTATACTGGTTCCCGGTGGGTGGCTGAGACTTTGGTGAATTCTTCTTCCTGCCGGGAAATTAGAGTGACATGTGCCCATCCAAAAGCCTAACAGCTACTCTCTCATTGGTTCTCCCTCTTCCCTTTCCTCCTCTGCCAAATGGGCAACCTGTGTGAACCAGGAGCTTAAAGGGGCTGTCTCTCCAAGTTGGGAGATAGATAGTAAAGCTGTTGGAAAGTCAAACCGGAGCACCAGGAGAGGGACTCTTCGTTGAGTTTTAGAAACCTTTCGTATTCACAGTGTGTCCATTCTCTAGGTTTCCCGTACATGTTATAGCTGTAGTAATATTCCCTTCAACCTGGAGAGGTGGGACCCATGGAATGGTTGCCATGCATTATTGCTTTAAAGGGTCTGCATTTGCTCACCCAATCTCACCAATCCTCTCAGTCCCAAGTGTCCAGCCTCATGCCACATCCAGCTGTCATCGTAGATAGGGTCATTCCAGGTTGCATCAGAGACCCTGAAGGAATTGTAAAGAATTTCCCTGTTTCTTTGTTCTGTTTTTGAAATTCCTTTTTAGAGTGGGTTTGAGCTGATTCTCGCTGCCATGTTTATGCCAGTCTAGACACACTTGATTCCCTTACGGAGACATATCAATACATAGGTTTTAAGATTCTTACTAGTCAGATCTATTCCTCTGCGGGAAATATGGGGTTTTGAGTCCCTTTCACTGAGGAAGGTGTAGGTCTTGTCTATTCCATAGTTGGTTTTTGGAACAGTACCTGTGCTTATATCAAACTCTGGTTTGATGCATCACCCCACCTCTCCTTCCCCCTTAAGCAGGCATAAGAGTGTTTTCTAAATGTGAGACTCTGTTCTCTTTCCTAACTCAGTTCATGTGTAGCCATGTTTACAGGATCTTCCTAAGTGATATCTTATGATAAGTTTCTTTTTCTGTGTGACTTCTTTCACTTAGAATCATCGTACCTGAATCCACTCATTTTGCTGCTACTGGTCTTATGACATTGATTTCATGGCTGAGGGATATTCCATCGTATGTAATTTCCACAATTTTTTGAACCATTTTTATATTTCCTGGGATATTTCCGGTGTACCCAGGTTGAGGTTCTTGTAAGCAGTGCAGCCCTCAATTTGGGGGTGGCTCTGTCTTATTGATTTTCAGGTTTCCCAAGGTATATTCCCTAGACTGGAAGTGCCCTTGGCTCTGTAGCTCTGTTGTTTACTTGTTTTAGGGAGCACAATGCACTCCTCCAGTGAGGCAGTTGGCAACTTACATCCTGCCCATCAGCATAACAAGGCTCCCTGTTCTCCAGGGCCTGTCTTGCCTTTCTGGTTTTTACACATTTTGTGGATGTCCCTTTTAACCCGTGGGAAGTGATACTTCTTTGTAGTGCAGATTTGCATTGCCCGCTTCCTTGCTTGGCCAAAAGGGCGTATGCGTGTTCTCCTGAATATATTCAGGAGAAAACGCATACGCCCTTTTTGGCCAAGTGCATCATTGTCGAAGTTGTGCCCCTCTTCCTGGGCTTTACAGGCGATTCTAACGTACCTCTTGAAATCTGTTTCCTGCTATTCTGCCTCGCATTCAAGTCCGCCTCGTTGCCTTCCCTCAACAGATTTTTGGACGATAGTTGGCCTTGATTACTCTGCCAGTTTGTGAATTGCTGTGCCCCTGAGCTCCATTTTTCAACTCGTTTTTTGTGAGCTGAACGCAAGTCCAAACTTTTGGTTCAGGAACTATACTGGTTCCCGGTGGGTGGCTGAGACTTTGGTGAATTCTTCTTCCTGCCGGGAAATTAGAGTGACATGTGCCCATCCAAATGCCTAACAGCTACTCTCTCATTGGTTCTCCCTCTTCCCTTTCATCCTCGGCCAAATTGGCAACCTGTGTGAACCAGGAGCTTAAAGGGGCTGTCTCTCCAAGTTGGGAGTTTGATAGGAAAGCAGTTGGAAAATCATACCGGAGCACCAGGAGAGGGACTCTTCATTGAGTTTTAGAAACCTTTTGTATTCACAGTGTGTCCATTCTCTAGGTTTCCCGTACATGTTATAGCTTTAGAAATATTCCCTACAACCTGGAGAGTTGGGACCCATGGAATGGGTGCCACGCATTATTGCTTTAAAGGGTCTGCATTTGCTCACCAAATCTCACCAATCCTCTCAGTCCCAAGTGTCCAGCCTCATGCCGCATCCAGCTGTCATCGTAGATAGGGTCATTCCAGGTTGCATCAGAGACCCTGAAGGAATTGTAAAGAATTTCCCTATTTCTTTGTTTTGTTTTTGAAATTCCTTTTTATCGTGGGTTTGAGCTGATTCTCGCTGCCCTGTTTATGCCAGTCTAGACACAATTGATCCCCTTATGGAGACATATCAATACATAGGTTTTAAGATTCTTACTAGTCAGATCTATTCCTCTGTGGGAAATATGGGGTTTTGAGTCCCTTTCACTGAGGAAGGTGTAGGTCTTGTCTATTCCATAGTTGGTTTTTGGAATGGTACCTGTGCTTATATCAAACTCTGGTTTGATGCATCACCCCACCTCTCCTTCCCCCTTAAGCAGGCATAAGAGTGTTTTCTAAATGTGAGACTCTGTTCTCTTTCCTAACTCAGTTCATGTGTAGCCATGTTTACAGGATCTTCCTAAGTGATATCTTATGATAAGTTTCTTTTTCTGTGTGACATCTTTCACTTAGAATCATCGTACCTGAATCCACTCATTTTGCTGCTACTGGACGTATGACATTGATTTCATGGCTGAGGGATATTACATCGTTCATAAGTTCCACAATGTTTTGAACCATTTTTATATTTCCTGGGATATTTCAGGTGTACCCAGGTTGAGGTTCTTGTAAGCAGTGCAGCCCTCAATTTGGGGGTGGCTCTGTCTTATTGATTTTCAGTTTTACCAAGGTATATTCCCTAGACTGGAAGTGCCCTTGGCTCTGTAGCTCTGTTGTTTAATTGTTTTAGGGAACACAATGCACTCCTCCAGTGAGGCAGTTGGCAACTTACATCCCGCCCATCCGCATAACAAGGCTCCCTCTTCTCCAGGGCCTGTCTTGTCTTTCTGGTTTTTACACATTTTGTGGATATCCCTTTTGACCCGTGGGAAGTGATACTTCTTTGTAGTGCAGATTTGCATTGCCCGCTTGCTTGCTTGGCCAAAAAGGGCGTATGCGTTTTCTCCTGAATATATTTAGGAGAAAACGCATACGCCCTTTTTGGCCAAGTGCATCATTGTCGAAGTTGTGCCCCTCTTACTGTGCTTTACATGCGACGACCACCCTGGCTGGCCTGCAGGCACCAAGTTGGCCTGCGTGCTGTCGCTGGTGTGGCTCCACGGTCCTTCCTCTAGGCTTTCAAGCCCTTGTACATATTCAGGTGTTTTACCTGGAAAGGGTCGGAAAAGTTCAGCAGCAGCTGGCCTGGGGCTCAGCTCACGTTTACTCACAGATGCCTCGGCACGGTCCCCCAGCTTTGCAATGAGGACGCTCCTTGCGTGGGGGGTGGGTTGCTGGCTGTATGGGAGATGATTCCCCACCTCTGACCAATTTCAGAATTGTTTACCACTGGAGCAAGTGCCCTGCTAGGGTTTTCCTGTGTATAACTGGTGGGTTCAGGTTTTTTTTTTTTTCTTTTATGGTTCAAGTTAGATTTTATTCCTCTTTTATGTATTTATAGATATAAGCATGGAAATAATTCATTCCTATAAATACATCTGTGTGACGAGAAGAATTTTTTCTGTTATATTTTTAAATTTTATTTTTTAAAATTTTGAAATTTAATTTTATTTATGTTTTTAAACAGCACATTATTATTAGTTATGTATTTTATGAATATACATGTATACAGGTCAATCCCAATCTCTCAACTCATCCCACCACCACCACCCCATGGCTTCCCACACTTGGTGTCCATACGTTTGTTCTCTACCTCTGTGTCTCTATTTCTTCCCTGCAAACCAGTTCATCTGTACCATTTTTAGGCTCCACATATATGCATTAATATACAATATTTGTTTTCCTCTTTCTGACTTACTTCATTCTGTATGACAGTCTCTCGATCCATCGATGTCTCTACAAATGACCCAGTTTCATTCCTTTTAATGGCCGAGTAATATTCCATTTTATATATGTACCACATCTTTATCCATTCATCTGTCTGTGGGCATTTAGGTTGCTTCCATAACCTGGCTATTGTAAATAGTGCTGCCACGAACACTGTGGTGAATGTGCCTTTTTGAAATACGGTTTTCTCTGGGTATATGCCCAGAAGTGGGATTGGTGGATCAGATGGTAATTCGATTTCTAATATTTTTAAGGAAACTCCATACTGTTCTCCATAGTGACTGTATCAGTTTACATTCCCACCAATAGTGGAAGAGGGCTCCTTTTGTCCACACCCTCCCCAGAATTGGTTGTTTGTAGATTTTCTGATGATGCCGATTCTAACAGGTGTGAGGTGAAACCTCATTGTAGTTTTGATTTGCATTTCTCTAATAATTAGTGCTGTTGAGCAGCTTTTCATGTGCGTCTTGGCCATCTCTGTGTCTCCTTTGAAGAAACGTCTCTTTAGATCTTCTGCCCATTTTTTTTGGGTTGTTTGTTTTTTTAATATTAAGCTGCATGAGCTGTTTATATATATTGGAGATTAAACCTCTGTCCATTGATTCGTCTGCAACGATTTTCGCCCATTCTGAGGGATGCTTTTTTCCATTCCCGTGTTTTTTAACAAAAAAGGAAAGAAAGGAAAAGAAGCAGAACACTAATGTGCCTAAAATATGCCTTTTGAAACGGTCGTTTTGAAATATGGACGTCCTTTGAATATTTTGGTCGATATGTGACCCCAGGATTTGTTTTCAGGGCAGGTGTCATTTACAGGCCTGCAATGATTTTGAATATCAACTGACCATTAGCGTTGGGATTAAAGCTGCTGTTGTGTGAAACGGCCACAAGGTGGCAGCAGTTCACCCTTACCAAATCTGGTTACTAGGGCAAGAGAGCCTCAGTGGAAGTGGTGTTCTAGATTGGAGTTTAGAATGGAATGTGCCAGGAGAAAGCCCCTCACGTTTGTCTCACTACTTCTTGTTCGTGTTTTTAAATTAATTTTTTTATTTTTTATTACAGCAAGTTTGATTACAATGTTTGGCTTGTTGTAGGTGTGGAAGATGTGGTTCTTTTACACATATACAGATGTCTGTTCTTCCTGGGATCCTTTTCCCATGTACGTTATGACAGAATGTTGAGTAGTCCTCTCTTGGTATTCTGTAGGTCTTTGGTGATTATATATGTCACCTGTGTTTGTATATGTCTGTTAACCCCGATATCGTAATGAAACCAATCCTCACACCTTTCCATTGGTGAACCATAAGTTTGTTTAATGAATCTGTGATTGCCCTTCTCCGTGGAAATATCTGCCCTGGTATCCATTTTTAGGTAACACCTATAAGTGATATGATATGATATGTGTCTTTCACTTTCTGACTTACTACAAGTCACGTGATTACTTCTAGACTCATCTACGGTGCTGCAAATGGCATTGTGTCCTTTGGTCCCTTGGCTTCTCTTCTGCCTTAGCGGGGTCCATTTTCAACAATGTGATTCCCTGAGGGTTGTGGATTAGCTGACCTGGGCAGCCTTAAACTGCCAGCCCGCCCTCCCCAGGTGTGCCTCGTTGAGGTCAATATAAACAGCGCTCCAGGCAGCAATAGCCCCTGAAGCTGTGCCTGACTCCATATTCTCTGCCCCGTCAGCAGTCTCGGGGCTGTGCTGGTGGGAGGGAGTGAGCGGCCACAGCTTTGTGGGTGGCCCGGTGTGAGTGGGGTTCTGCTGGCCTTTCTGCAGGAGTTGCCAGGCTGCCGCCTGTAAAGAAGAGGTTGTGTCACCCATACCTTCCACTGGAATTTCTCTCCGGACAGAGGTGAGGAAGGAAAAAAGCAGTGGGGGCCGGGACAGGAGGGGTATCTCAGGCAGGGCAATGGAAAGCTTCTGGAAGAGCGCCCGGGGCCAGGACCACCCTGGCTGGCCTGCAGGCACCAAGTTGGCCTGCGTGCTGTCGCTGGTGTGGCTCTACGGTCCTTCCTCTAGGCTTTCAAGCCCTTGTACATATTCAGGTGTTTTACCTGGAAAGGGTGGGAACAGTTCAGCAGTAGCTGGCCTGGGGCTCAGCTCACGTTTACTCACAGATGCCTCGGCACGGTCCCCAGGCTTTGCAATGAGGACGCTCCTTGCGTGGGGGGTGGGTTGATGGCTGTATGGGAGATGGTTCCCCACCTCTGACCAATTTCAGAATTGTTTACCACTGTAGCAAGTGCCCTGATAGGGTTTTCCTCTGTATAACTCGTGGGTTCAGGTTTTTTTTTCTTTTATTGTTCAAGTTACATTTTATTCCTCTTTTATGTATTTATAGTTATATGCATGGAAATAATTCATTCCTATAAATACATCTGTGTGACGGGAAGAACTTTTTTCTGTTTTATTTTTAAATTTTATTTTTTTTAAATTTTGAAATTTAATTTTATTTATTTTTTTATACAGCACATTATTATTAGTTATGTATTTTGTGCATATACATGTACACAGGTCAATCCCAAACTCCCAACTCATCCCACCACCACCACCCCATGGCTTCCCACACTTGGTGTCCATACGTTTGTTCTCTACCTCTGTGTCTCTATTTCTTCCCTGCAAACCAGTTCATCTGTACCATTTTTAGGCTCCACATATATGCATTAATATACAATATTTGTTTTCCTCTTTCTGACTTACTTCATTCTGTATGACAGTCTCTCGATCCATCGATGTCTCTACAAATGACCCAGTTTCATTCCTTTTTATGGCCGAGTAATATTGCATTTCATATATGTACCAACTCTTTATCCATTCATCTGTCTGTGGGCAGTTAGGTTGCGTCCATTACCTGGCTATTGTAAATAGTGCTGCAATGAACATTGTGGTGAATGTGCCTTTTTGATTTACGGTTTTCTCTGGGTATATGCCCAGAAGTGCGATTGCTGGATCAGATGGTAATTCTATTTCTAGTTTTTTTAAGGAAACTCCATACTGTTCTCCATAGTGACTGTATCAATTTACATTCCCACCAATAGTGGAAGAGGGCTCCTTTTGTCCACACCCTCCCCAGAATTGGTTGTTTGTAGATTTTCTGATGATGCCGATTCTTACAGGTGTGAGGTGAAACCTCATTGTAGCTTTGATTTGTATTTCTCTAATAATTAGTGCTGTTGAGCAGCTTTTCATGTGCGTCTTAGCCATCTCTGTGTCTCCTTTGAAGAAATGTCTCTTTAGATCGTCTGCCCATTTTTTTGGGGGTTGTTTGTTTTTTTAATATTAAGCTGCATGAGCTGTTTATATATATTGGAGATTAAACCTCTGTCCATTGATTCGTCTGCAACGATTTTCGCCCATTCTGAGGGATGCTTTTTTCCATTCCCGCTTTTTTTAACAAAAAAAGGAAAGAAAGGAAAAGAAGCAGAACACTAATGTGCGTAAAATATGCCTTTTGAAACGGTCGTTTTGAAATATGGACGTCCTTTGAATATTTTGGTCGATATGTGACCCCAGGATTTGTTTTCAGGGCAGGTGTCATTTACAGGCCTGCAATGATTTTGAATATCAACTGACCATTAGCGCTGGGATTAAAGCTGCTGTTGTGTGAAATGGCCACAAGGTGGCAGCAGTTCACCCTTACCAAATCTGGTTACTAGGGCAAGAGAGCCTCAGTGGAAGTGGTGTTCTAGATTGGAGTTTAGAATGGAATGTGCCAGGAGAAAGCCCCTCACGTTTGTCTCACTACTTCTTGTTCGTGTTTTTAAATTAATTTTTTATTTTTTATTACAGCAAGTTTGATTACAATGTTTGGCTTGTTGTAGGTGTGGAAGATGTGGTTCTTTTACACATATACACATGTCTGTTCGTCCTGGGATCCTTCTCCCATGTACGTTATGACAGAATGTTGAGTAGTCCTCTCTTGGTATTCTGTAGGTCTTTGGTGATTATATATGTCACCTGTGTTTGTATATGTCTGTTAACCCCGATATCGTAATGAAACCAATCCTCACACCTTTCCATTGGTGAACCATAAGTTTGTTTAATGAATCTGTGATTGCCCTTCTCCGTGGAAATATCTGCCCTGGTATCCATTTTTAGGTAACACCTATAAGTGATATGATATGATATGTGTCTTTCACTTTCTGACTTACTACAAGTCACGTGATTACTTCTAGACTCATCTACGGTGCTGCAAATGGCATTGTGTCCTTTTTTCCCTTGGCTTCTCTTCTGCCTTAGCGGGGTCCATTTTCAACAATGTGATTCCCTGAGGGTTGTGGATTAGCTGACCTGGGCAGCCTTACCCTGCCGGCCCTCCCTCCCCAGGTGTGCCTTGTTGAGGTCAATATAAACAGAGCTCCAGGCAGCAATAGCCCCTGAAGCTGTGCCTGACTCCATATTCTCTGCCCCGTCAGCAGTCTCGGGGCTGTGCTGGTGGGAGGGAGTGAGAGGCCACAGCTTTGTGGGTGGCCCGGTGTGAGTGGGGTTCTGCTGGCCTTTCTGCAGGAGTTGCCAGGCTGCCTCCTATAAAGAAGAGGATGTGTCACCCATACCTTCCGCTGGAATTTCTCTCCGGACAGAGGTGAGGAAGGAAAAAAGCAGTGGGGGCCGGGACAGGAGGGGTATCTCAGGCAGGGCAATGGAAAGCTTCTGGTAGAGCGCCAGGGTCCAGGACCACACCGGCTGGCCGGCAGGCACCATGTTGGCCTGCGTGCTGTCGCTGGTGTGGCTCCACGGTCCTTCCTCTAGGCTTTCAAGCCCTTGTACATATTCAGGTGTTTTACCTGGAAAGGGTAGGGACAGTTCAGCAGCAGCTGGCCTGGGGCTCAGCTCACGTTTACTCACAGATGCCTCAGCACGGTCCCCCAGCTTTGCAATGAGGACGCTCCTTGCGTTGGGGGTGGGTTGCTGGCTGTATGGGAGATGGTTCCCCACCTCTGAACAATTTCAGAATTGTTTACCGCAGGAGCAAGTGTCGTGGTAGGGTTTTCCTCTGTATAACTCGTGGGTTCACATTTTTTTTCTTTTATCATTCAAGTTAGATTTTATTCTACTTTTATGTATTTATAGATATAAGCATGGAAATAATTCATTCCTATAAATACATCTGTGTGATGGGAAGAACTTTTTTCTGTTTTATTTTTAAATTTTATTTTTTTAAATTTTGAAATTTAATTTTATTTATTTTTTTATACAGCACGTTATTATTAGTTATGTATTTTATGCATATACATGTATACAGGTCAATCCCAAACTCCCAACTCATCCCACCACCACCACCCCATGGCTTCCCACACTTGGTGTCCATACGTTTGTTCTCTACCTCTGTGTCTCTATTTCTTCCCTGCAAACCAGTTCATCTGTACCATTTTTAGGCTCCACATATATGCATTAATATACAATATTTGTTTTCCTCTTTCTGACTTACTTCATTCTGTATGACAGTCTCTCGATCCATCGATGTCTCTACAAATGACCCAGTTTCATTCCTTTTTATGGCCGAGTAATATTCCATTTTATATATGTACCACATCTTTATCCATTCATCTGTCTGTGGGCATTTAGGTTGCTTCCATTACCTGGCTATTGTAAATAGTGCTGCAACAAACATTGTGGTGAATGTGCCTTTTTGAAATACGGTTTTCTCTGGGTATATGCACAGAAGTGGGATTGCTGGATCAGATGGTAATTCTATTTCTAATTTTTTTAAGGAAACTCCATACTGTTCTCCATAGTTACTGTATCAATTTACATTCCCACCAATAGTGGAAGAGGGCTCCTTTTGTCCACACCATCCCCAGAATTGGTTGTTTGTAGATTTCCTGATGATGCCGATTCTAACAGGTGTGAGGTGATACCTCATTGTAGTATTGATTTGCATTTCTCTAATAATTAGTGCTGTTGAGCAGCTTTTCATGTGCGTCTTGGCCATCTCTGTGTCTCCTTTGAAGAAACGTCTCTTTAGATCTTCTGCCCATTTATTTTGGGTTGTTTGTTTTTTTAATATTAAGCTTCATGAGCTGTTTATATATATTGGAGATTAAACCTCTGTCCATTGATTCGTCTGCAAGGATTTTTGCCCATTCTGAGGGATGCCTTTTTCCATTCCCGTGTTTTTTAACAAAAATGGAAAGAAAGGAAAAGAAGCAGAACACTAATGTGCGTAAAATATGCCTTTTGAAACGGTCGTTTTGAAATATGGACGTCCTTTGAATTTTTTGGTCGATATGTGACCCCAGGATTTGTTTTCAGGGCAGGTGTCATTTACAGGCCTGCAATGATTTTGAATATCAACTGACCATTAGCGTTGGGATTAAAGCTGCTGTTGTGTGAAACGGCCACAAGGTGGCAGCAGTTCACCCTTACCAAATCTGGTTACTAGGGCAAGAGAGCCTCAGTGGAAGTGATGTTCTAGATTGGAGTTTAGAATGGAATGTGCCAGGAGAAAGCCCCTCACGTTTGTCTCACTACTTCTTGTTCGTGTTTTTAATTTAATTTTTTATTTTTTATTACAACAAGTTTGATTACAATGTTTGGCTTGTTGTAGGTGTGGAAGATGTGGTTCTTTTACACATATACAGATGTCTGTTCTTCCTGGGATCCTTTTCCCATGTATGTTATGACAGAATATTGAGTAGTCCTCTCTTGGTATTCTGTAGGTCTTTGGTGATTATATATGTCACCTGTGTTTGTATATGTCTGTTAACCCCGATATCGTAATGAAACCAATCCTCACAGCTATCCATTGGTGAACCATAAGTCTGTTTAATGAATCTGTGATTGCCCATCTCCGTGGAAATATCTGCCCTGGTATCCATTTTTAGGTAACACCTATAAGTGATATGATATGATATGTGTCTTCCACTTTCTGACTTACTACAAATCACGTGATTACTTCTAGACTCATCTACGGTGCTGCAAATGTCATTGTGTCCTTTTTTTCCTTGGCTTCTCTTCTGCCTTAGCGGGGTCCATTTTCAACAATGTGATTCCCTGAGGGTAGTGGATTAGCTGACCTGGGCAGCCTTACCCTGCCGGCCCGCCCTCCCCAGGTGTGCCTCGTTGAGGTCAATATAAACAGCGCTCCAGGCAGCAATAGCCCCTGAAGCTGTGCCTGACTCCATATTCTCTGCCCCGTCAGCAGTCTCGGGGCTGTGCTGGTGGGAGGGAGTGAGGGGCCACAGCTTTGTTGGTGGCCCGGTGTGAGTGGGCTTCTGCTGGCCTTTCTGCAGGAGTTGCCAGGCTGCCGCCTGTAAAGAAGAGGTTGTGTCACCCATACCTTCCGCTGGAATTTCTCTCCGGACAGAGGTGAGGAAGGAAAAAAGCAGTGGGGGCCGGGACAGGAGGGGTATCTCAGGCAGGGCAATGGAAAGCTTCTGGAAGAGCGCCCGGGGACAGGACCACCCTGGCTGGCCTGCAGGCACCAAGTTGGCCTGCGTGCTGTCGCTGGTGTGGCTCCACGGTCCTTCCACTAGGCTTTCAAGCCCTTGTACATATTCAGGTGTTTTACCTGGAAAGGGTGGGAACAGTTCAGCAGCAGCTGGCCTGGGGCTCAGCTCACGTTTACTCACAGATGCCTCGGCACGGTCCCCAAGCTTTGCAATGAGGTCGCTCCTTGCGTGGGGGGTGGGTTGATGGCTGTATGGGAGATGCTTCCCCACCTCTGACCAATTTCATAATTGTTTACGACTGGAGCAAGTGCCCTGATAGGGTTTTCCTCTGTATAACTCGTGGGTTCAGGTTTTTTTTTTCTTTTATGGTTCAAGTTAGATTTTATTCCTCTTTTATGTATTTATAGATATAAGCATGGAAATAATTCATTCCTATAAATACATCTGTGTGACGGGAAGAACTTTATTCTGTTTTATTTTTAAATTTTATTTTTTAAAATTTTGAAATTTAATTTTATTTATTTTTTTTATACAGCACGTTATTAATAGTTATGTATTTTATGCATATACATGTATACAGGTCAATCCCAATCTCCCAACTCATCGCACCACCACCACCCCATGGCTTCCCACACTTGGTGTCCATACGTTTGTTCTCTACCTCTGTGTCTCTATTTCTTCCGTGCAAACCAGTTCATCTGTACCATTTTTTAGGCTCCACATATATGCATTAATATACAATATTTGTTTTCCTCTTTCTGACTTACTTCATTCTGTATGACAGTCTCTCGATCCATCGATGTCTCTACAAATGACCCAGTTTCATTCCTTTTAATGGCCGAGTAATATTCCATTTTATATATGTACCACATCTTTATCCATTCATCTGTCTGTGGGCATTTAGGTTGCTTCCATTACCTGGCTATTGTAAATAGTGCTGCAACAAACATTGTGGTGAATGTGCCTTTTTGAAATACGGTTTTCTCTGGGTATATGCACAGAAGTGGGATTGCTGGATCAGATGGTAATTCTATTTCTAATTTTTTTAAGGAAACTCCATACTGTTCTCCATAGTTACTGTATCAATTTACATTCCCACCAATAGTGGAAGAGGGCTCCTTTTGTCCACACCATCCCCAGAATTGGTTGTTTGTAGATTTCCTGATGATGCCGATTCTAACAGGTGTGAGGTGATACCTCATTGTAGTATTGATTTGCATTTCTCTAATAATTAGTGCTGTTGAGCAGCTTTTCATGTGCGTCTTGGCCATCTCTGTGTCTCCTTTGAAGAAACGTCTCTTTAGATCTTCTGCCCATTTATTTTGGGTTGTTTGTTTTTTTAATATTAAGCTTCATGAGCTGTTTATATATATTGGAGATTAAACCTCTGTCCATTGATTCGTCTGCAAGGATTTTTGCCCATTCTGAGGGATGCCTTTTTCCATTCCCGTGTTTTTTAACAAAAATGGAAAGAAAGGAAAAGAAGCAGAACACTAATGTGCGTAAAATATGCCTTTTGAAACGGTCGTTTTGAAATATGGACGTCCTTTGAATTTTTTGGTCGATATGTGACCCCAGGATTTGTTTTCAGGGCAGGTGTCATTTACAGGCCTGCAATGATTTTGAATATCAACTGACCATTAGCGTTGGGATTAAAGCTGCTGTTGTGTGAAACGGCCACAAGGTGGCAGCAGTTCACCCTTACCAAATCTGGTTACTAGGGCAAGAGAGCCTCAGTGGAAGTGATGTTCTAGATTGGAGTTTAGAATGGAATGTGCCAGGAGAAAGCCCCTCACGTTTGTCTCACTACTTCTTGTTCGTGTTTTTAATTTAATTTTTTATTTTTTATTACAACAAGTTTGATTACAATGTTTGGCTTGTTGTAGGTGTGGAAGATGTGGTTCTTTTACACATATACAGATGTCTGTTCTTCCTGGGATCCTTTTCCCATGTATGTTATGACAGAATATTGAGTAGTCCTCTCTTGGTATTCTGTAGGTCTTTGGTGATTATATATGTCACCTGTGTTTGTATATGTCTGTTAACCCCGATATCGTAATGAAACCAATCCTCACAGCTATCCATTGGTGAACCATAAGTCTGTTTAATGAATCTGTGATTGCCCATCTCCGTGGAAATATCTGCCCTGGTATCCATTTTTAGGTAACACCTATAAGTGATATGATATGATATGTGTCTTCCACTTTCTGACTTACTACAAATCACGTGATTACTTCTAGACTCATCTACGGTGCTGCAAATGTCATTGTGTCCTTTTTTTCCTTGGCTTCTCTTCTGCCTTAGCGGGGTCCATTTTCAACAATGTGATTCCCTGAGGGTAGTGGATTAGCTGACCTGGGCAGCCTTACCCTGCCGGCCCGCCCTCCCCAGGTGTGCCTCGTTGAGGTCAATATAAACAGCGCTCCAGGCAGCAATAGCCCCTGAAGCTGTGCCTGACTCCATATTCTCTGCCCCGTCAGCAGTCTCGGGGCTGTGCTGGTGGGAGGGAGTGAGGGGCCACAGCTTTGTTGGTGGCCCGGTGTGAGTGGGCTTCTGCTGGCCTTTCTGCAGGAGTTGCCAGGCTGCCGCCTGTAAAGAAGAGGTTGTGTCACCCATACCTTCCGCTGGAATTTCTCTCCGGACAGAGGTGAGGAAGGAAAAAAGCAGTGGGGGCCGGGACAGGAGGGGTATCTCAGGCAGGGCAATGGAAAGCTTCTGGAAGAGCGCCCGGGGACAGGACCACCCTGGCTGGCCTGCAGGCACCAAGTTGGCCTGCGTGCTGTCGCTGGTGTGGCTCCACGGTCCTTCCACTAGGCTTTCAAGCCCTTGTACATATTCAGGTGTTTTACCTGGAAAGGGTGGGAACAGTTCAGCAGCAGCTGGCCTGGGGCTCAGCTCACGTTTACTCACAGATGCCTCGGCACGGTCCCCAAGCTTTGCAATGAGGTCGCTCCTTGCGTGGGGGGTGGGTTGATGGCTGTATGGGAGATGCTTCCCCACCTCTGACCAATTTCATAATTGTTTACGACTGGAGCAAGTGCCCTGATAGGGTTTTCCTCTGTATAACTCGTGGGTTCAGGTTTTTTTTTTCTTTTATGGTTCAAGTTAGATTTTATTCCTCTTTTATGTATTTATAGATATAAGCATGGAAATAATTCATTCCTATAAATACATCTGTGTGACGGGAAGAACTTTATTCTGTTTTATTTTTAAATTTTATTTTTTAAAATTTTGAAATTTAATTTTATTTATTTTTTTTATACAGCACGTTATTAATAGTTATGTATTTTATGCATATACATGTATACAGGTCAATCCCAATCTCCCAACTCATCGCACCACCACCACCCCATGGCTTCCCACACTTGGTGTCCATACGTTTGTTCTCTACCTCTGTGTCTCTATTTCTTCCGTGCAAACCAGTTCATCTGTACCATTTTTTAGGCTCCACATATATGCATTAATATACAATATTTGTTTTCCTCTTTCTGACTTACTTCATTCTGTATGACAGTCTCTCGATCCATCGATGTCTCTACAAATGACCCAGTTTCATTCCTTTTTATGGCCGAGTAATATTCCTTTTTATATATGTACCAAATCTTTATCCATTCATCTGTCTGTGGGCATTTAGGTTGCTTCCATTACCTGGCTATTGTAAATAGTGCTGCAATGAACATTGTGGTGAATATGCCTTTTAGATTTACGGTTTTCTCTGGGTATATACCCAGAAGTGGGATTGCTGGATCAGATGGTAATTCTATTTCTAGTTTTTTTAAGGAAACTCCATACTGTTCTCCATAGTGACTGTATCAATTTACATTCCCACCAATAGTGGAAGAGGGCTCCTTTTGTCCACACCCTCCCCAGAATTGGTTGTTTGTAGATTTTCTGATGATGCCGATTCTAACAGGTGTGAGGTGATACCTCATTGTAGTTTTGATTTGCATTTCTCTAATAATTAGTGCTGTTGAGCAGCTTTTCATGTGCGTCTTGGCCATCTCTGTGTCTCCTTTGAAGAAACGTCTCTTTAGATCTTCTGCCCATTTTTGTATTCGGTTGTTTGTTTTTTAATATTAAGCTGCATGAGCTGTTTATATATATTGGAGATTAAACCTCTGTCCATTGATTCGTTTGCAATGATTTTCGCCCATTCTGAGGGATGCCTTTTTCCATTCCCGTGTTTTTTAACAAAAAAGGAAAGAAAGGAAAAGAAGCAGAACACTAATGTGCGTAAAATATGCCTTTTGAAACGGTCGTTTTGAAATATGGACGTCCTTTGAATTTTTTGGTCGATATGTGACCCCAGGATTTGTTTTCAGGGCATGTGTCATTTACAGGCCTGCAATGATTTTGAATATCAACTGACCATTAGCGCTGGGATTAAATCTGCTGTTGTGTGAAACGGCCACAAGGTGGCAGCAGTTCTCCCTTACCAAATCTGGTTACTAGGGCAACAGAGCCTCAGTGGAAGTGATCTTCTAAATTGGAATTTAGAATGGAATATGCCAGGAGAAAGCCCCTCACGTTTGTCTCACTACTTCTTCTTCGTGTTTTTAATTTAATTTTTTATTTTTTATTATAGCAAGTTTGATTACAATGTTTGGCTTGTTGTAGGTGTGGAAGATGTGGTTCTTTTACACATATACAGATGTCTCTTCTTCCTGGGATCCTTTTCCCATGTACGTTATGACAGAATGTTGAGTAGTCCACTCTTGGTATTCTGTAGGTCTTTGGTGATTATATATGTCACCTGTGTTTGTATATGTCTGTTAACCCCGATATCGTAATGAAACCAATCCTCACACCTTTCCATTGGTGAACCATAAGTTTGTTTAATGAATCTGTGATTGCCCTTCTCCGTGGAAATATCTGCCCTGGTATCCATTTTTAGGTAACACCTATAAGTGATATGATATGATATGTGTCTTTCACTTTCTGACTTACTACAAGTCACGTGATTACTTCTAGACTCATCTACGGTGCTGCAAATGGCATTGTGTCCTTTTCTCCCTTGGCTTCTATTCTGCCTTAGCGAGGTCCATTTTCAACAATGTGATTCCCTGAGGGTTGTGGATTAGCTGAACTGGGCAGCCTTAAACTGCCGGCCCGCCCTCCCCAGGTGTGCCTCGTTGAGGTCAATATAAACAGAGCTCCAGGCAGCAATAGCCCCTGAAGCTGTGCCTGACTCCATATTCTCTGCCCCGTCAGCAGTCTTGGGCCTGTGCTGGTGGGAGGGAGTGAGGGGCCACAGCTTTGTGGGTGGCCCGGTGTGAGTGGGGCTCTGCTGGCCTTTCTGCAGGAGTTGCCAGGCTGACACCTGTAAAGAAGAGGATGTGTCACCCATACCTTCCGCTGGAATTTCTCTCCGGACAGAGGTGAGGAAGGAAAAAAGCAGTGGGTGCCGGGAGAGGAGGGGTATCTCAGGCAGGGCAATGGAAAGCTTCCGGAAGAGCGTCCAGGACTAGGACCACCCTGGCTGGCCTGCAGGCAACAAGTTGGCCTCCGTGCTGTCGCTGGTGTGGCTCCACGGCCCTTCCTCTAGGCTTTCAAGCCCTTGTACATATTCAGGTGTTTTACCTGGGAAGGGTGGGAACAGTTCAGCAGCAGCTGGCCTGGGGCTCAGCTCACGTTTACTCACAGATGCCTCGGCACGGTCCCCCAGCTTTGCAATGAGGACGCTCCTTGGGTGGGGGGTGGGTTGCTGGCTGTATGGGAGATGGTTCCCCACCTCTGACCAAATTCAGAATTGTTTACCGCTGGAGCAAGTGCCCTGATAGGTTTTTCCTCTGTATAACTCGTGGGTTCACTTTTTTTTTCTTTTGTGGTTCAAGTTAGATTTTATTCCTCTTTTATGTATTTATAGATATAAGCATGGAAATAATTCATTCCTATAAATACATCTGTGTGACGGGAAGCACTTTTTTCTGTTTTATTTTTAAATTTTATTTTTTAAAATTTTGAAATTTAAATTTATTTATTTTTTTATACAGCACGTTATTATTAGTTATGTATTTTATGCATATACATGTATTCAGGTCAATCCCAATATCCCAACTCATCCCACCACCACCACCCCATGGCTTCCCACACTTGGTGTCCATACGTTTGTTCTCTACCTCTGTGTCTCTATTTCTTCCCTGCAAACGAGTTCATCTGTACCATTTTTAGGCTCCACATATATGCATTAATATACAATATTTGTTTTCCTCTTTCTGACTTACTTCATTCTGTATGACAGTCTCTCAATCCATCGATGTCTCTACAAATGACCCAGTTTCATTCCTTTATATGGTCGAGTAATATTCCATTATATATATGTACCACATCTTTATCCATTTATCTGTCTGTGGGCATTTAGGTTGCTTCCATTACCTGGCTATTGTAAATAGTGCTGCAACGAACATTGTGGTGAATGTGCCTTTTGGAAATACGGTTTTCTCTGGGTATATGCCCAGAAGTGGGATTGCTGGATCAGATGGTAATTCTATTTCTAATTTTTTTAAGGAAACTCCATACTGTTCTCCATAGTGACTGTATCAATTTACATTCCCACCAATAGTGGAAGAGGGCTCCTTTTGTCCACACCCTCCCCAGAATTTGTTGTTTGTAGATTTCCTGATGATGCCGATTCTAACATGTGTGAGGTGATACTCATTGTAGTTTTGATTTGCATTTCTCTAATAATTAGTGCTGTTGAGCAGCTTTTCATGTGCGTCTTGGCCATCTCTGTGTCTCCTTTGAAGAAACGTCTCTTTAGATCTTCTGCCCATTTTTGTATTGGGTTGTTTGTTTTTTTAATATTAAGCTGCATGAGCTGTTTATATATATTGGAGATTAAACCTCTGTCCATTGATTCGTTTGCAACGATTTTCGCCCATTCTGAGGGATGCCTTTTTCCATTCCCGTTTTTTTTAACAAAAAAGGAAAGAAAGGAAAAGAAGCAGAACACTAATGTGCGTAAAATATGCCTTTTGAAACGGTCGTTTTGAAATATGGACGTGCTTTGAATTTTTTGGTCGATATGTGACCCCAGGATTTGTTTTCAGGGCAGGTGTCATTTTCAGGCCTGCAATGATTTTGAATATCAACTGACCATTAGCACTGGGATTAAAGCTGCTGTTGTGTGAAACGGGCACAAGGTGGCAGCAGTTCTCCCTTGCCAAATCTGGTTACTACTGCAGGAGAGCCTCAGTGGAAGTGGTGCTCTAGATTGGAATTTAGAATGGAATGTGCCAGGAGAAAGCCCCTCAAGTTTGTCTCACGAATTCTTGTTCGTGTTTTTAATTTAATTTTTTATATTTTTTATTACAGCAAGTTTGATTACAATGTTTGGCTAGTTGTAGGTGTGGAAGATGTGGTTCTTTTACACATATACAGATGACTGTTCTTCCTGGGATCCTTTTCCCATGTACGTTATGACAGAGTTGAGTAGTTCTCTCTTAGTATTCTGTAGGTCTTTGGTGATTATATATGTCACCTGTGTTTGTATATGTGTGTTAACCCCGATATCGTAATGAAACCAATCCTCACACCTTTCCATTGGTGAACCATAAGTTTGTTTAATGAATCTGTGATTGCCCTTCTCCGTGGAAATATCTGCCCTGATATCCATTTTTAGGTAACACCTATAAGTGATATGATATGATATGTGTCTTTCAATTTCTCACTTACTACAAGTCACGTGATTACTTCTAGACTCATGTACGTTGCTGCAAATGGCATTGTGTCCTTTTTTCCCTTGGCTTCTCTTCTGCCTTAGCGAGGTCCATTTTCAACAATGTGATTCCCTGAGGGTTGTGGATTAGCTGACCTGGGCAGCCTTACCCTGCCGGCCCGCCCTCCCCAGGTGTGCCTCGTTGAGGTCAATATAAACAGAGCTCCAGGCTGCAATAGCCCCTGAAGCTGTGCCTGACTCCATATTCTCTGCCCCGTCAGCAGTCTCGGGGCTGTGCTGGTGGGAGGGAGTGAGGGGCCACAGCGTTGTGGGTGGCCCGGTGTGAGTGGGGCTCTGCTGGCCTTTCTGCAGGAGTTGCCAGGCTGCCGCCTGTAAAGAAGAGGATGTGTCACCCATACCTTCCGCTGGAATTTCTCTCCGGACAGAGGTGAGGAAGGAAAAAAGCAGTGGGGGCCGGGAGAGGAGGGGTATCTCAGGCAGGGCAATGGAAAGCTTCTGGAAGAGATCCCGGGGCCAGGACCACCCTGGCTGGCCTGCAGGCACCAAGTTGGCCTGCGTGCTGTCGCTGGTGTGGCTCCACGGCCCTTCCTCTAGGCTTTCAAGACCTTGTACTTATTCAGGTGTTTTACCTGGGAATGGTGGGAACAGTTCAGCAGCAGCTGGCCTGGGCCTCAGCTCATGTTTACTCACAGATGCCTCGGCACGATCCCCCAGCTTTGCAATGAGGACACTCCTTGCGTGGGGGGTGGGTTGCTGGCTGTATGGGAGATGGTTCCCCACCTCTGACCAATTTCAGAATTGTTTACCGCTGGAGCAAGTGCCCAGATAGGGTTTTCCTGTGTAAAACTCGTGAGTTCATGTTTTTTTTTTCTTTTATGTTTGAAGTTATATTTTATTCCTCTTTTATGAATTTATAGATATAAGCATTGAAATAATTCATTCCTATAAATACATCTGTGTGACGGGAAGAACTTTTTTCTGTTTTATTGTTAAATTCTATTTTTTTAAAATTCGAAAAATAATTTTATTTATGTTTTTATACAGCAGGTTTTTATTAGTTATGTATTTTATGCATATACATGTATACAGGTCAATCCCAATCTCCCAACTCATCCCACCACTACCACCCCATGGATTCCCACACTTGGTGTCCATACGTTTGTTCTCTACCTCTGTGTCTCTATTTCTTCCCTGCAAACGAGTTCATCTGTACCATTTTTAGGCTCCACATATATGCATTAATATACAATATTTGTTTTCCTCTTTCTGACTTACTTCATTCTGTATGACAGTCTCTCGATCCATCGATGTCTCTACAAATGACCCAGTTTCATTCCTTTTTATGGCCGAGTCATATTCCATTTTATATATGTACCACATCTTTATCCATTCATCTGTCTGTGGGCATTTAGGTTGCTTCCATTACCTGGCTATTGTAAATAGTGCTGCAACGAACATTGTGGTGAATGTGCCTTTTTGAAATACGGTTTTCTCTGGGTATATGCCCAGAAGTGGGATTGCTGGATCAGATGGTAATTCTATTTCTAATTTTTTTAAGGAAACTCCATACTGTTCTCCATAGTGACTGTATCAATTTACATTCCCACCAATAGTGGAAGAGGGCTCCTTTTGTCCACACCCTCCCCAGAATTGGTTGTTTGTAGATTTTCTGATGATGCCGATTCTAACAGGTGTGAGGTGATACCTCATTGTAGTTTTGATTTGCATTTCTCTAATAATTAGTGCTGTTGAGCAGCTTTTCATGTGCGTCTTGGCCATCTCTGTGTCTCCTTTGAAGAAACGTCTCTTTAGATCTTCTGCCCATTTTTTTGGGGTTGTTTGTTTTTTTTAATATTAAGCTGCATGAGCTGTTTATATATATAGGAGATTAAACCTCTGTCCATTGATTCGTCTGCAACGATTTTCGCCCATTCTGAGGGATGCCTTTTTCCATTCCCGTGTTTTTTAACAAAAAAGGAAAGAAAGGAAAAGAAGCAGAACACTAATGTGCGTAAAATATGCCTTTTGAAACGGTCGTTTTGAAATATGGACGTCCTTTGAATTTTTTGGTCGATATGTGACCCCAGGATTTGTTTTCAGGGCAGGTGTCATTTACAGGCCTGCAATGATTTTCAATATCAACTGACCATTAGCGTTGGGATTAAAGCTGCTGTTGTGAGAAACGGCCACAAGGTGGCAGCAGTTCACCCTTACCAAATCTGGTTACTAGGGCAAGAGAGCCTCAGTGGAAGTGGTGTTCTAGATTGGAGTTTAGAATGGAATGTGCCAGGAGAAAGCCCCTCACGTTTGTCTCACTACTTCTTGTTCGTGTTTTTAATTTAATTTTTTTATTTTTTATTACAGCAAGTTTGATTACAATGTTTGGCTTCTTGTAGGTGTGGAAGATGTGGTTCTTTTACACATATACAGATGACTGATCTTCCTGGGATCCTTTTCCCATGTCCGTTATGACAGAATGTTGAGTAGTCCTCTCTTGGTATTCTGTAGGTCTTTGGTGATTATATATGTCACCTGTGTTTGTATATGTCTGTTAACCCCGATATCGTAATGAAACCAATCCTCACACCTTTCCATTGGTGAACCATAAGTTTGTTTAATGAATCTGTGATTGCCCTTCTCCGTGGAAATATCTGCCCTGGTATCCATTTTTAGGTAACACCTATAAGTGATATGATATGATATGTGTCTTTCACTTTCTGACTTACTACAAGTCACGTGATTACTTTTAGACTCATCTAAGGTGCGGCAAATGGCATTGTGTCCTTTTTTTCCTTGGCATCTCTTCTGCCTTAGCGGGGTCCATTTTCAACAATGTGATTCCCTGAGGGTTGTGGATTAGCTGACCTGGGCAGCCTTACCCTGCCGGCCCGCCGGCCCCAGCTGTGCCTCGTTGAGGTCAATATAAACAGAGCTCCAGGCAGCAATAGCCCCTGAAGCTGTGCCTGACTCCATATTCTCTGCCCCATCAGCAGCCTCGGGGCTGTGCTGGTGGGAAGGAGTGAGGGGCCACAGCTTTGTGGGTGGCCCGGTGTGAGTGGGGTCCTGCTGGCCTTTCTGCAGGAGTTGCCAGGCTGCCACCTGTAAAGAAGAGGATGTGTCACCCATACCTTCCGCTGGAATTTCTCTCCGGACAGAGGTGAGGAAGGAAAAAAGCAGTGGGGGCCGGGACAGGAGGGGTATCTCAGGCAGGGCAATGGAAAGCTTCTGGAAGAGCGCCAGGGTCCAGGACCACACTGGCTGGCCTGCAGGCACCAAGTTGCCCTGCGTGCTGTCACTGGTGTGGCTCCACAGTCCTTCCTCTAGGCTTTCAAGCCCTTGTACATATTCAGGTGTTTTACCTGGAAAGATTGGGAACAGTTCAGCAGCAGCTGGCCTGGGGCTCAGCTCACGTTTACTCACAGATGCCTCGGCACGGTCCCCCAGCTTTGCAATGAGGACGCTCCTTGCGTGGGGGGTGGGTTGCTGGCTGTATGGGAGATGGTTCCCCACCTCTGACCAATTTCAGAATTGTTTACCGCTGGAGCAAGTGCCCAGATAGGGTTTTCCTCTGCAAAACTCGTGAGTTCAGGATTTTTTTTTCTTTTATGTTTCAAGTTATATTTTATTCCTCTTTTATGTATTTATAGATATAAGCATTGAAATAATTCATTCCTATAAATACATCTGTGTGACAGAAGAAATTTTTTCTGTTTTATTGTTAAATTCTATTTTTTTTAAATTTTGAAATATAATTTTATTTATGTTTTTATACAGCAGGTTTTTATTAGTTATGTATTTTATGCATATATATGCATACAGGTCAATCCAAATCTCCCAACTCATCCCACCACCACCACCCCATGGTTTCCCACACTTGGTGTCCATACGTTTGTTCTCTACCTCTGTGTCTCTATTTCTTCCCTGCAAACCAGTTCATCTGTACCATTTTTTTAGGTTCCACATATATGCATTAATATACAATATTTGTTTTCTGCTTTCTGACTTACTTCATTCTGTATGACAGTCTCTCGATCCATCAATGTCTCTATAAATGACCCAGTTTCATTCCTTTTTATGGCCGAGTTATATTCCATTTTATATATGTACCACATCTTTATCCATTCATCTGTCTGTGGGCATTTAGGTTGCTTCCATTACCTGGCTATTGTAAATAGTGCTGCAACGAACATTGTGGTGAATGTGCGTTTTTGATTTACGGTTTTCTCTGGGTATATGCCCAGAAGTGGGATTGCTGGATCAGATGGTAATTCTATTTCTAGTTTTTTTAAGGAAACTCCATACTGTTCTCCATAGTGACTGTATCAAGTTACATTCCCACCAATAGTGGAAGAGGGCTCCTTTTGTCCACACCCTCCCCAGAATTTGTTGTTTGTAGATTTTCTGATGAGGCCGATTCTAACAGGTGTGAGGTGATACCTCATTGTAGTTTTGATTTGCATTTCTCTAATAATTAGTGCTGTTGAGCAGCTTTTCATGTGCGTCTTGGCCATCTCTGTGTCTCCTTTGAAGAAACGTCTCTTTAGATCTTCTGCCCATTTTTGTATTGGGTTGTTTGTTTTTTTAATATTAAGCTGCATGAGCTGTTTATATATATTGGAGATTAAACCTCTGTCCATTGATTCGTTTGCAACGATTTTCGCCCATTCTGAGGGATGCCTTTTTCCATTCCCGTGTTTTTTAACAAAAAAAGGAAAGAAAGGAAAAGAAGCAGAACACTAATGTGCGTAAAATATGCCTTTTGAAACGGTCGTTTTGAAATATGGACGTCCTTTGAATTTTTTGGTCGATATGTGACCCCAGGATTTGTTTTCAGGGCAGGTGTCATTTACAGGCCTGCAATGATTTTGAATATCAACTGACCATTAGCACTGGGATTAAAGCTGCTGTTGTGTGAAACGGCCACAAGGTGGCAGCAGTTCTCCCTTACCAAATCTGGTTACTAGGGCAAGAGAGCCTCAGTGGAAGTGGTGTTCTAGATTGGAATTTAGAATGGAATGTGCCAGGAGAAAGCCCCTCAAGTTTGTCTCACTACATCTTGTTCGTGTTTTTAATTTAATTTTTTATATTTTTTATTACAGCAAGTTTGATTACAATGTTTGGCTTGTTGTAGGTGTGGAAGATGTGGTTCTTTTACACATATACAGATGTCTGTTCTTCCTGGGATCCTTTTCCCATGTACGTTATGACAGAGTTAAGTAGTCCTCTCTTGGTATTCTGTAGGTCTTTGGTGATTATATATGTCACCTGTGTTTGTATATGTGTGTTAACGCCGATATCGTAATGAAACCAATCCTCACACCTTTCCATTGGTGAACCATAAGTTTGTTTAATGAATCTGTGATTGCCCTTCTCCGTGGAAATATCTGCCCTGCTATCCATTTTTAGGTAACACCTATAAGTGATATGATATGATATGTGTCTTTCACTTTCTGACTTACTACAAGTCACGTGATTACTTCTAGACTCATCTACGGGGCTGCAAATGGCATTGTGTCCTTTTTTTCCTTGGCTCATCTTCTGCCTTAGCGAGGTCCATTTTCACCAATGTGATTCCCTGAGGGTTGTGGATTAGCTGACCTGGGCAGCCTTAACCTGCCGGCCCGCCCTCCCCAGGTGTGCCTCGTTGAGGTCAATATAAACAGAGCTCCGGCAGCAATAGCCCCTGAACCTGTGCCTGACTCCATATTCTCTGCCCCATCAGCAGTCTCGGGGCTGTGCTGGTGGGAGGGAGAGAGGTGCCACAGCTTTGTGGGTGGCCCGGTGTGAGTGGGGTTCTGCTGGCCTTTCTGCAGGAGTTGCCAGGCTGCCGCCTGTAAAGAAGAGGATGTGTCACCCATACCTTCCGCTGGAATTTCTCTCCGGACAGAGATGAGGAAGGAAAAAAGCAGTGGGGGCCGGGACAGGAGGGGTATCACAGGCAGGGCAATGGAAAGCTTCTGGAGGAGCGCCCGAGTCCAGGACCACACTGGCTGGCCTGCAGGCACCAAGTTGCCCTGCGTGCTGTCACTGGTGTGGCTCCACGGTCCTTCCTCTAGGCTTTCAAGCCCTTGTACATATTCAGGTGTTTTACCTGGAAAGGTTGGGAACAGTTCAGCAGCAGCTGGCCTGGGGCTCAGCTCACGTTTACTCACAGATGCCTCGGCACGGTCCCCCAGCTTTGCAATGAGGATGCTCCTTGCGTGGGGGTTGGGTTGCTGGCTGTATGGGAGATGGTTCCCCACCTCTGACCAATTTCAGAATTGCTTACCACTGGAGCAAGTGCCGTGATAGGGTTTTCCTCTGTATAACTCGTGGGTTCACTTTTTGTTTCTTTTATGTTTCAAGTTAGATGTTATTCCTCTTTTATGTATTTATAGATATAAGCATGGAAATAATTCATTCCTATAAATACATCTGTGTGACGGGAAGAACTTTTTTCTGTTTTATTGTTAAATTCTATTTTTTTTAAATTTTGAAATATAATTTTATTTATTTTTTTTATACAGCACGTTATTATTAGTTATGTATTTTATGCATATATATGTATTCAGGTCAATCCCAATCTCCCAACTCATCCCACGACCACCACCCCATGGCTTCCCACACTTGTTGTCCATACGTTTGTTCTCTACCTCTGTGTCTCTATTTCTTCCCTGCAAACCAGTTCATCTGTACCATTTTTTAGGCTCCACATATATGCATTTATATACAATATTTGTTTTCCTCTTTCTGACTTACTTCATTCTGTATGACAGTCTCTCGATCCATCGATGTCTCTACAAATGACCCAGTTTCATTCCTTTTTATGGCCGAGTAATATTCCATTTTATATATGTACCACATCTTTATCCATTCATCTGTCTGTGGGCATTTAGGTTGCTTCCATTACCTGGCTATTGTAAATAGTGCTGCAATGAACATTGTGGTGAATGTGCCTTTTTGAAATAAGGTTTTCTCTGGGTATATGCCCAGAAGTGGGATTGCTGGATCAGATGGTAATTCTATTTCTAGTTTTTTTAAGGAAACTCCATACTGTTCTCCATAGTGACTGTATCAAGTTACATTCCCACCAATAGTGGAAGAGGGCTCCTTTTGTCCACACCCTCCCCAGAATTGGTTGTTTGTAGAGTTTCTGATGATGCCGATTCTAACAGGTGTGAGGTGATACCTCATTGTAGTTTTGATTTGCATTTCTCTAATAATTAGTGCTGTTGAGCAGCTTTTCATGTGCGTCTTGGCCATCTCTGTGTCTCCTTTGAAGAAACGTCTCTTTAGATCTTCTGCCCATTTTTGTATTGGGTTGTTTGTTTTTTTAATATTAAGCTGCATGAGCTGTTTATATATATTGGAGATTATACCTCTGTCCATTGATTCGTTTGCAACGATTTTCGCCCATTCTGAGGGATGCCTTTTTCCATTCCCGTGTTTTTTAACAAAAAAGGAAAGAAAGGAAAAGAAGCAGAACACTAATGTGCGTAAAATATGCCTTTTGAAACGGTCGTTTTGAAATATGGACGTCCTTTGAATTTTTTGGTCGATATGTGACCCCAGGATTTGTTTTCAGGGCAGGTGTCATTTACAGGCCTGCAATGATTCTGAATATCAACTGACCATTAGTGCTGGGATTAAAGCTGCTGTTGTGTGAAACGGCCACACGGTGGCAGCAGTTCTCCCTTACCAAATCTGGTTACTAGGGCAAGAGAGCCTCAGTGGAAGTGGTGTTCTAGATTGGAATTTAGAATGGAATGTGCCAGGAGAAAGCCCCTCAAGTTTGTCTCACTACTTCTTGTTTGTGTTTTTAATTTAATTTTTTATTTTTTATTACAGGAAGTTTGATTACAATGTTTGGCTTGTTGTAGGTGTGGAAGATGTGGTTCTTTTACACATATACAGATATCTGTTTTTCCTGGGATCCTTTTCCCATGTACGTTATGACAGAATGTTGAGTAGTCCTCTCTTGGTATTCTGTAGGTCTTTGGTGATTATATATGTCACATGTGTTTGTATATGTGTGTTAACGCCGATATCGTAATGAAACCAATCCTCACACCTTTCCATTGGTGAACCATAAGTTTGTTTAATGAATCTGTGATTGCCCTTCTCCGTGGAAATATCTGCCCTGGTATCCATTTTTAGGTAACACCTATAAGTGATATGATATGATATGTGTCTTTCACTTTCTGACTTACTACAAGTCACGTGATTATTTCTAGACTCATCTACAGTGCTGCAAATGGCATTGTGTCCTTTTTTCCCTTGGCTTCTCTTCTGCCTTAGCGTGGTCCATTTTCACCAATGTGATTTCCTGAGGGTTGTGGATTAGCTGACCTAGGTAGCCTTACCCTGCCGGCCCGCCCTCCCATGGTGTGCCTCGTCAGGCTATATGCTGACACACCGGTCAGTGCCTGCGTATGGGTCACGAGTAGGCTATGGCTTGGGGGTAAGCTGTAGGGCTGGTGGTGGGTTTCCGTTCTGGACTAGGGTTAGGGTTAGGGAACGGCAAGGCTTAGGGCACAGGTGAGGGTACGGAAACGAGTGAGGGTCTGGCTACGTGCTGACGCACGGGTCAGTGCCAGCGTATGGGCCAGGATTAGGCTACGGCGTAGTGTAAGGTGTAGGGCTGGTGGTGGGTTTCCGTGATGGGCTAGGGTTAGGGTTAAGGAACGGAAAGGCTTAGGGCACAGGGCATGGTACGGAAACGTGGGAGGGTCAGGCTAAGTGCTGACGCACGGCTCAGTGCCAGCGTACGGGCCAGGAGTTGGCTACAGCATAGGGTAGAGTGTAGGGCTGGTGGTGGGTTTCCGTTCGGGGCTAGGGTTAGGATAAGGGAACGGCAAGGCTTAGGGCACAAGTGAGGGTAGAGTAACATGGGAGTGTCAGGCTATGTGCTGAAGCACAGGTCAGTGCCCGCGTACGGGCCAGGAGTAGGCTACGGCTTGGGGGTTAGGTATAGGGCTGGTGGTGTGTTTCCATTCAGGGCTAGGGTTAGGGTTAGGGAACGGCAAGGCTTAGGGCACAGGTGATGGTACGGAAACGTGGGAGGGTCAGGCTACGTGCTGATGCATGGGTCAGTGCCAGCGTACGGGCAAGGAGTAGGCTAAGGCTTGGGGGTAAGTTGTAGGGCTGGTGGTTGGTTTTCGTTCCGGGCTAGGGTTAGGGTTAGGGAACGGCAAGGCTTAGGGCCCACGTGAGGATACGGAAACGTGGGAAGGTCAGGCTCCGTGCTGACGCACGGGTCAGTGCCAGCGTACGGGCCAGGAGTAGGCTATAGGTTGTTGGTAAGTTTTAGGCTGGTGATGGGTTTCTGTTCTGGGCTAGGGTTAGGGTTAGGGAACGGCAAGGCTTAGGGCACAGGTGAGGGTACGGAAACGTGGGAGGGTCAGGCTACCTGCTGAATGCACGGGTCAGTGCCCGCGTATGGGCCAGGAGTAGGCTACGGCGTAAGGTAAGGTGTAGGGTTGGTGGTGGTTTTCCCTTCTGGGCTAGGGTTAGGGTTAGGGAACCGCAAGGCTTAGGGCACACTTGAGGGTACGGAAACGTGGGAGTTTCATTGCTAAGTGGTGACGCACGCATCAGTGCCAGCATACGGGCCAGGAGTAGGCTATGGCTTGGGGGTAAGGTGTAGGGCTGGTGGTGTGTTTCCGTTCCGGGCTATGGTTAGAGTTGGGGAACGTCAAGTCTTAGGGCACAGGTGAGGCTCCGGAAACGTGGGAGGGTCAGGCTACGTGCTGACGCACGGGTCAGTGCCAGCGTACGGGCCCGGAGTAGGCTACGGTGTAGGGTAAGGTGTAGGGCTGGTGGTGGGTTTCCGTTCCGGGCTAGGGTTAGAGTTAGGGAACCGCAAGTCTTAGGGCACAGGTGAGGGTACGGAAACGTGGGAGGGTCAGGCTATGTGCTGACGCACGGGTCAGTGCCAGCGTACGGGACAGGAATAGGCTACGGCTTGGGGGTAAGTTGTAGGGCTGTTGGTGGGTTTCCGTTCCGGGTTAGGGTTAGTGTTAGGGAACGTCAAGGCTTAGGGCACAGATGAGGGTGCGGAAATGTGGGAAGGTCAGGCTTCGTGCTGACGCACAGGTCAGTGCCAGCGTACGGGACAGGAGTAGGCTACGGCATAGGTTTAGATATAGGGTTGGTGGTGGGTTTCCGTTCCGGGCTAGGGTTAGGGTGAGGGAACTGCAAGGCTTAGGACACTGGTGAGGGTACGGAAACGTGGGAGGGTCAGGCTACGTGCTGATTCACGGGTCAGTGCCAGCGTATGGGCCAGGAGTAGGGTATGGCGTAGGGTATGGTTTAGGGCTGGTCGTGGTTTTCCGTTCCGGGCTAGGGTTAGGGTTAGGGAACTGCAAGGCTTAGGGCCCATGTGATGGTACGGAAACGTGGGAGGTTCAGGCTACATGCTGACGCACGTGTCAGTGCCAGCGTACGGGCCAGCAGTAGGCTTCAGCTTGGGGGTAATGTTTAGGGCTTGTGGTGTGTTTCTGTCCCGTACTAGGGTTACGGTTAGGGAATGGCAAGGCTTAGGGCACAGGTGACGTTACGGTAACGTGGGAAGATCAGGCTACGTGCTGACGCAGAGGTCAGTGCCAGCGTATGGACCACGAGTAGGCTACGGCTTGGGGGTAAGGTGTAGGGCTTGTGGTGGCTTTCCGTTCAGGGCTAGTGTTACGGTTAGGGAACGGCAAGGTTTAGGGCACATGTGAGGGTACGGCAACGTGGCAGGGTCAGGATACATTCTGAAGCACGGGTCAGTGCCAGCGTATGGACCAGGAGTAGGCTATGGCTTGGGGGTAAGCTGTAGTGCTGGTGGTGTGTTTCCGTTCCGGAATAGGGTTAGGGTTAGGGAACGGCAAGGCTTATGGCACAGGTGAGGGTACGGAAACGTGTGAGGGTCAGGCTACGTGCTGACGCACGAGTCAGTGCCAGCGTACGTGCCAGGAGTAGGCTACGGCGTAGGGTAAGGTTTAGGGCTGCTGGTGGGTTTCTGTTCCTGGCTAGGGTGAGGGTTTGGGAACGACAAGGCTTAGGGCACAGGTGATGGTACGGAAACGTGGGAGGGTCAGGCTATGTGCTGATGCACGTGTCGGTGCCAGCGTACGGGCCAGGAGTAGGCTAAGGCTTGTGGGTAAGGTTTAGGGCTGGTGGTGGGTTTCCGTTCAGGGCTAGGGTTAGGGTTAGGGAACAGCAAGGCTTAGGGCACAGGTGAGGGTACGGTAACATGGGAGGGTCAGGCTACGTGCTGAAGCACAGGTCAGTGCCCGCGAACGGGCCAGGTGTAGGCTACGGCATAGGGTACGGTGTAGGGCTGGTGGTGGGTTTCCGTTCCGGGCTAGGGTTAAGGTTAGGGAACGGCAAAGCTTAGGGCACAGGTGAGGTTACGGAAACGTGGGAGGGTCAGTCTACGTGGTGACGCACGGGTCAGTGCCAGCATATGGGCCAGGAGTAGGCTACGGCGTGGTGGTAAGGTGTAGGGCTGGTGGTGGGTTTCTGTTCCGGGCTAGGGTTAGGGTTAGGGAACGTCAAGGCTTAGGGCACAGGTGATGGTACGGAAACGTGGGAGGGTCAGGGTACGTGCTGCCGCACGGGTCAGTGCCAGCGTACGGGCCAAGAGTAGGCTATGGCTTGGGCGTTAGTTGTAGGGCTGGTGGTGGGTTTCCTTTCCGTACTAGGGTTAGTTTTAGGGAACAGCAAAGCTTACGGAACAGGTGAGGGTACGGAAATGTGGGAAGGTCAGGCTACGTGCTGACGCAAGGGTCAGTGCCAGCGTACGGGCCAGGAGTAGGCTACGGCGTAGTGTAAGGTGTAGGGCTGGTGGTGGGTTTCCGTTCCGGGCTAGGGTTAGGGTTATGGAAAGGCAAGGCTTAGGGCACAGGTGAGGGTACGGAAACGTGGGAGTGTCAGGCTATGTGCTGACGCATGTGTCAGATCCAGCATACGGGCCAGGAGTAGGCTACGGATTGGGGGTAAGTTGTAGGGCTGGTGGTGGGTTTCCGTTCCGGGCTAGGGTTAGGGTTAGGGAACGGCAAGTCTTAGGGCACAGGTGTGGGTACGGAAACGTGGGAGGGTCAGGCTATTTGCTGACATACGGGTCAGTGCCAACGTCCGGGCCAGGAGTAGGCTACGGCGTAGGGTAATGTGTAGGGCTGGTGGTGGTTTTCCGTTCAGGGCTAGGGTTAGGGTTAGGGAACGGCAAGGCTTAGGGCAAAGGTGATGGTACGGAAACGTGGGAGGGTCAGGCTACATGCTGACGCACGTGTCAGTGCCAGCGTACGGGCCATAAGTAGGCTGTGGCTTGGAGGTTAGGTGTAGGGCTGGTGGTGGGTTTCCGTTCCGTACTAGGGTTAGGGTTAGGGAATGGCAAGGCTTAGGGCACAGGTGAAGGTACGGAAATGTGGGAAGGTCAGGCTACGTGCTGACGGACGGGTCAGTGCCAGCGTTCGGGCCAGGATTAGGCTACGGCATAGGGTAAGGTGTAGGGCTTGTGGTGGGTTTCCGTTCCGGGCTAGGGTTAGGGCTAGGGAACGGCAAGGCTTAGGGCCCAGGTGAGGGTATGGAAACATGTGGGGGTTAGACTACATGCGGACGCATGGGTCAGTGCCAGCGTACGGGCCAGGAGTAGGCTACGGCTTAGGGAAAGGTTTAGGGCTGGTTGTGGGTTTCCGTTCCGGGCCAGGGTTACAGTTAGGGAACGGCAAGGCTTAGGGCACAGGTGAGGGTACGGAAACGTGGGCGGGTCAGGCTACGTGCTGACGCACGGGTCAGTGTCCGCGTACGGTCCAGGAGTAGGCTACGGCGTACGGTAAGGTGTAGGGCTGGTGGTGGGTTTCCGTTCCGGGCTTGGGTTAGGGTTAGGGAACGGCAAGGCTTAGGGCACAGGTGAGGGTACGGAAACGTGGGAGTGTCAGGCTACGTGCTGACACACGGGTCAGTGCCATCGTACCGGCCAGGTGTAGGCTACGGCTTGGGGGTTAGGTGTAGGGCTGGTGGTGGTTTTCCGTTCTGGGCTAGGGTTAGTGTTAGGGAACAGCAAGGCTTAGGGCATAGGTGAGGGTACGGAAACGTGGGAGGGTCAGGCTACGTGCTGACGCACGGGTCACTGTCAGCGTATGGGCCAGGATTAGGCTATGGCTTGGGGGTTAGGTGTAGGGCTTGTGGTGTGTTTCCGTTCCGTACTAGGTTTAGGGTTAGGGAACGGCAAGGCTTAGGGCACAGGTGAGGGTCCGCAAACGTGGGAGGGTCAGGCTACGTGCTGACGCACGGGTCAGTGCCAGCGTAAGGTCCAGGAGTATCCTAAGGCTTGGGGGTAAGTTGTAGGGCTGGTGGTGGGTTTCCGTTCATGGCTAGGGTTAGGGTTAGGGAATGGCAAGGCTTAGGGCACAGGTGAGGGTACGGAAACGGGGGAGGGTCAGGCTATGTGTCAATGCACGGGTCAGTGACAGCGTACAGGCCAGGAGTAGGCTACGGCTTGGGGGTTAGGTGTAGGGCTGGTGGTGGGTTTCCGTTCCGTACTAGGGTTAGGGTTAGGGAACGGCAAGGCTTAGGGCACAGGTGAGGGTATGGAAACGTGGGAGGTTCAGGCTACATGCTGACACACGGGTCAGTGCCAGCGTACGGGCCAGGAGTAGGCTACGGCGTAGGGAAAGGTTTAGGGCTGGTGGTGGTTTTCCGTTCCGGGCTAGGGTTAGGGTTAGGGAACGGCAAAGCTTAGGGCACAGGTGAGGGTACGGAAACGTGGGAGGGTCAGGCTACGTGCTGACGCACGTGTCAGTGTCAGCGTACAGGCCAGGAGTAGGCTACGCCGTAGGGTAAGGTCTAGGGCTGGTGGTGGGTTTCCGTTCCGGGCTAGGGTTAGGGTTAGGGAACGTCAAGGCTTAGTGCACAGGTGAGGGAACGGAAACGTGGGAGCATCAGGCTACGTGCTTACGCATGAGTCAGTGCCAGCGTATGGGCCAGCAGTAGGCTACAGCGTAGGGTAAGGTATAGGGCTGGTGGTGGGTTTCCGTTCCGGGCTAGGGTTAGGGTTAGGGAACGGCAAGGCTTAGGGCACAGGTGAGTGTACATAAACGTGGGAGGGTCAGGCTATGTGCTGACACATGGGTCAGTGCCAGCATACGGGCCAGGAGTAGGCTACGGCTTGGGGGTAAGATGTAGGTCTGGTGGTGGGTTTCCGTTCCAGGCTAGGGTTAGGGTTAGGGAACGGCAAGGCTTAGGGCACAGGTGAGGGTACGGAAACGTGGGAGCGTCAGGCTACGTGCTGATGAAAGTGTCAGTGCCTGCGTAGGGGCCAGGAATAGGCTACGTCGTAGGGAAAGTTGTAGGGCTGGTGGTGGGTTTCCGTTCCGGGCTAGGGTTAGGGTTAGGGTATGGCAAGGCTTAGGGCACAGGTGATGGTCCGCACGTGGGAGGGTAAGGCTACGTGCTGACGCACTGGTCAGTGCCAGCGTAATGTCCAGGAGTAGCCTACGGGTTGGGGGTAAGTTGTAGGGCTGGTGGTGGGTTTCCGTTCCTGGCTAGGATTAGGGTTAGGGAACGGCAAGGCTTAGGGCACAGGTGAGGGTACAGAAACGTGGGAGGGTCAGGCTATGTGCTGATGCACGGGTCAGTGCCAGCGTACCGGCTAGTAGTAGGCTACGGCTTGGGGGTTAGGTGTAGGGCTGGTGGTGGGTTTCTGTTCCGGACTACGTTTAGGTTTAGGGAACGGTAAGGCTTAGGGCACATGTGAGGGTACTGAAATGTGTGAGGGTCAGGCTACGTGCTGACGCACGTGTAAGAGCCAGCGTACGGGCCAGGAGTAGGCTACGGCTTGTGGCTAAGTTTTAGGGCTGGTGGTGGCTTTCCGTTCCGGGCTAGGGTTAGGGTTAGGGAACGGCAAGGCTTAGGGCACAGGTGAGGGTACAGAAACGTGGGAGGGTTAGGCTACGTGCTGACGCACGGGTCAGTGCCCGCGTACGGGCCATGTGTAGGCTACAGCATATGATAAGGTGTAGGGCTAGTGGTGGGTTTCCGTTCCGGGCTAGGGTTAGGGTTAGGGAACGGCAAGGCTTAGGGCACAGGTGAGGGTACGGAAACGTTGGAGAGTCACGCTACGTGCTGACGCACGGGTCAGTGCCAGCATATGGGCCAGGATTACGCTACGGCTTGGGGGTAAAGTGTAGGGCTGGTGGTGGGTTTCCGTTCCGGGCTAGGGTTAGGGTTACGGAACGGCAAGGCTTAGGGCACGGGTGAGGGTACAGAAACGTGGGAGGGTCAGGCTATTTGCTGATGCTAGGGTTACTGCCACCGAACGTGCCAGGAGTAGGCTACGGCTTGGGGGTAAGGTGTAGGGCTGGTGGTGGGTTTCCGTTCCGGGCTAGGGTTAGGGTTACAGAACGGCAAGGCTTAGGGCAGAGGTGAGGGTACAGAAACGTGGGAGGGTCAGGCTACATGATGACGCAAGGGGCAGTGCCACCGTACAGTCCAGGAGTAGGCTACGGCGTAGGTTAAGGTGTAGGGCTGGTGGTTGGTTTCCGTTCCGGGGTAGGGTTAGGGTTAGGGAATGGCAAGGCTTAGGGCACAGATGAGGGTACGGAAACGTGGGAGGGTCAGGCTACATGCTGACACACGGGTCTGTGCCAGCGTAAGGGCCAGGAGTAGGCTACGGCTTGGGGGTAAGGTGTAGGGCTGGTGGTGGGTTTCCGTTCCGGGCTAGGGTTAGGGTTACGGAATGGCAAGGCTTAGGGCAGAGGTGAGGGTACGGAAACGTGGGAGGGTCAGGCTACATGATGACGCAAGGGGCAGTGCCACCGTACGGGCCAGGACTAGGCTACGGCATACGATATGGTGTAGAGCTGATGGTGAGATTCCGTGCCGGGCTAGGGTTAGGGTTAGGGAACGACAAGGCTTAGGGCACAGGTGGGCGTACGGTAAAATGGGAGGGTCAGGCTACGTGCTGAAGCACAGGTCAGTGCCCGCGTACGGGCCAGGTGTAGGCTACAGAATAGAGTAAGGTGTAGGGCTGGTGGTGGGTTTCTGTTCCGGGCTAGGGTTAGGGTTAGTGAACGGCAAGGCTTAGGGCACAGGTGAGGGTACGTAAACGTGGGCGGGTCAGGCTAGTTGCTGATGAAAATGTCAGTGCCTGCGTATGAGCCAGGAATAGGCTACGGCGTAGAGAAAGGTGTAGGGCTGGTGGTGGGTTTCCGTTCCTGTCTAGGGTTAGTGTTAGGGAACGGCAAGGCTTAGGGCACAGGTGAGGGTCCGCAAACGTGGGAGGGTCAGGCTTCGTGCTGACGCACGGGTCTGTGCCAGCGTAAGGGCCAGGAGTAGGCTACGGCTTGGGGGTAAGGTGTAGGGCTGGTGGTGGGTTTCCGTTCCGGGCTATGGTTAGGGTTAGGGAACGGCAACGCTTAGGGCACAGGTGAGGGTACAGAAACGTGGGAGGGTCAGGCTACGTGATGATGCACGGGTCAGTGCCAGCGTACTGGCCAGGAGTAAGCTACGGCTTGGGGGTTAGTTGTTGGGCTGGTGGTGGGTTTCCGTTCAGGGCTAGGGTTAGGGTTAGGGAACGGCAAGGCTTAGGGCACAGGTGAGGGTACGGAAACGTGGGAGGGTCGGGCTACATGCTGACGCACGGGTCAGTGCCAGCGTACGGGCCAGGAATAGGCTATGGCTTGGGGGTAAGCTGTAGGGCTGGTGGTGTGTTTCCATTCCGGACTAGTGTTAGGGTTAGGGAACGGCAAGGCTTAGGGCACAGGTGAGGGTACGGAAACGTGTGAGGTTCAGGCTATGTGCTGACGCATGTGTCAGTGCCAACGTACGTGCCAGGAGTAGGCTATGGCGTAGGGCAAGGTGTAGGGCTGGTAGTGCGTTTCCGTTCCGGGCTTGGGTTAGGTTAGGGAAAGGCAAGGCTTAGGGCCCAGGTGAGGGTACGGAAACGTGGGAGGGTCAGGCTACGTGCTGACGCACAGGTCAGTGCCAGCGAACCGGCCAGGAGTAGGCTACGGCTTGGGGGTTAGGTGTAGGGCTTGTGGTGTGTTTCCGTCCCGTACTAGGGTTAGGGTTAGGGAACGGCAAGCCTTAGGGCACAGGTGACGTTACGGTAACGTGGGAAGTTCAGGCTACGTGCTGACGCACAGGTCAGTGCCAGCGTACGGTTCAGGATTATGCTATGGTTTGTGGGTTAGGTGTAGGGCTTGTGGTGTGTTTCCGTCCCATACTAGGGTTAGGGTTAGGGAAGGGCAAGGCTTAGGGCACAGGTGACGTTACGGTAACGTGGGAAGTTCAGGATACGTGCTGACGCACAGGTCAGTGCCAGCGTATGGACCACGTGTAGGCTACGGCTTGGGGGTAAGGTGTAGGGCTTGTGGTGGGTTTCCGTTCCGCACTAGGGTTAGGGAACGGCAATGTTTAGGGCACATGTGAGGGTACGGCAACGAGGCAGGGTCAGGATACGTTCTGAGGCACGGGTCAGTGCCAGCGTATGGACCAGGAGTAGGCTACGGCTTGGGGGTAAGTTGTAGGGCTGGTGGTGGGTTTCCGTTCCGGGCTAGGGTTAGGGTTAGGGAACGGCAAGGCTTAGGGCACAGGTGAGGGTACGGAAACGTGGGAGGGTCAGGCTATGTGCTGATGAAAGGGTCAGTGCGAGCGTACGGGCCAGGAGTAGGCTACCCACTAGGGAAAGGTATAGGGCTGGTGGTGGGTTTCCGTTCCAGTCTAGCGTTAGTGTTAGGGAACGGCAAGGCTTAGGGCACAGGTGAGGGTCCGCAAACGTGGGAGAGTCAGGCTTCGTGCTGACGCACGGGTCTGTGCCAGCGTACGGGCCAGGAGTAGGCTACGGCATAGGGAAAAGTGTAGGGCTGGTGGTGGGTTTGCGTTCCGGGCTAGGGTTAGGGTTAGGGAACGGCAAGGCTTAGGGCACAGGTTAGGGTACGGAAACGTGGGAGGGTCAGGCTACGTGCTGACGCATGTGTCAGTGCCCGCATATGGGCCAGGTGTAGGCTACAGCATAGGGTAAGGTGTAGGGCTGGTGGTGGGTTTACGTTCCGGGCTAGGGTTAGGGTTAGGGAACGGCAAGGCTTAGGGCACAGGTGAGGGTACGGAAACGTGGGAGGGTCAGGCTACATGCTGACGCATGTGTCAGTGCCATCGTACGGGCCAGGAATAGGCTATGGCTTGGGGGTAAGCTGTATGTCTGGTGGTGGGTTTCAGTTCCGGGCTAGGGTTAAGGTTAGGGAACGGTAAGGCTTAGGGCACAGGTGAGGGTACGGAAACCTGTGAGGATCAGGCTACGTGCTGACGCACGAGTCAGTGCCAGCGTACGTGCCAGGAGTAGGCTACAGCGTAGGGTAATGTGTAGGGCTGCTGATGGGTTTCTGTTCTTGGCTAGGGTGTGGGTGAGGGAACGGCAAGGCTTAGGGCACAGGTGATGGTACGGAAACGTGGGAGGGTCAGGCTACGTGCTGACGCACGGGTCAGTGCCAGCGTACGGGCCAGGATTAGGCTACGGTTTGGGGGTAAGTTGTAGGGCTGGTGGTGGGTTTCCGTTCCGGGCTACGGTTAGGGTTACGGAAAGGCAAGGATTAGTGCTAAGGAGAGGGTACGGAAACGTGGGAGGGTCACGCTACGTGCTGACACACGGGTCAGTGCCAGCGTACGGGCCAGGAGTAGGCTACGGCGTAGGGTAAAGTGTAGGGCTGATGGTGGGTGTACGTTCCACTCTAGGGTTAGGGTTAGGAAACGGCAAGGCTTAGGGCACAGGTGAGGGTATGGAAACGTGTGAGGGTCAGGCTACGTGCTGACGCACGTGTCAGTGCCAGCGTACCGGCCAGGAGTAGGCTACGGCTTGGGGGTAAGTTGTAGGGCTGGTGGTGGTTTTCCGTTCCGGTCTAGGGTTAGGGTTAGTGAACGGCAAGGCTTAGGGCACAGGTGAGGGTACAGAAACGTGGGAGGGTCAGGCTAAGTGCTGATGAAAGTGTCAGTGCCTGCGTACGAGCCAGGAATAGGCTACGGCGTAGGGAAATGTGTAGGGCTGGTGGTGGGTTTCCGTTCCGGGCTAGGGTTAGGGTTAGGGAACGGCAAGTCTTAGGGCACAGGTGAGGGTCCGCAAACGTGGGATGGCCAGGCTACGTGCTGAAGCACAGGTCAGTGCCCGCGTATGGGCCAGGTGTAGGCTACGGCATAGGGTAAGGTGTAGGGCTGGTGGTGGGTTTCCCTTCCGGGCTAAGGTTAGTGTTAGGGAATGGCAAGGCTGAGGGCCCACGTGAGGGTACGGAAACGTGGGAGGGTCAAACTACATGTTGACGCACGGGTCAGTGCTAGCGTACGGGCGAGGAGTAGGCTACCCACTAGGGAAAGGTTTAGGGATGGTGGTGGTTTTCCGTTCCGAGTTAGGGTAAGGGTTAGGGAACGGCAAGGCTTAGGGCACATGTGAGGGTACGGAAACCTGGGAGGGTCAGGCTACGTGCTGACGCACGGGTCAGTGCCAGCGTACGGGCCAGGAGGAGGCTACGGCGTAGTGTAAGGTTTTGGGCTGGTGGTGGGTTTTCGTTCCGGGCTACGGTTACGGTTAGAGAATGGCAAGGCTTAGGGCACATGTGAGGGTACGGAAACGTGGGAGTGTATGGCTACGTGCTGAAGCACGGGTCAGTGCCAGGGTACGGGAAGGAGTAGGCTACGGCATAGGCTAAGGTGTAGGGCGGGTGGTGGGTTTCCGTTCCGTGCTAGGGTTAGGGTAAGGGAACGGCAAGGCTTAGGGTACAGGTGAGGGTACGGAAAAGTGGGAGGGTCAGGCTACGTGATGACGCACGGGTCAGTGCCAGCATACGGGCCAGGAGTATGCTACGGCGTAGGGAAAGGTGTAGGGCTGGTGGTGGGTTTGCGTTCCGGGCTAGGGTTAGGGATAGGGAACGTCAAGGCTTAGGGCACATGTGAGGGTATGGAAACGTGAGAGGGTCAGGCTACATGCTGACGCACGGGTCAGTGCCAGCGTACGAGCCAGGAGTAGGCTACGGTGTAGCGTATGGTGTAGGGCTGGTGGTGGGTTTCCGTTCCGGGCTAGGGTTAGGCTTAGGGAACGGCAAGGCTTAGGGCACAGGTGAGGGTACGGAAAAGTGGGAGGGTCAGGCTACGTGCTGATGCACGGGTCAGTGCCAGCGTATGGGACAGGAGTAGGCTACGGCTTGTGGCTAAGTTTTAGGGCTGGTGGTGGCTTTCCGTTCCGGGCTAGGGTTAGGCTTAGGGAACGGCAAGGCTTAGGGCACAGGTGAGGGTACGGAAACGTGGGAGGGTCAGACTATGTGCTGACGCATGGTTCAGTGCCAGCGTACGGGCCAGGTGTAGGCTACGGCGTAGGGAACGGTTTAGGGCTAGTGGTGGGTTTCCGTTCCGGGGTAGGATTAGGGTGAGGGAACGGCAAGGCTTAGGGCACAGGTGAGGGTACGAACACGTGGGAGGGTCAGGCTACGTGCTGACACATGGGTCAGTGCCAGCGTACCAGCCAGGAGCAGGCTACGGCTTGGTGGTTAGGTGTAGGTCTGATGGTGTGTTTCCGTTCCAGGCTCGGGTTAGTGTTAGGGAACAGCAAGTCTTAGGGCACATGTGAGGGTACGGAAACGTCGGAGTGTCAGGCTACGTGCTGACGCACGGGTCAGTGCCAGCATACGGGCCAGGAGTAGGCTACGGCTTGGGGGTTAGGTGTAGGGCTTATGGTGTGTTTCCGTTCAGTACTAGGGTTAGGGTTAGGGAACGGCAAGGCTTACGGCACAGGTGAGGGTACGGTAATGTGGGAAGTTCAGGCTACGTGCTGACGCAAAGGTCAGTGCCAGCGTATGGACCAGGAGTAGGCTACGGCTTGGGGGTAAGGTTTAGGGCTGGTGGTGGGTTTCCGTTCCGGGCTAGGGTTAGGGTTAGGGAACGGCAAGGCTTAGGGCACAGGTGAGGGTACGGAAACGTGGGAGGGTCAGGCTACGTGCTGATGAAAGGGTCAGTGCCTGCGTACGGGCCAGGAATAGGCTACGGCGTAGGGAAAGGTATAGGGCTGGTGGTGGGTTTCTGTTCCGGGCTAGGGTTAGGGTTAGGGAACGGCAAGGCTTAGGGCACAGGTGAGGTTACGGAAACGTGGGAGGGTCAGGCTACATGCTGACACACGGGTCAGTGCCAGCGTACGGGCCAGGACTAGGCTACGGCATACGATAAGGTGTAGGGCTGGTGGTGGGATTCCATGCCAGGCTAGGGTTAGGATTAGGGAAAGGCAAGGCTTAGGGCACAGGTGAGCGTACGGTAACATTGGAGGGTCAGGCTACGTGCTGAAGCACAGGTCAGTGCCCGCGTACGGGGCCAGGTGTAGGCTACGGCATAGAGTAAGGTGTAGGTCTGGTGGTGGGTTTCCGTTCCGGGCTAGGGTTAGGGTTAGTGAACGGCAAGGCTTAGGGCACAGGTGAGGGTACGGAAACGTGGGAGGGTCAGGCTACTTGCTGATGAAAGGGTCAGTGCCTGCGTATGAGCCAGGAATAGGCTACGGCGTAGGGAAAGGTGTAGGGCTGGTGGTGGGTTTCCGTTCCAGTCTAGGGTTAGTGTTAGGGAACGGCAAGGCTTAGGGCACAGGTGAGGGTCCGCAAACGTGGGAGGGTCAGGCTTCGTGCTGACGAACGGGTCTGTGCCAGCGTACGGGCCAGGAGTAGGCTACGGCTTGGGGGTAAGGTGTAGGGCTGGTGGTGGTTTTCCGTTCTGGGCTAGGGTTAGGGTTAGGGAACGGCAAGGCTTAGGGCACAGGTGAGGGTACGGAAACGTGGGAGGGTCAGACAACGTGATGATGCACGGGTCAGTGCCAGCGTACTGGCCAGGAGTAAGCTACGGCTTGGGGGTTAGTTGTAGGGCTGGTGGTGGGTTTCCGTTCCGGACTAGGGTTTGGGTTAGGGAACGGCAAGCCTTAGGGCACAGGTGAGGGTACGGAAACGTGTGAGGGTCAGGCTACGTGCTGACGCACGAGTCAGTGCCAGCGTACGTGCCAGGAGTAGGCTACGGCGTAGGGTAAGGTTTAGGGCTGCTGGTGGGTTTCTGTTCCTGGCTAGGGTGAGGGTTTGGGAACGACAAGGCTTAGGGCACAGGTGATGGTACGGAAACGTGGGAGGGTCAGGCTATGTGCTGATGCACGTGTCGGTGCCAGCGTACGGGCCAGGAGTAGGCTAAGGCTTGTGGGTAAGGTTTAGGGCTGGTGGTGGGTTTCCGTTCAGGGCTAGGGTTAGGGTTAGGGAACAGCAAGGCTTAGGGCACAGGTGAGGGTACGGTAACATGGGAGGGTCAGGCTACGTGCTGAAGCACAGGTCAGTGCCCGCGAACGGGCCAGGTGTAGGCTACGGCATAGGGTACGGTGTAGGGCTGGTGGTGGGTTTCCGTTCCGGGCTAGGGTTAAGGTTAGGGAACGGCTAAGCTTAGGGCACAGGTGAGGTTACGGAAACGTGGGAGGGTCAGTCTACGTGGTGACGCACGGGTCAGTGCCAGCATATGGGCCAGGAGTAGGCTACGGCGTGGTGGTAAGGTGTAGGGCTGGTGGTGGGTTTCTGTTCCGGGCTAGGGTTAGGGTTAGGGAACGTCAAGGCTTAGGGCACAGGTGATGGTACGGAAACGTGGGAGGGTCAGGGTACGTGCTGCCGCACGGGTCAGTGCCAGCGTACGGGCCAAGAGTAGGCTATGGCTTGGGCGTTAGTTGTAGGGCTGGTGGTGGGTTTCCTTTCCGTACTAGGGTTAGTTTTAGGGAACAGCAAAGCTTACGGAACAGGTGAGGGTACGGAAATGTGGGAAGGTCAGGCTACGTGCTGACGCAAGGGTCAGTGCCAGCGTACGGGCCAGGAGTAGGCTACGGCGTAGTGTAAGGTGTAGGGCTGGTGGTGGGTTTCCGTTCCGGGCTAGGGTTAGGGTTATGGAAAGGCAAGGCTTAGGGCACAGGTGAGGGTACGGAAACGTGGGAGTGTCAGGCTATGTGCTGACGCATGTGTCAGATCCAGCATACGGGCCAGGAGTAGGCTACGGATTGGGGGTAAGTTGTAGGGCTGGTGGTGGGTTTCCGTTCCGGGCTAGGGTTAGGGTTAGGGAACGGCAAGTCTTAGGGCACAGGTGTGGGTACGGAAACGTGGGAGGGTCAGGCTATTTGCTGACATACGGGTCAGTGCCATCGTCCGGGCCAGGAGTAGGCTACGGCGTAGGGTAATGTGTAGGGCTGGTGGTGGTTTTCCGTTCAGGGCTAGGGTTAGGGTTAGGGAACGGCAAGGCTTAGGGCAAAGGTGATGGTACGGAAACGTGGGAGGGTCAGGCTACATGCTGACGCACGTGTCAGTGCCAGCGTACGGGCCATAAGTAGGCTGTGGCTTGGAGGTTAGGTGTAGGGCTGGTGGTGGGTTTCCGTTCCGTACTAGGGTTAGGGTTAGGGAATGGCAAGGCTTAGGGCACAGGTGAAGGTACGGAAATGTGGGAAGGTCAGGCTACGTGCTGACGGACGGGTCAGTGCCAGCGTTCGGGCCAGGATTAGGCTACGGCATAGGGTAAGGTGTAGGGCTTGTGGTGGGTTTCCGTTCCGGGCTAGGGTTAGGGCTAGGGAACGGCAAGGCTTAGGGCCCAGGTGAGGGTATGGAAACATGTGGGGGTTAGACTACATGCGGACGCATGGGTCAGTGCCAGCGTACGGGCCAGGAGTAGGCTACGGCTTAGGGAAAGGTTTAGGGCTGGTTGTGGGTTTCCATTCCGGGCCAGGGTTACAGTTAGGGAACGGCAAGGCTTAGGGCACAGGTGAGGGTACGGAAACGTGGGCGGGTCAGGCTACGTGCTGACGCACGGGTCAGTGTCCGCGTACGGTCCAGGAGTAGGCTACGGCGTACGGTAAGGTGTAGGGCTGGTGGTGGGTTTCCGTTCCGGGCTTGGGTTAGGGTTAGGGAACGGCAAGGCTTAGGGCACAGGTGAGGGTACGGAAACGTGGGAGTGTCAGGCTACGTGCTGACACACGGGTCAGTGCCATCGTACCGGCCAGGTGTAGGCTACGGCTTGGGGGTTAGGTGTAGGGCTGGTGGTGGTTTTCCGTTCCGGGCTAGGGTTAGTGTTAGGGAACAGCAAGGCTTAGGGCATAGGTGAGGGTACGGAAACGTGGGAGGGTCAGGCTACGTGCTGACGCACGGGTCACTGTCAGCGTATGGGCCAGGATTAGGCTATGGCTTGGGGGTTAGGTGTAGGGCTTGTGGTGTGTTTCCGTTCCGTACTAGGTTTAGGGTTAGGGAACGGCAAGGCTTAGGGCACAGGTGAGGGTCCGCAAACGTGGGAGGGTCAGGCTACGTGCTGACGCACGGGTCAGTGCCAGCGTAAGGTCCAGGAGTATCCTAAGGCTTGGGGATAAGTTGTAGGGCTGGTGGTGGGTTTCCGTTCATGGCTAGGGTTAGGGTTAGGGAATGGCAAGGCTTAGGGCACAGGTGAGGGTACGGAAACGGGGGAGGGTCAGGCTATGTGTCAATGCACGGGTCAGTGACAGCGTACAGGCCAGGAGTAGGCTACGGCTTGGGGGTTAGGTGTAGGGCTGGTGGTGTGTTTCCGTTCCGTACTAGGGTTAGGGTTAGGGAACGGCAAGGCTTAGGGCACAGGTGAGGGTATGGAAACGTGGGAGGTTCAGGCTACATGCTGACACACGGGTCAGTGCCAGCGTACGGGCCAGGAGTAGGCTACGGCGTAGGGAAAGGTTTAGGGCTGGTGGTGGTTTTCCGTTCCGGGCTAGGGTTAGGGTTAGGGAACGGCAAAGCTTAGGGCACAGGTGAGGGTACGGAAACGTGGGAGGGTCAGGCTACGTGCTGACGCACGTGTCAGTGTCAGCGTACAGGCCAGGAGTAGGCTACGCCGTAGGGTAAGGTCTAGGGCTGGTGGTGGGTTTCCGTTCCGGGCTAGGATTAGGGTTAGGGAACGTCAAGGCTTAGTGCACAGGTGAGGGAACGGAAACGTGGGAGCATCAGGCTACGTGCTTACGCATGAGTCAGTGCCAGCGTATGGGCCAGCAGTAGGCTACAGCGTAGGGTAAGGTATAGGGCTGGTGGTGGGTTTCCGTTCCGGGCTAGGGTTAGGGTTAGGGAACGGCAAGGCTTAGGGCACAGGTGAGTGTACATAAACGTGGGAGGGTCAGGCTATGTGCTGACACATGGGTCAGTGCCAGCATACGGGCCAGGAGTAGGCTACGGCTTGGGGGTAAGATGTAGGTCTGGTGGTGGGTTTCCGTTCCAGGCTAGGGTTAGGGTTAGGGAACGGCAAGGCTTAGGGCACAGGTGAGGGTACGGAAACGTGGGAGCGTCAGGCTACGTGCTGATGAAAGTGTCAGTGCCTGCGTAGGGGCCAGGAATAGGCTACGTCGTAGGGAAAGTTGTAGGGCTGGTGGTGGGTTTCCGTTCCGGGCTAGGGTTAGGGTTAGGGTATGGCAAGGCTTAGGGCACAGGTGATGGTCCGCACGTGGGAGGGTAAGGCTACGTGCTGACGCACTGGTCAGTGCCAGCGTAATGTCCAGGAGTAGCCTACGGGTTGGGGGTAAGTTGTAGGGCTGGTGGTGGGTTTCCGTTCCTGGCTAGGATTAGGGTTAGGGAACGGCAAGGCTTAGGGCACAGGTGAGGGTACAGAAACGTGGGAGGGTCAGGCTATGTGCTGATGCACGGGTCAGTGCCAGCGTACCGGCTAGTAGTAGGCTACGGCTTGGGGGTTAGGTGTAGGGCTGGTGGTGGGTTTCTGTTCCGGACTACGTTTAGGTTTAGGGAACGGTAAGGCTTAGGGCACATGTGAGGGTACTGAAATGTGTGAGGGTCAGGCTACGTGCTGACGCACGTGTAAGAGCCAGCGTACGGGCCAGGAGTAGGCTACGGCTTGTGGCTAAGTTTTAGGGCTGGTGGTGGCTTTCCGTTCCGGGCTAGGGTTAGGGTTAGGGAACGGCAAGGCTTAGGGCACAGGTGAGGGTACAGAAACGTGGGAGGGTTAGGCTACGTGCTGACGCACGGGTCAGTGCCCGCGTACGGGCCATGTGTAGGCTACAGCATATGGTAAGGTGTAGGGCTAGTGGTGGGTTTCCGTTCCGGGCTAGGGTTAGGGTTAGGGAACGGCAAGGCTTAGGGCACAGGTGAGGGTACGGAAACGTTGGAGAGTCACGCTACGTGCTGACGCACGGGTCAGTGCCAGCATATGGGCCAGGATTACGCTACGGCTTGGGGGTAAAGTGTAGGGCTGGTGGTGGGTTTCCGTTCCGGGCTAGGGTTAGGGTTACGGAACGGCAAGGCTTAGGGCACGGGTGAGGGTACAGAAACGTGGGAGGGTCAGGCTATTTGCTGATGCTAGGGTTACTGCCACCGAACGTGCCAGGAGTAGGCTACGGCTTGGGGGTAAGGTGTAGGGCTGGTGGTGGGTTTCCGTTCCGGGCTAGGGTTAGGGTTACAGAACGGCAAGGCTTAGGGCAGAGGTGAGGGTACAGAAACGTGGGAGGGTCAGGCTACATGATGACGCAAGGGGCAGTGCCACCGTACAGTCCAGGAGTAGGCTACGGCGTAGGTTAAGGTGTAGGGCTGGTGGTTGGTTTCCGTTCCGGGGTAGGGTTAGGGTTAGGGAATGGCAAGGCTTAGGGCACAGATGAGGGTACGGAAACGTGGGAGGGTCAGGCTACATGCTGACACACGGGTCTGTGCCAGCGTAAGGGCCAGGAGTAGGCTACGGCTTGGGGGTAAGGTGTAGGGCTGGTGGTGGGTTTCCGTTCCGGGCTAGGGTTAGGGTTACGGAATGGCAAGGCTTAGGGCAGAGGTGAGGGTACGGAAACGTGGGAGGGTCAGGCTACATGATGACGCAAGGGGCAGTGCCACCGTACGGGCCAGGACTAGGCTACGGCATACGATATGGTGTAGAGCTGATGGTGAGATTCCGTGCCGGGCTAGGGTTAGGGTTAGGGAACGACAAGGCTTAGGGCACAGGTGGGCGTACGGTAAAATGGGAGGGTCAGGCTACGTGCTGAAGCACAGGTCAGTGCCCGCGTACGGGCCAGGTGTAGGCTACAGAATAGAGTAAGGTGTAGGGCTGGTGGTGGGTTTCTGTTCCGGGCTAGGGTTAGGGTTAGTGAACGGCAAGGCTTAGGGCACAGGTGAGGGTACGTAAACGTGGGCGGGTCAGGCTAGTTGCTGATGAAAATGTCAGTGCCTGCGTATGAGCCAGGAATAGGCTACGGCGTAGAGAAAGGTGTAGGGCTGGTGGTGGGTTTCCGTTCCTGTCTAGGGTTAGTGTTAGGGAACGGCAAGGCTTAGGGCACAGGTGAGGGTCCGCAAACGTGGGAGGGTCAGGCTTCGTGCTGACGCACGGGTCTGTGCCAGCGTAAGGGCCAGGAGTAGGCTACGGCTTGGGGGTAAGGTGTAGGGCTGGTGGTGGGTTTCCGTTCCGGGCTATGGTTAGGGTTAGGGAACGGCAACGCTTAGGGCACAGGTGAGGGTACAGAAACGTGGGAGGGTCAGGCTACGTGATGATGCACGGGTCAGTGCCAGCGTACTGGCCAGGAGTAAGCTACGGCTTGGGGGTTAGTTGTTGGGCTGGTGGTGGGTTTCCGTTCAGGGCTAGGGTTAGGGTTAGGGAACGGCAAGGCTTAGGGCACAGGTGAGGGTACGGAAACGTGGGAGGGTCGGGCTACATGCTGACGCACGGGTCAGTGCCAGCGTACAGGCCAGGAATAGGCTATGGCTTGGGGGTAAGCTGTAGGGCTGGTGGTGTGTTTCCATTCCGGACTAGTGTTAGGGTTAGGGAACGGCAAGGCTTAGGGCACAGGTGAGGGTACGGAAACGTGTGAGGTTCAGGCTATGTGCTGACGCATGTGTCAGTGCCAACGTACGTGCCAGGAGTAGGCTATGGCGTAGGGCAAGGTGTAGGGCTGGTAGTGCGTTTCCGTTCCGGGCTTGGGTTAGGTTAGGGAAAGGCAAGGCTTAGGGCCCAGGTGAGGGTACGGAAACGTGGGAGGGTCAGGCTACGTGCTGACGCACAGGTCAGTGCCAGCGAACCGGCCAGGAGTAGGCTACGGCTTGGGGGTTAGGTGTAGGGCTTGTGGTGTGTTTCCGTCCCGTACTAGGGTTAGGGTTAGGGAACGGCAAGCCTTAGGGCACAGGTGACGTTACGGTAACGTGGGAAGTTCAGGCTACGTGCTGACGCACAGGTCAGTGCCAGCGTACGGTTCAGGATTATGCTATGGTTTGTGGGTTAGGTGTAGGGCTTGTGGTGTGTTTCCGTCCCATACTAGGGTTAGGGTTAGGGAAGGGCAAGGCTTAGGGCACAGGTGACGTTACGGTAACGTGGGAAGTTCAGGATACGTGCTGACGCACAGGTCAGTGCCAGCGTATGGACCACGTGTAGGCTACGGCTTGGGGGTAAGGTGTAGGGCTTGTGGTGGGTTTCCGTTCCGCACTAGGGTTAGGGAACGGCAATGTTTAGGGCACATGTGAGGGTACGGCAACGAGGCAGGGTCAGGATACGTTCTGAGGCACGGGTCAGTGCCAGCGTATGGACCAGGAGTAGGCTACGGCTTGGGGGTAAGTTGTAGGGCTGGTGGTGGGTTTCCGTTCCGGGCTAGGGTTAGGGTTAGGGAACGGCAAGGCTTAGGGCACAGGTGAGGGTACGGAAACGTGGGAGGGTCAGGCTATGTGCTGATGAAAGGGTCAGTGCGAGCGTACGGGCCAGGAGTAGGCTACCCACTAGGGAAAGGTATAGGGCTGGTGGTGGGTTTCCGTTCCAGTCTAGCGTTAGTGTTAGGGAACGGCAAGGCTTAGGGCACAGGTGAGGGTCCGCAAACGTGGGAGAGTCAGGCTTCGTGCTGACGCACGGGTCTGTGCCAGCGTACGGGCCAGGAGTAGGCTACGGCATAGGGAAAAGTGTAGGGCTGGTGGTGGGTTTGCGTTCCGGGCTAGGGTTAGGGTTAGGGAACGGCAAGGCTTAGGGCACAGGTTAGGGTACGGAAACGTGGGAGGGTCAGGCTACGTGCTGACGCATGTGTCAGTGCCCGCATATGGGCCAGGTGTAGGCTACAGCATAGGGTAAGGTGTAGGGCTGGTGGTGGGTTTACGTTCCGGGCTAGGGTTAGGGTTAGGGAACGGCAAGGCTTAGGGCACAGGTGAGGGTACGGAAACGTGGGAGGGTCAGGCCACATGCTGACGCATGTGTCAGTGCCATCGTACGGGCCAGGAATAGGCTATGGCTTGGGGGTAAGCTGTATGTCTGGTGGTGGGTTTCAGTTCCGGGCTAGGGTTAAGGTTAGGGAACGGTAAGGCTTAGGGCACAGGTGAGGGTACGGAAACCTGTGAGGATCAGGCTACGTGCTGACGCACGAGTCAGTGCCAGCGTACGTGCCAGGAGTAGGCTACAGCGTAGGGTAATGTGTAGGGCTGCTGATGGGTTTCTGTTCTTGGCTAGGGTGTGGGTGAGGGAACGGCAAGGCTTAGGGCACAGGTGATGGTACGGAAACGTGGGAGGGTCAGGCTACGTGCTGACGCACGGGTCAGTGCCAGCGTACGGGCCAGGATTAGGCTACGGTTTGGGGGTAAGTTGTAGGGCTGGTGGTGGGTTTCCGTTCCGGGCTACGGTTAGGGTTACGGAAAGGCAAGGATTAGTGCTAAGGAGAGGGTACGGAAACGTGGGAGGGTCACGCTACGTGCTGACACACGGGTCAGTGCCAGCGTACGGGCCAGGAGTAGGCTACGGCGTAGGGTAAAGTGTAGGGCTGATGGTGGGTGTACGTTCCACTCTAGGGTTAGGGTTAGGAAACGGCAAGGCTTAGGGCACAGGTGAGGGTACGGAAACGTGTGAGGGTCAGGCTACGTGCTGACGCACGTGTCAGTGCCAGCGTACCGGCCAGGAGTAGGCTACGGCTTGGGGGTAAGTTGTAGGGCTGGTGGTGGTTTTCCGTTCCGGTCTAGGGTTAGGGTTAGTGAACGGCAAGGCTTAGGGCACAGGTGAGGGTACAGAAACGTGGGAGGGTCAGGCTAAGTGCTGATGAAAGTGTCAGTGCCTGCGTACGAGCCAGGAATAGGCTATGGCGTAGGGAAATGTGTAGGGCTGGTGGTGGGTTTCCGTTCCGGGCTAGGGTTAGGGTTAGGGAACGGCAAGTCTTAGGGCACAGGTGAGGGTCCGCAAACGTGGGATGGCCAGGCTACGTGCTGAAGCACAGGTCAGTGCCCGCGTATGGGCCAGGTGTAGGCTACGGCATAGGGTAAGGTGTAGGGCTGGTGGTGGGTTTCCCTTCCGGGCTAAGGTTAGTGTTAGGGAATGGCAAGGCTGAGGGCCCACGTGAGGGTACGGAAACGTGGGAGGGTCAAACTACATGTTGACGCACGGGTCAGTGCTAGCGTACGGGCGAGGAGTAGGCTACCCACTAGGGAAAGGTTTAGGGATGGTGGTGGTTTTCCGTTCCGAGTTAGGGTAAGGGTTAGGGAACGGCAAGGCTTAGGGCACATGTGAGGGTACGGAAACCTGGGAGGGTCAGGCTACGTGCTGACGCACGGGTCAGTGCCAGCGTACGGGCCAGGAGGAGGCTACGGCGTAGTGTAAGGTTTTGGGCTGGTGGTGGGTTTTCGTTCCGGGCTACGGTTACGGTTAGAGAATGGCAAGGCTTAGGGCACATGTGAGGGTACGGAAACGTGGGAGTGTATGGCTACGTGCTGAAGCACGGGTCAGTGCCAGGGTACGGGAAGGAGTAGGCTACGGCATAGGCTAAGGTGTAGGGCGGGTGGTGGGTTTCCGTTCCGTGCTAGGGTTAGGGTAAGGGAACGGCAAGGCTTAGGGTACAGGTGAGGGTACGGAAAAGTGGGAGGGTCAGGCTACGTGATGACGCACGGGTCAGTGCCAGCATACGGGCCAGGAGTATGCTACGGCGTAGGGAAAGGTGTAGGGCTGGTGGTGGGTTTGCGTTCCGGGCTAGGGTTAGGGATAGGGAACGTCAAGGCTTAGGGCACATGTGAGGGTATGGAAACGTGAGAGGGTCAGGCTACATGCTGACGCACGGGTCAGTGCCAGCGTACGGGACAGGAGTAGGCTACGGCTTGTGGCTAAGTTTTAGGGCTGGTGGTGGCTTTCCGTTCCGGGCTAGGGTTAGGCTTAGGGAACGGCAAGGCTTAGGGCACAGGTGAGGGTACGGAAACGTGGGAGGGTCAGACTATGTGCTGACGCATGGTTCAGTGCCAGCGTACGGGCCAGGTGTAGGCTACGGCGTAGGGAACGGTTTAGGGCTAGTGGTGGGTTTCCGTTCCGGGGTAGGATTAGGGTGAGGGAACGGCAAGGCTTAGGGCACAGGTGAGGGTACGAACACGTGGGAGGGTCAGGCTACGTGCTGACACATGGGTCAGTGCCAGCGTACCAGCCAGGAGCAGGCTACGGCTTGGTGGTTAGGTGTAGGTCTGATGGTGTGTTTCCGTTCCAGGCTCGGGTTAGTGTTAGGGAACAGCAAGTCTTAGGGCACATGTGAGGGTACGGAAACGTCGGAGTGTCAGGCTACGTGCTGACGCACGGGTCAGTGCCAGCATACGGGCCAGGAGTAGGCTACGGCTTGGGGGTTAGGTGTAGGGCTTATGGTGTGTTTCCGTTCAGTACTAGGGTTAGGGTTAGGGAACGGCAAGGCTTACGGCACAGGTGAGGGTACGGTAATGTGGGAAGTTCAGGCTACGTGCTGACGCAAAGGTCAGTGCCAGCGTATGGACCAGGAGTAGGCTACGGCTTGGGGGTAAGGTTTAGGGCTGGTGGTGGGTTTCCGTTCCGGGCTAGGGTTAGGGTTAGGGAACGGCAAGGCTTAGGGCACAGGTGAGGGTACGGAAACGTGGGAGGGTCAGGCTACGTGCTGATGAAAGGGTCAGTGCCTGCGTACGGGCCAGGAATAGGCTACGGCGTAGGGAAAGGTATAGGGCTGGTGGTGGGTTTCTGTTCCGGGCTAGGGTTAGGGTTACGGAATGGCAAGGCTTAGGGCACGGGTGAGGGTACAGAAACGTGGGCGGTCATGCAACTTGCTGATGCTCGGGTTAGTGCCACCGAACGGGCCAGGTGTAGGCTACGGCTTGGGGGTAAGGTGTAGGGCTGGTGGTGGGTTTCCGTTCCGGGCTCGGGTTAGGGTTACGGAACGGCAAGGCTTAGGGCACAGGTGAGGGTACGGAAACGTGGGAGGGTCAGGCTACATGCTGACGCAAGGGTCAGTGCCACCGTACAGGCCAGGAGTAGGCTACGGCTTAGGGGTAAGTTGTAGGGCTGGTGGTGTGTTTCCGTTCCGGGCTAGGGATAGGGTTAGGGAACGGCAAGGCGTAGGGCACAGCTGAGGGTACGGAAACGTGGGAGGGTCAGGCTACGTGCTGATGCACAGCTCAGTGGCACCGTACCGGGCAGGAGTAGGCTACGGCATATGGTAAGGTGTAGGGCTGGTGGTGGGATTCCATTCCGGGCTAGGTTTAGGGTTAGGGAACGGCAAGGCTTAGGGCTCAGGTAAGGGTACAAAAAAGTGGTAGGGTCCGGCTACGTGCTGACGCATGTGTCTGTGTCAGCGTACAGGCCAGGAGTAGGCTACGCCATAGGGTAAGGTCTAGGGCTGGTGGTGGTTTTCCGTTCTGGGCTAGGGTTACGGTTAGGGAACGTCAAGGCTTAGGGCACAGGTGAGGGTACGGAAACGTGGGAGGGTCAGGCTACGTGATGACGCACGGCTCAGAGCCAGCATACGGGCCAGGAATAGGCTAAGGCGTAGGGTAGAGTGTAGGGCTGGTGGTTGGTTTCTGTTCCGGGCTATGGTTAGGGTTAGGAAACGGCAAGGCTTAGGGCACAGGTGAAGGTACGGAAACGTGTGAGGGTCAGGCTACGTGCTGACGCACGTGTCACTGCCAGCGTACCGGCCAGGAGTAGGCTACGGCTTAGGGGTAAGTTGTAGGGCTGGTGGTGGGTTTCCGTTCCGGGCTAGGGTTTGGGTTAGTGAACGGCAAGGCTTAGGGCACAGGTGAGGGTACAGAAACGTGGGAGCGTCAGGCTACGTGCTGATGAAAGTTTCAGTGCCTGCGTACGAGCCAGGAATAGGCTACGGCGTAGGGAAAGGTGTAGGGCTGGTGGTGGGTTTCCGTTCCGGGCTAGGGTTAGTGTTAGGGAACGACAAGTCTTAGGGCACAGGTGAGGGTCCGCAAAAGTGGGAGGGTCTGGCTACGTGCTGAAGCACAGGTCAGTGCCTGCGTATGGGCCAGGTGTAGGCTACGGCATAGGGTAAGGTGTAGGGCTGGTGGTGGGTTTCCTTTCCGGACTAAGGTTAGTGTTAGGGAATGGCAAGGCTTAGGGCCCAGGTGAGGGTACGGAAACGTGGGAGGGTCAAACTACATGCTGACGCACGGGTCAGTGCGAGCGTACGGGCGAGGAGTAGGCTACCCAGTAGGGAAAGGTTTAGGGATGGTGGCGGGTTTCCGTTCCGGGTTAGGGTTTTGGTTAGGGAACGGCAAGGCTTAGGGCATAGGTGAGGGTACGGAAACGTGGGAGGGTTAGGCTACGTGCTGACGCACGGGTCAGTGCCAGCGTATGGGCCAGGAGTAGGCTACGGCATAGGGAAAGGTGTAGGGCTGGTGGTGGGTTTGCGTTCCGGGCTAGGGTTAGGGTTAGGGAACGTCAAGGCTGAGGGCACAGGTGAGGGTACGGAAACGTGAGAGGGTCAGGCTACATGCTGACGCACGGGTCAGTGCCAGCGTACGGGCCAGGAGTAGGCTACGGTGTAGGGTATGGTGTAGGGCTGGTGGTGGGTTTCCGTTCCGGGCTAGGGTTAGGGATATGGAACGGCAAGGCTTAGGGCACAGGTGAGGGTACGGAAACGTGGGAGGGTCAGGCTACATGCTGACGCATGTCTCAGAGCCAGCATACGGGCCAGGAGTAGGCTACGGCGTAGGGTAAAGTGTAGGGCTGGTGGTGGTTTTCCGTTCAGGGCTAGGGTTAGGGTTAGGGAACGGCAAGGCTTAGGGCACTGGTGAGGATACAGAAACGTGGGAGGGTCAGGCTACGTGCTGACGCACGGGTCAGTGCAATCATACCGTCCAGGAGTAGGCTACGGCTTGGGGTTTAGGTGTAGGGCTGGTGGTGGGTTTCTGTACCGGGCTAGGGTTAGGGTTAGGGAACGGCAAGGCTTAGGGCAAATGTGATGGTACGGAAACGTGGGAGGGTCAGGCTACGTGCTGACGCACGGTTCAGTGCCAGCGTACGGGCCATAATTAGGCTATGGCTTGGAGGTTAGTTGTAGGGCTGGTGATGGTTTCCCATTCCGTACTAGGGTTAGGGTGAGGGAACAGCAAGGCTTACGGCACAGGTGAAGGTACGGAAATGTGGGAAGGTCAGGCTACGTGCTGACGCACGGGTCAGTGCCTGCGTTCGGGCCAGGAGTAGGCTACGGCATAGGGTAAGGTGTAGGGCTTGTGGTGGGTTTCCGTTACAGGCTAGGGTTAGGGTTAGGGAACGGCAAGGCTTAGGGCCCAGGTGAGGGTACGGAAACGTGTGGGGGTCAGACTACATGCTGACGCACGGGTCAGTGCCAGCGTACGGGCCAGGATTGGGCTACGGCGTAGGGAAAGGTTTAGGGCTGGTGGTGGGTTTCCGTTCCGGGCTAGGGTTAGGGTTAGGGAACGGCAAGGCTTAGGGCACAGGTGAGGGTACGGAAACGTGGGAGGGTCAGGCTACGTGCTGACGCACGGGTCAGTGCCAGCGTACGGGCCAGGAATAGGCTACGGCATACATTAAGGTGTAGGGGTGGTGGTGGGATTCCGTTCCGGGCTTGGGTTAGAGTTAGGGAAGGCCAAGGCTTAGGGCTTAGCAGAGGGTACGGAAAAGTGGGAGGGTCAGGCTACGTGCTGACGCACGGGTCAGTGCCTGTGTACGGGCCAGGAGTAGGCTATGGCATGGGGTAAGTTTTAGGGCTGGTGGTGGGTTTCCATTCCGGGCTAGGGTTAGTGTTAGGGAACGGCAAGGTTTAGGGCTCAGGTGAGGGTATGGAAACGTGGGGTGTCAGTCTACATGCTGACGCACGGGTCAGTGCCAGCATACGGGCCAGGAGTAGGCTACGGCGTAGGGAAATGTTTAGGGCTGGTGGTGGGTTTCGGTTCCGGGCTAGGGTTAGGGTTAGGGAACGACAAAGCTTAGGGCACAGGTGAGGGTACGGAAACGTGGGAGGGTCAGGCTACGTGCTGACGCACGTGTCAGTGTCAGCGTACAGGCCAGGAGTAGGCTACGGCGTAGGGTAAAGTGTAGGGCTGATGGTGGGTGTACGTTCCGCTCTAGGGTTAGGGTTAGGAAACGGCAAGGCTTAGGGCACAGGTGAGGGTACGGAAACGTGTGAAGGTCAGGCTAAGTGGTGATGAAAGTGTCAGTGCCTGCGTACGAGCCAGGAATAGGCTACGGCATAGGGAAATGTGTAGGGCTGGTGGTGGGTTTCCGTTCCGGGCTAGGGTTAGGGTTAGGGAACGGCAAGTCTTAGGGCACAGGTGAGGGTCCGCAAACGTGGGATGGCCAGGCTATGTGCTGAAGCACAGGTCAGTGCCCGCGTATGGGCCAGGTGTAGGCTACGGCATAGGGTAAGGTGTAGGGCTGGTGGTTGGTTTCCCTTCCGGGCTAAGGTTAGTGTTAGGGAATGGCAAGGCTGAGGGCCCACGTGAGGGTACGGAAACGTGGGAGGGTCAAACTACATGTTGACGCACGGGTCAGTGCGAGCGTACGGGCGAGGAGTAGGCTACCCACTAGGGAAAGGTTTAGGGATGGTGGTGGGTTTCCGTTCACTACTAGGGTTAGGGTTAGGGAACGGCAAGGCTTACAGCACAGGTGAGGGTACGGTAATGTGGGAAGTTCAGGCTACGTGCTGACGCAAAGGTCAGTGCCAGCGTATGGACCAGGAGTAGGCTACGGCTTGGGGGTAAGGTTTAGGGCTGGTGGTGGGTTTCCGTTCCGGGCTAGGGTTAGGGTTAGGGAACGGCAAGGCTTAGGGCACAGGTGAGGGTACGGAAACGTGGGAGGGTCAGGCTACGTGCTGATGAAAGGGTCAGTGCCTGCGTACGGGCCAGGAATAGGCTACTGCGTAGGGAAAGGTATAGGGCTGGTGGTGTGTTTCTGTTCCGGGCTAGGGTTAGGGTTAGGGAACGGCAAGGCTTAGGGCACAGGTGAGGTTACGGAAACGTGGGAGGGTCAGGCTACATGCTGACACACGGGTCAGTGCCAGCGTACGGGCCAGGACTAGGCTACGGCATACGATAAGGTGTAGGGCTGGTGGTGGGATTCCGTGCCAGGCTAGGGTTAGGATTAGGGAAAGGCAAGGCTTAGGGCACAGGTGAGCGTACGGTAACATTGGAGGGTCAGGATACGTGCTGACGCACAGGTCAGTGCCCGCGTACGGGGCCAGGTGTAGGCTACGGCATAGAGTAAGGTTTAGGTCTGGTGGTGGGTTTCCGTTCCGGGCTAGGGTTAGGGTTAGTGAACGGCAAGGCTTAGGGCACAGGTGAGGGTACGGAAACGTGGGAGGGTCAGGCTACTTGCTGATGAAAGGGTCAGTGCCTGCGTATGAGCCAGGAATAGGCTACGGCGTAGGGAAAGGTGTAGGGCTGGTGGTGGGTTTCCGTTCCAGTCTAGGGTTAGTGTTAGGGAACGGCAAGGCTTAGGGCACAGGTGAGGGTCCGCAAACGTGGGAGGGTCAGGCTTCGTGCTGACGCACGGGTCTGTGCCAGCGTACGGGCCAGGAGTAGGCTACGGCTTGGGGGTAAGGTGTAGGGCTGGTGGTGGTTTTCCGCTCTGGGCTAGGGTTAGGGTTAGGGAACGGCAAGGCTTAGGGCACAGGTGAGGGTACGGAAACGTAGGAGGGTCAGACAACGTGATGATGCACGGGTCAGTGCCAGCGTACTGGCCAGGAGTAAGCTACGGCTTGGGGGTTAGTTGTAGGGCTGGTGGTGGGTTTCCGTTCCGGACTAGGGTTAGGGTTAGGGAACGGCAAGCCTTAGGGCACAGGTGAGGGTAAGGAAACGTGGGAGGTTCAGGCTACGTGCTGACGCACGGGTCAGTGCCAGGGTACAGGCAAGGAGTAGGCTACGGCATATGCTAAGGAGTAAGGCTGGTGGTGGGTTTCCGTTCCATGCTAGGGCTAGGGTAAGGGAACGGCAAGGCTTAGGGCTCAGGTGAGGGTACAGAAAAGTGGGAGTGTCAGGCTACGTGATGACGCACGGTTCAGTGCCAGCGTACGGGCCAGGAGTAGGCTACGGCATAGGGAAAGTTGTAGGGCTGGTGGTGGGTTTGCGTTCCGGGCTAGGGTTAGGGTTAGGGAACGGCAAGGCTTAGGGCACAGGTGAGGGTACGGAAACGTGGGAGGGTCAGGCTACGTGCTGACGCACGTGTCAGTGCCCGCATACGGGCCAGGTGTAGGCTACAGCATAGGGTAAGGTGTAGGGCTGGTGGTGGGTTTACGTTCCGGGCTAGGGTTAGGGTTAGGGAACGGCAAGGCTTAGGGCACAGGTGAGGGTACGGAAACGTGGGAGGGTCACGCTACGTGCTGACGCACGGGTCAGTGCCAGCATATGGGCCAGGAGTAGGCTACGGCTTGGGGGTAAGTTGTAGGGCTGGTGGTGGGTATCCGTTCCAGGCTAGGGTTAGGGTTACGGAATGGCAAGGCTTAGGGCACGGGTGAGGGTACAGAAACGTGGGCGGTCATGCTACTTGCTGATGCTCGGGTTAGTGCCACCGAACGGGCCAGGTGTAGGCTACGGCTTGGGGGTAAGGTGTAGGGCTGGTGGTGGGTTTCCGTTCCGGGCTCGGGTTAGGGTTACGGAACGGCAAGGCTTAGGGCACAGGTGAGGGTACGGAAACGTGGGAGGGTCAGGCTACATGCTGACGCAAGGGTCAGTGCCACCGTACAGGCCAGGAGTAGGCTACGGCTTAGGGGTAAGTTGTAGGGCTGGTGGTGTGTTTCCGTTCCGGGCTAGGGATAGGGTTAGGGAACGGCAAGGCGTAGGGCACAGCTGAGGGTACGGAAACGTGGGAGGGTCAGGCTACGTGCTGATGCACAGCTCAGTGGCACCGTACCGGGCAGGAGTAGGCTACGGCATATGGTAAGGTGTAGGGCTGGTGGTGGGATTCCATTCCGGGCTAGGTTTAGGGTTAGGGAACGGCAAGGCTTAGGGCTCAGGTAAGGGTACAAAAAAGTGGTAGGGTCCGGCTACGTGCTGACGCATGTGTCTGTGTCAGCGTACAGGCCAGGAGTAGGCTACGCCATAGGGTAAGGTCTAGGGCTGGTGGTGGGTTTCCGTTCTGGGCTAGGGTTAGGGTTAGGGAACGTCAAGGCTTAGGGCACAGGTGAGGGTACGGAAACGTGGGAGGGTCAGGCTACGTGATGACGCACGGCTCAGAGCCAGCATACGGGCCAGGAATAGGCTAAGGCGTAGGGTAGAGTGTAGGGCTGGTGGTTGGTTTCTGTTCCGGGCTAGGGTTAGGGTTAGGAAACGGCAAGGCTTAGGGCACAGGTGAAGGTACGGAAACGTGTGAGGGTCAGGCTACGTGCTGACACACGTGTCACTGCCAGCGTACCGGCCAGGAGTAGGCTACGGCTTGGGGGTAAGGTGTAGGGCTGGTGGTGGGTTTCCGTTCCGGGCTAGGGTTTGGGTTAGTGAACGGCAAGGCTTAGGGCACAGGTGAGGGTACAGAAACGTGGGAGCGTCAGGCTACGTGCTGATGAAAGTTTCAGTGCCTGCGTACGAGCCAGGAATAGGCTACGGCGTAGGGAAAGGTGTAGGGCAGGTGGTGGGTTTCCGTTCCGGGCTAGGGTTAGTGTTAGGGAACGACAAGTCTTAGGGCACAGGTGAGGGTCCGCAAACGTGGGAGGGTCTGGCTACGTGCTGAAGCACAGGTCAGTGCCTGCGTATGGGCCAGGTGTAGGCTACGGCATAGGGTAAGGTGTAGGGCTGGTGGTGGGTTTCCTTTCCGGACTAAGGTTAGTGTTAGGGAATGGCAAGGCTTAGGGCACAGGTGAGGGTACGGAAACGTGGGAGGGTCAAACTACATGCTGATGCACGGGTCAGTGCGAGCGTACGGGCGAGGAGTAGGCTACCCAGTAGGGAAAGGTTTAGGGATGGTGGCGGGTTTCCGTTCCGGGTTAGGGTTTTGGTTAGGGAACGGCAAGGCTTAGGGCACAGGTGTGGGTACGGAAACGTGGGAGGGTTAGGCTACGTGCTGACGCACGGGTCAGTGCCAGCGTATGGGCCAGGAGTAGGCTACGGCGTAGGGAAAGGTGTAGGGCTGGTGGTGGGTTTGCGTTCCGGGCTAGGGTTAGGGTTAGGGAACGTCAAGGCTGAGGGCAAAGGTGAGGGTACGGAAACGTGAGAGGGTCAGGCTACATGCTAACGCACGGGTCAGTGCCAGCGTACGGGCCAGGAGTAGGCTACGGTGTAGGGTATGGTGTAGGGCTGGTGGTGGGTTTCCGTTCCGGGCTAGGGTTAGGGATATGGAACGGCAAGGCTTAGGGCACAGGTGAGGGTACGGAAACGTGGGAGGGTCAGGCTACGTGCTGACGCATGTCTCAGAGCCAGCATATGGGCCAGGAGTAGGCTACGGCGTAGGGTAAAGTGTAGGGCTGGTGGTGGTTTTCCCTTCAGGGCTAGGGTTAGGGTAAGGGAACGGCAAGGCTTAGGGCACAGGTGAGGATACAGAAACGTGGGAGGGTCAGGCTACTTGCTGACGCACGGGTCAGTGCCAGCGTACGGGCCAGGATTAGGCTACGGCGTAGGGTAAAGTGTAGGGCTGGTGGTGGTTTTCCGTTCAGGGCTAGGGTTAGGGTTAGGGAACGGCAAGGCTTAGGGCACAGGTGAGGATACAGAAACGTGGGAGGGTCAGGCTACGTGCTGACGCACGGGTCAGTGCAATCGTACCGGCCAGGAGTAGGCTACGGCTTGGGGTTTAGGTGTAGGGCTGGTGGTGGGGTTCTGTACCGGGCTAGGGTTAGGGTTAGGGAACGGCAAGGCTTAGGGCACATGTGATGGTACGGAAACGTGGGAGGGTCAGGCTACGTGCTGACGCACGGGTCAGTGCCAGCGTACGGGCCATAATTAAGCTATGGCTTGGAGGTTAGGTGTAGGGCTGGTGATGGTTTTCCGTTCCGTACTAGGGTTAGGGTGAGGGAACAGCAAGGCTTACGGCACAGGTGAAGGTACGGAAATGTGGGAAGGTCAGGCTACGTGCTGACGCACGGGTCAGTGCCTGCGTTCGGGCCAGGAGTAGGCTACGGCATAGGGTAAGGTGTAGGGCTTGTGGTGGGTTTCCGTTCCAGGCTAGGGTTAGGGTTAGGGAACGGCAAGGCTTAGGGCCCAGGTGAGGGTACGGAAACGTGTGGGGGTCAGACTACATGCTGACGCACGGGTCAGTGCCAGCGTACGGGCCAGGATTGGGCTACGGCGTAGGGAAAGGTTTAGGGATGGTGGTGGGTTTCCGTTCCGGGCTAGGGTTAGGGTTAGGGAACGGCAAGTCTTAGGGCACAGGTGACCGTACGGTAAAATGGGAGGGTCAGGCTACGTGCTGAAGCACAGGTCAGTGCCCACGTACGGGCCAGGTGTAGGCTACGGAATAGAGCAAGGTGTATGGCTGGTGGTGGGTTTCCGTTCCGGGCTAGGGTTAGGGTTAGTGAACGGCAAGGCTTAGGGCACAGGTGAGGGTACGGAAACGTGGGCGGGTCAGGCTACTTGCTGATGAAAGTGTCAGTGCCTGCGTATGAGCCAGGAATAGGCTACGGCGTAGAGAAAGGTGTAGGGTTGGTGGTGGGTTTCCGATCCGTTCTAGGGTTAGTGTTAGGGAACGGCAAGGCTTAGGGCACAGGTGAGGGTCCGCAAACGTGGGAGGGTCAGGCTTCGTGCTGACGCACGGGTCTGTGCCAGCGTACGGGCCAGGAGTAGGCTACGGCTTGGGGGTAAGGTGTAGGGCTGGTGGTGGGTTTCCGTTCCGGGCTAGGGTTAGGGTTAGGGAACGGCAAGGCTTAGGGCACAGGTGAGGGTACAGAAACGTGGGAGGGTCAGGCTACGTGATGATGCACGGGTCAGTGCCAGCGTACTGGCCAGGAGTAAGCTACGGCTTGGGGGTTAGTTGTTGGGCTGGTGGTGGGTTTCCGTTCAGGGCTAGGGTTAGGGTTAGGGAACGGCAAGGCTTAGGGCACAGGTGAGGGTACGGAAAAGTGGGAGGGTCAGGCTACATGCTGACGCACGGGTCAGTGCCAGCGTACGGGCCAGGAATAGGCTATGGCTTGGGGGTAAGCTGTAGGGCTGGTGGTGTGTTTCCATTCCGGACTAGGGTTAGGGTTAGGGAACGGCAAGGCTTAGGGCACAGGTGAGGGTACGGAAACGTGTGAGGGTCAGGCTATGTGCTGACGCACGTGTCAGTGCCAACGTACGTGCCAGGAGTAGGCTATGGCTTAGGGCAAGGTGTAGGGCTGGTAGTGCGTTTCCGTTCCAGGCTTGGGTTAGCGTTAGGGAAAGGCAAGGCTTAGGGCCCAGGTGAGGGTACGGAAACGTGGGAGGGTCAGGCTACGTGCTGACGCACGGGTCAGTGCCAGCGAACCGGCCAGGAGTAGGCTACGGCTTGGGGGTTAGGTGTAGGGCTGGTGGTGGGTTTCCGTTCCGGGCTAGGGTTAGTGTTATGGAACAGGAAGGCTTAGGGCATAGGTGAGGGTACGGAAAACTGGGAGGGTCAGGCTACGTGCTGACGCACGGTTCAGTGCCAGCATACCGGCCAGGAGTATGCTATGGTTTGTGGGTTAGGTGTAGGGCTTGTGGTGTGTTTCCGTCCCGTACTAGGGTTAGGGTTAGGGAAGGGCAAGGCTTAGGGCACAGGTGACGTTACGGTAACGTGGGAAGGTCAGGCTACGTGCTGACGCACAGGTCAGTGCCAGCGTATGGACCACGTGTAGGCTACGGCTTGGGGGTAAGGTGTAGGGCTTGTGGTGGGTTTCCGTTCGGCACTAGGGTTAGGGTTAGGGAACGGCAAGGTTTAGGGCACATGTGAGGGTACGGCAACGTGGGAGGGTCAGGATACGTTCTGACGCACGGGTCAGTGCCAGCGTATGGATCAGGAGTAGGCTACGGCTTGGGGGTAAGTTGTAGGGCTGGTGGAGGGTTTCCGTTCCGGGCTACAGTTAGGGTTAGGGAACGGCAAAGCTTAGGGCACAGGAGAGGGTACGGAAATGTGGGAGGGTCAGGCTACGTGATGACGCACGTGTCAGTGCCAGCGTACCGGCCAGGAGTAGGCTACGGCTTGGGGGTAAGGTGTAGGGCTGGTGGTGGGTTTCCGTTCCGGGCTAGGGTTAGGGTTAGGGAACGGCAAGGCTTAGGGCACAGGTGAGGGTACGGAAACGTGGGAGGGTCTGGCTACGTGCTGACGCAAGGGTCAGTGCCAGCATTCGGGTCAGGAGTAGGCTACGGCGTAGTGTATGGTGTAGGGCTGGTGGTGGGTTTCCGTTCCGGGCTCGGGTAAGGGTTAGGGAACGGCAAGGCTTACAGCACAGGTGAGGGTACGGAAACGTGAGAGGGTTAGGCAACGTGCTGACGCACGGGTCAGCGCCAGCGTACGGGCCAGGAGTATGCTACGGCGTAGGGTAAGGTGTTTGGCTGGTGGTGTGTTTCCGTTCATGGGCTAGGGTTAGGGTTAGGAAACGGCAAGGCTTAGGGCCCAGGTGAGGGTACAGAAACGTGGGAGGGTCAGACTATGTGCTGACGCATGGTTCAGTGCCAGCGTACGGGCCAGGTGTAGGCTACGGCGTAGGGAACGGTTTAGGGCTAGTGGTGGGTTTCCGTTCCGGGGTAGGGTTAGGGTGAGGGAACGGCAAGGCTTAGGGCACAGGTGAGGTTACGAACACGTGGGAGGGTCAGGCTACGTGCTGACACATGGGTCAGTGCCAGCGTACCAGCCAGGAGCAGGCTACGGCTTGGTGGTTAGGTGTAGGTCTGATGGTGTGTTTCCGTTCCAGGCTCGGGTTAGTGTTAGGGAACAGCAAGTCTTAGGGCACATGTGAGGGTACGGAAACGTCGGAGTGTCAGGCTACGTGCTGACGCACGGGTCAGTGCCAGCATACGGGCCAGGAGTAGGCTACGGTTTGGGGGTTAGGTGTAGGGCTTATGGTGTGTTTCCGTTCCGGACTAGGGTTAGGGTTAGGGAACGGCAAGGCTTACGGCACAGGTGAGGGTACGGAAACGTGGGAGGGTCAGGCTACGTGCTGACGCACGGGTCAGTGCCAGGGTACAGGCAAGGAGTAGGGTACGGCATATGCTAAGGAGTAAGGCTGGTGGTGGGTTTCCGTTCCATGCTAGGGCTAGGGTAAGGGAACGGCAAGGCTTAGGGCACAGGTGAGGGTACAGAAAAGTGGGAGGGTCAGGCTACGTGATGACGCACGGTTCAGTGCCAGCGTACGGGCCAGGAGTAGGCTACGGCATAGGGAAAGGTGTAGGGCTGGTGGTGGGTTTGCGTTCCGGGCTAGGGTTAGGGTTAGGGAACGGCAAGGCTTAGGGCACAGGTGAGGGTACGGAAACGTGGGAGGGTCAGGCTACGTGCTGACGCACGTGTCAGTGCCCGCATACGGGCCAGGTGTAGGCTACAGCATAGGGTAAGGTGTAGGGCTGGTGGTGGGTTTACGTTCCGGGCTAGGGTTAGGGTTAGGGAACGGCAAGGCTTAGGGCACAGGTGAGGGTACGGAAACGTGGGAGGGTCACGCTACGTGCTGACGCACGGGTCAGTGCCAGCATATGGGCCAGGAGTAGGCTACGGCTTGGGGGTAAGTTGTAGGGCTGGTGGTGGGTATCCGTTCCAGGCTAGGGTTAGGGTTACGGAATGGCAAGGCTTAGGGCACGGGTGAGGGTACAGAAACGTGGGCGGTCATGCTACTTGCTGATGCTCGGGTTAGTGCCACCGAACGGGCCAGGTGTTGGCTACGGCTTGGGGGTAAGGTGTAGGGCTGGTGGTGGGTTTCCGTTCCGGGCTCGGTTTAGGGTTACGGAACGGCAAGGCTTAGGGCACAGGTGAGGGTACGGAAACGTGGGAGGGTCAGGCTACATGCTGACGCAAGGGTCAGTGCCACCGTACAGGCCAGGAGTAGGCTACGGCTTAGGGGTAAGTTGTAGGGCTGGTGGTGTGTTTCCGTTCCGGGCTAGGGATAGGGTTAGGGAACGGCAAGGCGTAGGGCACAGCTGAGGGTACGGAAACGTGGGAGGGTCAGGCTACGTGCTGATGCACAGCTCAGTGGCACCGTACCGGGCAGGAGTAGGCTACGGCATATGGTAAGGTGTAGGGCTGGTGGTGGGATTCCATTCCGGGCTAGGTTTAGGGTTAGGGAACGGCAAGGCTTAGGGCTCAGGTAAGGGTACAAAAAAGTGGTAGGGTCCGGCTACGTGCTGACGCATGTGTCTGTGTCAGCGTACAGGCCAGGAGTAGGCTACGCCATAGGGTAAGGTCTAGGGCTGGTGGTGGGTTTCCGTTCTGGGCTAGGGTTAGGGTTAGGGAACGTCAAGGCTTAGGACACAGGTGAGGGTACGGAAACGTGGGAGGGTCAGGCTACGTGATGACGCACGGCTCAGAGCCAGCATACGGGCCAGGAATAGGCTAAGGCGTAGGGTAGAGTGTAGGGCTGGTGGTTGGTTTCTGTTCCGGGCTAGGGTTAGGGTTAGGAAACGGTAAGGCTTAGGGCACAGGTGAAGGTACAGAAACGTGTGAGGGTCAGGCTACGTGCTGACGCACGTGTCACTGCCAGCGTACCAGCCAGGAGTAGGCTACGGCTTGGGGGTAAGGTGTAGGGCTGGTGGTGGGTTTCCGTTCCGGGCTAGGGTTTGGGTTAGTGAACGGCAAGGCTTAGGGAACAGGTGAGGGTACAGAAACGTGGGGGCGTCAGGCTACGTGCTGATGAAAGTTTCAGTGCCTGCGTACGAGCCAGGAATAGGCTACGGCGTAGGGAAAGGTGTAGGGCTGGTGGTGGGTTTCCGTTCCGGGCTAGGGTTAGTGTTAGGGAACGACAAGTCTTAGGGCACAGGTGAGGGTCCGCAAACGTGGGAGGGTCTGGCTACGTGCTGAAGCACAGGTCAGTGCCTGCGTATGGGCCAGGTGTAGGCTACGGCATAGGGTAAGGTGTAGGGCTGGTGGTGGGTTTCCTTTCCGGACTAAGGTTAGTGTTAGGGAATGGCAAGGCTTAGGGCCCAGGTGAGGATACGGAAACGTGGGAGGGTCATACTACATGCTGACGCACGGGTCAGTGCGAGCGTACGGGCGAGGAGTAGGCTACCCAGTAGGGAAAGGTTTAGGGATGGTGGCGGGTTTCCGTTCCGGGTTAGGGTTTTGGTTAGGGAACGGCAAGGCTTAGGGCACAGGTGAGGGTACGGAAACGTGGGAGGGTTAGGCTACGTGCTGACGCACGGGTCAGTGCCAGCGTATGGGCCAGGAGTAGGCTACGGCGTAGGGAAAGGTGTAGGGCTGGTGGTGGGTTTGCGTTCCGGGTTAGGGTTAGGGTTAGGGAACGTCAAGGCTTAGGGCACAGGTGAGGGTACGGAAACGTGAGAGGGTCAGGCTACATGCTGACGCACGGTTCAGTGCCAGCGTACGGGACAGGAGTAGGCTACGGTGTAGGGTATGGTGTAGGGCTGGTGGTGGGTTTCCGTTCCGGGCTAGGGTTAGGGTTATGGAACGGCAAGGCTTAGGGCACAGGTGAGGATACAGAAACGTGGGAGGGTCAGGCTATGTGCTGACGCACGGGTCAGTGCCAACGTACGGGCCAGGTGTAGGCTACGGCATAGGGTAAGGTGTAGGGCTTGAGGTGGGTTTCCGTTCTGTGCTAGGGTTAGGGTTAGGGAACGGCAAGGCATAGGGCACAGGTGAGGGTACGGAAACGTGGGAGGGTCAGGCTACGTGCTGACGCATGGGTCAGTGCCAGCGTATGGGCCTGGATTAGGCTACGGCGTAGGGAATGGTCTAGGGCTGGTGGTGGGTTTCCATTCCGGGCTAGGGTTAGGGTTAGGGAAAGGCAAGGTTTAGGGCACAGGTGAGGGTACGGAAAGGAGGGAGGGTCAGGCTTCGTGATGACACACGGGTCAGTGCCAGTGTACGGACCAGGAGTAGGCTACGGCTTGGGGGTAAGTTGTAGGGCTGGTGCTGGTTTTCCGTTTCGGGCTAGGGTTAGGGATAGGCAAAGGAAAGGCTTAGGGCACAGGTGAGGGTACGGAAACGTGGGAGGGTAAGGCTACTTGCTGACTCACCGGTCAGTGCCAGCGTATGGGACAGGAGTAGTCTACGGTTTGGGGGTAAGATGTAGGGCTGGTGGTCCGTTTCCGTGCCGGGCTAGGATTAGGGTTACGGAACGGCAAGGCTTAGGGCACTGGTGAGGGTTACGGAAACGTGGGAGCGTCAGGCTACGTGCTGACGCATGGGTCAGTGCCAGCGTACAGGCCAGGATTAGGCTACGGCATAGGTTAAGGTCTAGGGCTGGTGGTGGGTTTCCGTTCCGGGCTAGGGTTAGGGTTAGGGAAAGGCAAGGCTTAGGGCCCAGGTGAGGGTACGGAAACGTGGGAGGGTCAGGCTACGTGCTGACGCACAGGTCAGTGCCATCGTACCGGCCAGGAATAGGCTACGGCTTGGGGGTTAGTGTAGGGCTGGTGGTGGGTTTCCGTTCTGGGCTATGGTTAGGGTTAGCGAACGTCAATGCTTAGGGCACAGGTGAGGGTACGGAAACGTTGGAGGGTCAGGCTACGTGCTGACGCACGGATCAGTGCCACCGTACGGGCCAGGTATAGGCTAGGGCGTAGGATACAGTGTAGGGCTGGTGGTGGGTTTCCGTTCAGGGCTACGGTTAGGGTTAGGGAACGGCAAGGCTTAGGGCACATGTGAGGGTACGGAAACGTGGGAGGGTCAGGCTACGTGCTGACGCACGGGTCAGTGCCAGCGTACGGGCCAGGAATAGGCTACGGCGTAGGGTAAGGTTTAGTGCTGGTGGTGGGTTTCCGTTCCGGGCTACGGTTAGGGTTAGGGAACGGCAAGGCTTAGGGCACAGGTGATGGTACGGAAACGTGGGTGGGTCAGGCTACGTGCTGACGCACGGGTCAGTGCCAGCGTACGGGCCAGGAGTAGGCTATGGCTTGTGGGTAAGTTTTAGGGCTGGTGGTGGGTTTCCGTTCCGGGCTAGCGTTAGGGTAAGGGAACGGCAAGGCTTAGAGCACAGCTGAGTGTACGGTAACATGGTAGTGTCAGGCTACGTGGTGAATCACAGGCTATTACCCGCGTACGGGCCAGGTATAGGCTACGTCATAGGGTAAGGTTTAGGGCTGGTGGTGGGTTTCCGTTCCGGGCTAGGGTTAGGGTTAGGGAACGGCAAGGCTTAGGGCACAGGTGAGGTTACGGAAAGGTGTGAGGGTCAGGCTATGTGCTGACGCACGGGTCAGTGCCAGCATATGGGCCAGGAGTAGGCTACGGCATGGTGGTAAGGTGTAGGGCTGGTGGTGGGTTTCTGTTCCGGGCTAGGGTTAGGGTTAGCGAACATCAAGGCTTAGGGCACAGGTGAGGGTACGGAAACTTGGGAGGGTCAGGCTACGTGCTGACGCAAGGATCAGTGCCAGCGTATGGGCCAGGAATATGCTACAGCGTAGGGTAAAGTGTAGGGCTGGTGGTTGGATTCTGTTCCGGGCTAGGGTTAGGGTTAGGGAACGGCAAGGCTTAGGGCACAGGTGAGGGTACGGAAACGTGGGAGGGTCAGGGTACGTGCTGACGCACGTGTCAGTGCCAGCGTACCGGCCAGGAGTAGGCTACGACTTGGGGGTTAGATGTAGGGCTGGTGGCGGGTTTCCATTCAAGGCTAGGGTTATGGTTAGGGAACGGCAAGGCTTAGGGCACAGGTGAGGGTACGGAAACGTGCGAGGGTCAGGCTACATGGTGACGCACGCGTCAGTGCCAGCGTACGGTGCAGGAGTAGGCTATGGTTTGGGCGTTAGATTTATGGCTGGTGGTGGGTTTCCGTTCCGTACCAGGGTTAGGGTTAGGGAACGGCAAGCCTTAGGTCACAGGTGAGGGTACGGAAATGTGGTAAGGTCAGGCTAAGTGCTGACGCACATGTCAGTGCCAGTGTACGGGCCAGGAGTAGGCGAGGGCGTAGGGTAAGGTGTAGGGCTGGTGGTGGGTTTCCATTGCGGTCTAGGTTTAGGGTTAGGGAACGGCAAGGCTTAGGGCACAGGTGAGGGTACGGAAACGTGGGAGGTTCAGGCTACGTGCTGACGCACGGGTCACTGCCAGAGTTCGGGCCAGGAGTAGGCTACGGCGTACGGTAAGGTGTAGGGCTGGTGGTGGGTTTCCTTTCCGGGCTAGGGTTAGTGTTAGGGAACGGCAATGCTTAGGGCCCAGGTGAGGGTACGGAAACGTGGGAGGTTCAGGCTACGTGCTGACGCACGGGTCAGTGCCAGCGTACGGGCCAGGAGTAGGCTACAGCGTAGGGTAAGGTTTAGGGCTGGTGGTGGGTTTCCGTTCCGGGCTAGGGTTAGTGTTAGGGAAAGGCAAGGCGTAGGGCCAGGTGACGGTACGGAAACGTGGGAGGGTCAGGCTACGTGCTGACGCACGTGTCAGTGCCAGCGTACGGGCCAGGAATAGGCTACGGCATACATTAAGGTGTAGGGCTGGTGGTGGGATTCCGTACCGGGCTTGGGTTAGAGTTAGGGAAGGCCAAGGCTTAGGGCTTAGCAGAGGGTACGGAAAAGTGGGAGGGTCAGGCTACGTGCTGACGCACGTGTCAGCACCAGCGTACGGGCCAGGAGTAGGCTACGGCGTAGGGTAAGGTGTAGGGCTGCTGGAGGGTTTCTATTCCTGGCTAGGGTGAGGGTGAGGGAACGGCAAGGCTTAGGGCACAGGTGATGGTACAGAAACGTGGGAGGGTCAGGCTACGTGCTGACACACGGGTCAGTGCCCGCGTATGGGCCAGGTGTAGGCTACGGCATAGGGTAAGGTGTAGGGCTGGTGGTGGGTTTCCTTTCCGGACTAAGGTTAGTGTTAAGGAATGGCAAGGCTTAGGGCCCAGGTGAGGGTACGGAAACGTGGGAGGGTCAAACTACATGCTGACACACGGGTCAGTGTGAGCGTACGGGCGAGGAGTAGGCTACCCAGGAGGGAAAGGTTTAGGGATGGTGGTGGGTTTGCGTTCCGGGCTAGGGTTAGGGTTAGGGAACGTCAAGGCTTAGGGCACAGGTGAGGGTACGGAAACGTGAGAGGGTCAGGCTACATGCTGACGCACGGGTCAGTGCCATCGTACGGGCCAGGATTAGGCTACGGTGTAGGGTATGGTTTAGGGCTGGTGGTGGGTTTCCGTTCCGGGCTAGGGTTAGTGTTAGGGAACGGCAAGGCTTAGGGCACAGGTGAGGGTACGCAAATGTGGGAATGTGAGGCTAGGTGCTGACGCACGGGTCAGTGCCAGCGTACGGGCCAGGAGTAGGCTACGGCGTAGGGTAAGGTGTAGGGCTGGTGGTGGGTTTCCGTTCCGGGCTAGGGTTAGGGTTATGGAACGGCAAGGCTTAGGGCACAGGTGAGGGTACGGAAACGTGGGAGGGTCAGGCTACGTGCTGACGCTTGTGTCAGAGCCAGCATACGGGCCAGGAGTAGGCTACTGCTTGGGGGTAAGATGTAGGGCTGGTGGTGGGTTTCCGTTCTGGGCTAGGGTTAGGGTTAGGGAACGGCAAGGCTTAGGGCACAGGTGAGGGTACGGAAAAGTGGGAGGGTCAGGCTACTTGCTGACGCACGGGTCAGTGCCAGCGTACGGGCCAGGAGTAGGCTACGGCGTAGGGTAAAGTGTAGGGCTGGTGGTGGTTTTCCGTTCAGGGCTAGGGTTAGGGTTAGGGAACGGCAAGGCTTAGGGCACAGTTGAGGATACAGTAACGTGGGAGGGTCAGGCTACGTGCTGACGCACGGGTCAGTGCAATCGTACCGGCCAGGAGTAGGCTACGGCTTGGGGTTTAGGTGTAGGGCTGGTGGTGGGTTTCTGTACCGGGCTAGGGTTAGGGTTAGGGAACGGCAAGGCTTAGGGCAAAGGTGATGGTACGGAAACGTGGGAGGGTCAGGCTACGTGCTGACGCACGTGTCAGTGCCAGCGTACGGGCCATAAGTAGGCTATGGCTTAGAGGTTAGATGTAGGGCTGGTGATGGTTTTCCGTTCCGTACTAGGGTTAGGGTTAGGGAACAGCAAGGCTTACGGCACAGGTGAAGGTACGGAAATGTGTGAAGGTCAGGCTACGTGCTGACGCATGGGTCAGTGCCAGCGTTCGGGCCAGGAGTAGGCTACGTCATAGGGTAAGGTGTAGGGCTTGTGGTGGGTTTCCGTTTCGGGCTAGGGTTAGGGTTAGGGAACGGCAAGGCTTAGGGCCCAGATGAGGGTACGGAAACGTGTGGGGGTCAGACTACATGCTGACGCACGGGTCAGTGCCAGCGTACGGGCCAGGAGTAGGCTACGGCGTAGGGAAAGGTTTAGGGCTGGTGGTGGGTTTCCGTTCCGGGCTAGGGTTAGGGTTAGGGAACGGCAAGGCTTAGGGCACAGGTGAGGGTACGGAAACGTGGGAGGGTCAGGCTACGTGCTGACGCACGGGTCAGTGCCAGCGTACGGGCCAGGAATAGGCTACGGCATACATTAAGGTGTAGGGCTGGTGGTGGGATTCCGTTCCGGGCTTGGGTTAGAGTTAGGGAAGGCCAAGGCTTAGGGCTTAGCAGAGGGTACGGAAAAGTGGGAGGGTCAGGCTACGTGCTGACGCACGTGTCAGTGCCTGTGTACGGGCCAGGAGTAGGCTATGGCATGGGGGTAAGTTTTAGGGCTGGTGGTGGGTTTCCATTCCGGGCTAGGTTTAGTGTTAGGGAATGGCAAGGTTTAGGGCCCAGGTGAGGGTATGGAAACGTGGGGTGTCAGTCTACATGCTGACGCACGGGTCAGTGCCAGCATACGGGCCAGGAGTAGGCTACGGCGTAGGGAAAGGTTTAGGGCTGGTGGTGGGTTTCCGTTCCCGGCTAGGGTTAGGGTTAGGGAACGACAAAGCTTAGGGCACAGGTGAGGGTACGGAAACGTGGGAGGGTCAGGCTACGTGCTGACGCACGTGTCAGTGTCAGCGTACAGGCCAGGAGTAGGCTACACCGTAGGGTAAGGTATAGGGCTGGAGGTGGGTTTCCGTTCTGTGCTAGGGTTAGGGTTAGGGAACGGCAAGGCATAGGGCACAGGTGAGGGTACGGAAACTTGGAAGGGTCAGGCTACGTGCTGACGCACGGGTCAGTGCCAGCATACGGGCCAGGAGTAGGCTACAGCTTGGGGGTAAGTTGTAGGGCTGGTGGTGGCATTCCGTTCCGGGCTAGGCTTAGGGTAAGGGAACGTCAAGGCTTAGGGCACAGGTGAGGGTACGGAAACGTGGGCGGGTCAGGCTACGTGCTGACGCATGGGTCATTGCCAACGTACGGGCCAGGTGTAGGCTACGGCATAGGGTAAGGTGTAGGGCTGGAGGTGGGTTTCCGTTCTGTGCTAGGGTTAGGGTTAGGGAACGGAAAGGCACAGGGCACAGGTGAGGGTACGGAAACGTGGGAGGGTCCGGCTACGTGCTGACGCACGTGTCAGTGCCAGCGTACGGGCCAGGAGTAGGCTACGGCGTAGGGAATGGTCTAGGGCTGGTGGTGGGTTTCCGTTCTGGGCTAGGGTTAGGGTTAGGGAAAGGCAAGGTTTAGGGCACAGGTGAGGGTACGGAAAGGTGGGAGGGTCAGGCTACGTGCTGACGCACGGGTCAGTGCCAGTGTACGGACTAGGAGTAGGCTACGGCTTGGGGGTAAGTTTTAGGGCTGGTGGTGGGTTTCCGTTTCGGGCTAGGGTTAGGGTTAGGCAACGGCAAGGCTTAGGACACAGGTGAGGGTACGGAAACGTGGGAGGGTCAGGCTACTTGCTGACCCACGGGTCAGTTCCAGCGTATGGGCCAGGAGTAGTCTACGGCTTGGGGGTAAGATGTAGGGCTGGTGGTCCGTTTCCGTGCCGGGCTAGGGTTAGGGTTACGGAACGGCAAGGCTTAGGGCACAGGTGAGTGTACGGAAACGTGGGAGCGTCAGGCTACATGCTGACGCATGGGTCAGTGCCAGCGTACAGGCCAGGAGTAGGCTACGGCATAGGTTAAGGTCTAGGGCTGGTGGTGGGTTTCCGTTCCGGGCTAGGGTTAGGGTTAGGGAAAGGCAAGGCTTAGGGCCAGGTGAGGGTACGGAAACGTGGGAGGGTCAGGCTACGTGCTGACGCATGGGTCAGTGCCATCGTACCGGCTAGGAATAGGCTACGGCTTGGGGGTTAGTGTAGGGCTGGTGGTGGGTTTCCGTTCCGGTCTAGGGTTAGTGTTAGGGAAGAGCAAGGCTTAGGGCATAGGTGAGGGTACGGAAACGTGGGAGGGTCAGGCTACGTGCTGACGCATGGGTCAGTGCCAGCGTACGGGCCAGGAGTAGGCTATGGATTGTGGTTTAGGTGTAGGGCTTGTGGTGTGTTTCTGTCCCGTACTAGGGTTAGGGTTAGGGAACGGCAAGGCTTAGGGCACAGGTGACGTTACGGTAACGTGGGAAGGTCAGGCTACATGCTGACGCACAGTTCAGTGCCAGCGTATGGACCACGAGTAGGCTATGGCTTGGGGGTAAGGTTTAGGGCTTGTGGTGGTTTTCCGTTCCGGGCTAGGGTTAGGGTTAGGGAATGGCAAGGATTAGGGCACAGGTGAGGGTACAGCAACGTGGCAGTTTCAGGATACGTTCTGACGCACGGGTCAGTGCCAGCGTATGGACCAGGAGTAGGCTACAGTTGGGGGTAAGGTGTAGGGCTGTTGGTGGGTTTCCGTTCCGGGCTACAGTTAGGGTTAGGGAACGGCAAAGCTTAGGGCACACGTGAGGGTACGGAAACGAGGGAGGTTCAGGCTACGTGATGACGCACGTGTCAGTGCCAGCGTACCGGCCAGGAGTAGGCTACGGTTTGGTGGTTAGGTGTAGGGCTGGTGGTGGGTTTCCATTCCAGGCTAGGGTTAGTGTTAGGGAACAGCAAGGCTTAGGGCACAGGTGAGGGTACGGAAACGTGGGAGGGTCAGGCTACGTGCTGACGCACGGGTCAGTGCCAGCGTACGGTCCAGGAGTAGGCTACGGCTTGGGGGTAAGGTGTAGGGCTGGTGGTGTGTTTCCGTTCTGGGCTAGGGTTAGGGAACGGCAAGGCTTAGGGCACAGCTGAGGGTACAGAAACGTGGGAGGGTCAGGCTACGTGCTGATGCATGGCTCAGTGGCAGCGTACCGGCCAGGAGTAGGCTATGGCATATGGTAAGGTGTAGGGCTGGTGGTGGGATTCCGTTCCGGTCTAGCGTTAGGGTTAGGGAACGGCAAGTCTTAGGGCTCAGGTAAGGGTACAGGAAAGTGGGAGGGTCAGGCTACGTGCTGACGCACGGGTCAGTGCCAGTGTACGGGCCAGGTGTAGGCTACGGATTCTGGGTAAGTTTTAGGGCTGGTGGTGGGTTTCCGTTCCGGGCTAGGGTTATGGTTAGGGAACGGCAAGGCTTAGGTCACAGGTGATGGTACGGAAACGTGGGAGTGTCAGGCTACGTGCTGACGCACGGTCAGTGCCAGCGTACGGGCCAGGAGTAAGCCACGGCTTGTGGGTTAGGATTAGGGCTGGTGGTGGGTTTCCGTTCCGGGCTAGGGTTAAAGTTAGGGAACGACAAGCCTTAGGGCACAGGTGAGTGTACGGTAACATGGGAGGGTCAGGCTACATGCTGAAGCACAGGTCAGTGCCCGCGTACGGTCCAGGTGTAGGCTACGGCATAGAGTAAGGTGTAGGCCTTGGGGTGGGTTTCCGTTCCGGGTTAGGATTAGGATTAGGGAACGGCAAGGCTTAGGGCACAGGTGATGTTACGGAATCGTGGGAGGGTCAGGCTACGTGCTGACACACGGCTCAGTGCCAGCATATGGGCCAGGAGCAGGCTACGGCGTGGTGGTAAGGTGTAGGGCTGGTGGTGGGTCTCTGTTCAGGGCTAGGGTTAGGGTTAGGGAACGTCAAGGCTTAAGGCACAGGTGAGGGTACGGAAACGTGGGAGGGTCAGGCTACGTGCTGACGCATGGGTCATTGCCAGCGTACGGGCCAGGAATAGGCTACGGCGTAGGGTAGAGTTTAGGGCTGGTGGTGGGTTTCTGTTCTGGGCTAGGGTTAGTGTTAGGGAACGGCAAGGCTTAGGGCACAGGTGAGGGTAAGGAAAACTGTGAGGGTCAGGCTACGTGCTGACGCACGTGTCAGTGCCAGCATACCAGCCAGGAGTAGGGTAAGGCTTCGGGGTTAGGTGTAGGGCTGATGGTGTGTTTCCATTCTGGGCTAAGGTTAGGGTTAGGGAACGGTAAGGCTTATGGCACAGGTGAGCGTACGGAAACGTGGGAGGGTCAGGCTACGTGCTGCCGCACGGGTGAGTGCCAGCGTAAAGGCCAGGAGTAGGCTATGGCTTGGGCGTTAGGTGTAGGGTTGGTGGAGGGTTTCCGTTCCGTACTAGGGATAGCGTTAGGGAACAGCAAGGCTTAGGGAACAGGTGAGGGTACGGAAATGTGGGAAGGTCAGGCTACGTGCTGACGCACGGGTCAGTGCCAGCGTACGGGCCAGGAGTAGGCTATGGCTTGGGGGTTAGTTGTAGGGCTGGTGGTGTGTTTGCGTTCCGTACTAGGGTTAGAGTTAGGGAACGGCAAGGCTTAGGGCACAGGTGAGGTTACGGTAATGTGGGAAGTTCAGGCTACGTGATGACGCACAGGACAGTGCCAGCGTATGGACCAGGATTAGGCTACGGTTTGGGGGTAAGGTGTAGGGCTAGTGGTGGGTTTCCGTTCCGGGCTAGGGTTAGGGTTAGGGAACGGCAAGGCTTAGGGCACAGGTGAGGGTACGGAAACGTGGGAGGGTAAGGCTACGTGCTGATGAAAGGGTCAGTGCCTGCGTACGGGCCAGGAATAGGCTACGGCGTAGGGAAAGGTGTAGGGCTGGTGGTGGGTTTCCATTCCGGGCTAGTGTTAGGGTTAGGGAATGGCAAGGCTTAGGGCACAGGTGAGGGTCCACAAACGTGGGAGGGTCAGGCTACGTGCTGACGCACAGGTCAGTGCCAGCGTAAGGTCCAGGAGTAGCCTACGGCTTGGGGGTAAGTTGTAGGGCTGGTGGTGGGTTTCCATTCCTGGCTAGGATTAGGGTAAGGGAACGGCAAGGCTTAGGGCACAGGTGAGGGTACAGAAACGTGGGAGGGTCAGGCTATGTGCTGATGCATGGGTCAGTGCCAGCGTACCGGCTAGGAGTAGGCTACGGCTTGGGGGTTAGGTGTAGGGCTGGTGGTGGGTTTCCGTTCCGCGCTAGGGTTAGGGTTAGGGAACTGCAAGGCTTAGGGCACAGGTGAGGGTACGGAAACGTGGGAGGGTCAGGCTACATGCTTACGCACGGGTCAGTGCCAGCGTACGGGCCAGGAATAGTCTATGGCTTGGGGGTAAGCTGTAGGGCTGGTGGTGCGTTTCTGTTCCGGACTAGGGTTAGGGTTAGGGAACAGCAAGGCTTAGGGCACAGGTGAGGGTATGGAAATGTGTGAGGGTCAGGCTACGTGCTGACGCACGGGTCAGTGCCAGCGTACGGGCCAGGAGTAGACTACGGCGTAGGGTAAGGTGTAGGGCTGCTGGTGGATTTCCGTTCCTGGCTAGGGTTATGGTGAGGGAACGGCAAGGCTTAGGGCACAGGTGAGTGTACGGAAAAGTGGGAGGGTCAGGGTACGTGCTGACTCACTGGTCAGTGCCTGCGTACGGGCCAGGATTGGGCTACGGCGTATGGTAAGGTTTAGGGCTTCTGGTGGGTTTCCGATCCTGGCTAGGGTTAGGGTTAGGGAACGGCAAGGCTTAGGGCACAGGTGAGGGTACTTAAACGTGGGAGGGTCAGGCTACGTGCTGACGCACGTTTCAGTGCCAGCGTACGGTCTAGGAATAGGCTACGGCATACGTTAAGGTGTAGGGCTTTTGGTGGTATTCCGTTCTGGGCTTGGGTTAGATTTAGGAGAGGCCAAGGCTTAGGGCTTAGCTGAGGGCACGGAAAAGTGGGAGGGTCAGGCTACGTGATGACGCACGGGTCAGTGCCAGCGTAAGGTCCAGGAGTAGCCTACGGCTTGGGGGTACGTTGTAGGGCTGGTGGTGGGTTTCCGTTCATGTCTAGGCTTAGGGTTAGGGAACGGCAAGGCTTAGAGCACAGGTGAGGGTACGGAAACGGAGGAGGGTCAGGCTATGTGTCGATTCACGGGTCAGTGCCAGCGTACCAGCCAGGATTAGGCTACGGCTTGGGGGTTAGGTGTAGGGCTTGTATTGGGTTTCCGTTCGGGGCTAGGGATAGGGTTAGGGAACGGCAAGGCTTAGGGCATAGGTGAGGGTATGGAAACGTGGGAGGTTCAGGCTACATGCTGACACACGGGTCAGTGCCAGCGTACGGGCCAGGAATAGTCTATGGCTTGGTGGTAAGCTGTAGGGCTGGTGGTGGGTTTCCGTTCCGGACTAGGGTTAGGGTTAGGGAACGGCAATGCTTAGGGCACAGGTGAGGGTACGGAAACGTGTGATGGTCAGGCTACGTGCTGACGCACGTGTCAGTGCCATCGTACGGGCCAGGAGTAGGCTACGGCGTAGGGTAAGGTTTAGGGCTGCTGGTGGGTTTCCGTTCCTGGCTAGGGTTATGGTGAGGGAACGGCAAGGCTTAGGGCACAGGTGAGGGTACGGAAACGTGGGAGGGTCAGGCTACGTGCTGACTTACGGGTCAGTGCCGGCGTACGGGCCAGGAGTAGGCTATGGCGTATGGTAAGGTGTAGGGCTTGTGGTGGGTTTTTCTTCCGGGCTACTGTTAGGGTTAGGGAACGGCAAGGCTTAGGGCACAGTTGAGGGTACGGAAACGTGTGAGGGTCAGGCTACATGCTGACGCACGTGTCAGTGCCAGCGTACGGGTCAGGAATAGGCTACGGCATACGGTAATGTGTAGGGCTGGTGGTGGGATTCCGTTCCGGCTTGGGTTATGGTTAGTGAACGGCAAGGCTTAGGGCACAGGTGAGGGTACGGAAACGTGGGAGGGTCAGGCTTCATGCTGATGCACGTGTCAGTGCCAGCGTACCGGCCAGGAGTAGGCTACGGCGTAGGGTAATGTGTAGGGCTGTTTCCCTTTCGGTCTACAGTTAGGGTTAGGGAATGGCAAAGCGTAGGGCACAGGTGAGGTTACGGAAACGTGGGAGGTTCAGGCTACATGCTGATGCACGTGTCAGTGCCAGCGTACCGGCCAGGAGTAGGATACGGCTTGGTGGTTAGGTGTAGGGTTGGTGGTTTGTTTCCGTTCCAGGCTAGGGTTAGTGTTAGGGAAGAGCAAGGCTTAGGGCACAGGTGAGGGTACGGAAATGTGGGAGGGTCAGGCTACGTGCTGACGCACGGGTCAGTGCCAGCGTACGGGCCAGGAGTAGGCTATGGCTTGGGGGTTAGTTGTAGGTCTGGTGGTGTGTTTCCGTTCCGTACTAGGGTTAGAGTTAGGGAACGGCAAGGCTTAGGGCACAGGTGAGGTTACGGTAATGTGGGAAGTTCAGTCTACGTGCTGACGCACAGGTCAGTGCCAGCGTATGGACCAGGAGTGGGCTACGGCTTGGGGGTAAGGTGTAGGGCTGGTGGTGGGTTTCCGTTCCGGGCTAGGGTTAGGGTTAGGGAACGGCAAGGCTTAGGGCACAGGTGAGGGTACGGAAACGTGGGAGGGTCAGGCTACGTGCTGATGAAAGGGTCAGTGCCTGCGTACGGGCCAGGAATAGGCTACGGCGTAGGGAAAGGTGTAGGGCTGGTGGTGGGTTTCCGTTCCGGGCTAGGGTTAGGGTTAGGGAATGGCAAGGCTTAGGGCACAGGTGAGGGTCCACAAACGTGGGAGGGTCAGGCTACGTGCTGACGCACAGGTCAGTGCCAGCGTAAGGTCCAGGAGTAGCCTACGGCTTGGGGGTAAGTTGTAGGGCTGGTGGTGGGTTTCCGTTCCTGGCTAGGATTAGGGTAAGGGAACGGCAAGGCTTAGGGCACAGGTGAGGGTACAGAAACGTTGGAGGGTCAGGCTATGTGATGATGCATGGGTCAGTGCCAGCGTACCGGCTAGGAGTAGGCTACGGCTTGGGGGTTAGGTGTAGGGCTGGTGGTGGGTTTCCGTTCCGCGCTAGGTTTAGGGTTAGGGAACTGCAAGGCTTAGGGCACAGGTGAGGGTACGGAAACGTGGGAGGGTCAGGCTACATGCTTACGCACGGGTCAGTGCCAGCGTACGGGCCAGGAATAGTCTATGGATTGGGGGTAAGCTGTAGGGCTGGTGGTGGGTTTCTGTTCCGGACTAGGGTTAGGGTTAGGGAACGGCAAGGCTTAGGGCACAGGTGAGGGTACGGAAATGTGTGAGTGTCAGGCTACGTGCTGACGCACGGGTCAGTGCCAGCGTACGGGCCAGGAGTAGGCTACGGCGTAGGGTATGGTATAGGGCTGCTGGTGGATTTCCGTTCCTGGCTAGGGTTATGGTGAGGGAACGGCAAGGCTTAGGGCACAGGTGAGGGTACGGAAACGTGGGAAGGTCAGGCTACGTGTTGACTCACGGGTCAGTGCCAGCATACGGGCCAGGATTGGGCTACGGCGTATGGTAAGGTTTAGGGCTTCTGGTGGGTTTCCGATCCTGGCTAGGGTTAGGGTTAGGGAACGGCAAGGCTTAGGGCACAGTTGAGGGTACGGAAACGTGGGAGGGTCAGGCTACGTGCTGACGCACATGTCAGTGCCAGCGTACGGGCTAGGAATTGGCTACGGCATACGTTAAGGTGTAGGGCTGGTGGTGGGATTCCGTTCCGGGCTTGGGTTAGATTTAGGGAAGGCCAAGGCTTAGGGCTTAGCTGAGGGTACGGAAAAGTGGGAGTGTCAGGCTACGTGCTGACGCACGGGTTAGTGCCTGTGTACGGGCCAGGAGTAGGCTGTGGCATGGGGGTAAGTTTTAGGGCTGGTGGTGGGTTTCCATTCCGGGCTAGGGTTAGTGTTAGGGAACGGCAAGGTTTAGGGCCCAGGTGAGGGTATGGAAACGTGGGGTGTCAGTCTACATGCTGACGCACGGGTCAGTGCCAGCGTACGGGCCAGGAGTAGGCTACGGCGTAGGGAAAGGTTTAGGGCTGGCGGTGGGTTTCCTTTCCAGGCTAGGGTTAGGGTTAGGGAACGGCAAAGCTTAGGGCACAGGTGAGGGTACGGAAACGTGGGAGGGTCAGTCTACGTGCTGACACACGTGTCAGTGTCAGCGTACAGGCCAGGAGTAGGCTACGCCGTAGGGTAAGGTCTAGGGCTGGTGGTGGTTTTCTGTTCTGGGGTAGGATTATGGTTAGGGAACGTCAAGGCTTAGGGCACAGGTGAGGGTACGGAAACGTGGGAGGGTCAGGCTACGTGCTAACGCATGGGTCAGTGCCAGCATACGGGCCAGCAGTAGGCTACAGCGTAGGGTAAGGTACAGGGCTGGAGGTGGGTTTCCGTTCTCTGCTAGGGTTAGGGTTAGGGAACGGCAAGGCATAGGGCCCAGGTGAGGGTACGGAAACGTGGGAGGGTCAGGCTACGTGCTGACGCATGGGTCAGTGCCACCATACGGGCCAGGAGTAGGCTACAGCTTGGGGGTAAGATGTAGGGCTGCTGGTGGGTTTCTATTCCTGGCTAGGGTGAGGGTGAGGGAACGGCAAGGCTTAGGGCACAGGTGATGGTACAGAAACGTGGGAGGGTCAGGCTACGTGTTGACACATGAGTCAGTGCCAGCGTACGGGCCAGGAGTAGGCTACGGCATAGGGAATGGTCTAGGGCTGGTGGTGGGTTTCCGTTCTGGGCTAGGTTTAGGGTTAGGGAAAGGCAAGATTTAGGGCACAGGTGTGGGTACGGAAAGGTGGGAGGGTCAGGCTACGTGCTGACACACGGGTCAGTGCCAGTGTACGGACCAGGAGTAGGCTACGGCTTGGGGGTAAGTTGTAGGGCTGGTGGTGGGTTTCCGTTTTGGGCTAGGGTTAGGGTTAGGCAACGGCAAGGCTTAGGACACAGGTGAGGGTACGGAAACGTGGGAGGGTCAGGCTACTTGCTGACCCACGGGTCAGTGCCAGCGTATGGGCCAGGAATAGTCTACGGCTTGGGGGTAAGTTGTAGGGCTGGTGGTCCGTTTCCGTGCCGGGCTAGGATTAGGGTTACGGAACGGCAATGCTTAGGGCACTGGTGAGGGTTACGGAAACGTGGGAGGGTCAGGCTACGTGCTGACGCATGGGTCAGTGTCCGCGTATGGTCCAGGAGTAAGCTACAGCGTACGGTAAAGTGTAGGGCTGGTGGTGGTTTTCCGTTCAGGGCTAGGGTTAGGGTTACAGAACGGCAAGGCTTAGGGCACAGGTGAGGGTACGGAAACGTGGGAGCGTCAGGCTACGTGCTGACACATGGGTCAGTGCCAGCGTACAGGCCAGGAGTAGGCTACGGAATAGGTTAAGGTCTAGGGCTGGTGGTGGGTTTCCGTTCCGGGCTAGGGTTAGGGTTAGGGAAAGGCAAGGCTTAGGGCTCAGGTGAGGGTACGGAAACGTGGGAGGGTCAGGCTACGTGCTGACGCACGGGTCAGTGCCATCGTACCGGCCAGGAATAGGCTACGGCTTGGGGGTTAGTGTAGGGCTGGTGGTGGGTTTCCGTTCCGGGCTAGGGTTAGGGTTAGCGAAAGTCAATGCTTAGGGCACAGGTGAGGGTACAGAAACGTTGGAGGGTCAGGCTACGTGCAGACGCACGGATCAGGGACAGCGTACGGGCCAGGTATAGGCTACGGCATAGGATAGAGTGTAGGGCTGGTGGTGGGTTTCCGTTCCGGGCTAGGGTTAGGGTTAGGGAATGTCAAGGCTTAGGGCACAGGTGAGGGTACGGAAACGTGGGAGGGTCAGGCTACATGCTTACGCATGGGTCAGTGCCAGCATACGGGCCAGCAGTAGGCTACAGTGCAGGGTAAGGTATAGGGCTGGAGGTGGGTTTCCGTTCTGTGCTAGGGTTAGGGTTAGGGAACGGCAAGGCATAGGGCACAGGTGAGGGTACGGAAACTTGGGAGGGTCAGGCTACGTGCTGACGCATGGCTCAGTGCCAGCATACTGGCCAGGAGTAGGCTACAGCTTGGGGGTAAGTTGTAGGGCTGGTGGTGGCTTTCCGTTCCGGGCTAGTGTTAGGGTAAGGGAACGTCAAGGATTAGGGCACAGGTGAGGGTACGGAAACGTGGGCGGGTCACGCTACGTGCTGACGCACGGGTCAGTGCCAACGTACGGGCCAGGTGTAGGCTACGGCATAGGGTAAGGTGTAGGGCTGGAGGTGGGTTTCCGTTCTGTGCTAGGGTTAGTGTTAGGGAACGGCAAGGCATAGGGCACAGGTGAGGGTACAGAAACGTGGGAGGGTCAGGCTACGTGCTGACGCATGTGTCAGAGCCAGCATATGGGCCAGGATTAGGCTACGGCGTGGTGGTAATTTGTAGGTCTGGTGGTGGGTTTCTGTTCCGGGCTAGGGTTAGGGTTAGGGAACGTCAAGGCTTAGGGCACAGGTGAGGGTACGGAAACGTGGGATGGTCAGGCTACGTGATGACGCAAGGCTCAGAGCCAGCGTTCGGGCCAGGAATAGGCTATGGCATAGGGTAGAGTGTAGGGCTGGTGGTGGGTTTCTGTTCCGGGCTAGGGTTAGGGTTAGGATACGGCAAGGCTTATGGCACAGGTGAGGGTACGGAAACGTGTGAGGGTCAGGCTACGTGCTGACGCACGTGTCAGTGACAGCGTACCGGCCAGGAGTAGGCTACGGCTTGGGGGTAAGGTGTAGGGCTGGTGGTGGGTTTCCGTTCAGGGCTAGGGTTAGGGTTAGTGAACGGCAAGGCTTAGGGCACAGGTGAGGGTACAGAAACGTGGGAGGGTCAGGCTACGTGCTGATGAAAGTGTCAGTGCCTGCGTACGAGCCAGGAATAGGCTACGGCGTAGGGAAAGGTGTAGGGCTGGTGGTGGGATTCCGTTCCGGGCTTCGGTTAGAGTTAGGGAAGGCCAAGGCTTAGGGCTTAGCTGAGGGTACGGATAAGTGGGAGGGTCAGGTTACGTGCTGACGCACGGGTCAGTGCCTTTGTACGGGCCAGGAGTAGGCTATGGCATGGGGGTAAGTTTTAGAGCTGGTGGAGTTTTTCCATTCCGGGCTAGGGTTAGGGTTAGGGAACGGCAAGGCTTAGGGCACAGGTGAGGGTACAGAAACGTGGTAGGGTCAGGCTACGTGCTGACGCACGGGTCAGTGCCAGCGTACGGGCCAGGAGTAGGCTACGGCGTAGGGAAAGGTTTAGGGCAGGTGGTGGGTTTCCGTTCCGGGCTAGGGTTAGGGTTAGGTAATGGCAAAGCTTAGGGCACAGGTGAGGGTACTGAAACGTGGGAGGGTCAGGCTACGTGCTAACGCATGGGTCAGTGTCACCATATGGGCCAGGAGTAATCTACGGCGTAGGGTAAGGTGTAGGACGGGTGTTGGATTTCCGTTCCGGGCTAGGGTTAGGGTTACGGAACGGCAAGGCTTAGGGCACAGGTGAGGGTACGGAAACGTGTGAGCATCAGGCTACGTGCTGACGCCTGGGTCAGTGCCAGCGTATGGGACAGGAGTAGGCTACGGCGTTGGGTAAGGTGTAGGGAAGGTTGTGGGTTTCCGTTCTGGGCTAGGGTTAGGGTGAGGGAACGTCAAGGCTTAGGGTACAGGTGAGGGTACGGAAACGTGGGGGGGTCAGGCTACTTGCTGACCCACGGGTCAGTGCCAGCGTATGGGCCAGGAGTAGTCTACGGCTTGTGGGTAAGATGTACGGCTGGTGGTCCATTTCCGTTCCGGGCTAGGGTTAGGGTTACGGAACGGCAAGGCTTAGGGCACTGGTGAGAGTTACGGAAACGTGGGAGGGTGAGGCTACGTGCTGACGCACGGGTCAGTGCCAGCGTACAGGCCAGGAGTACGCTACGCCGTAGGGTAAGGTGTAGGGCTGGTGGTGGGTTTCCGTTCCGGGCTAGGGTTAGGGTTAGGAAACGTCAAGGCTTAGGGCACAGGTGAGGTTACGGAAACGTGGGAGGGTCAGGCTATGTACTGATGCACGGGTCAGTGCCAGCATACGGGCCAGGAGTATGCTACGGTGTAAGGTATGGTGTAGGGCTGGTGGTGGGTTTTCGTTCCGGGCTACGCTTAGGGTTAGGGAACGGCAAGGCTTAGGGCACAGGTGAGGTTACGGAAACGTGGGAGGGTCAGGCTACGTACTGATGCACGGGTCAGTGCCAGCGTATGGACCAGGAGTAGGCTACGGCTTGGGGTTAAGGTGTAGGGCTGGTGGTGGGTTTCCATTCAGGGCTAGGGTTAGGGTTACGGAACGGCAAGGCTTAGTGCTCAGGTGAGGGTACGGAAACGTGGGAGGGTCAGGCTACGTGCTGACGCACGGGTCAGTGCCAGCATACAGGCCAGGAGTAGGCTACGCCGGAGGGTAATGTCTAGGGCTGGTGGTGGGTTTCCGTTCCGGGCTAGGGTTGGGTTAGGTAACGTCAAGGCTTAGGGCACAGGTGAAGGTACGGAAACGTGGGAGGGTCAGGCTACGTACTGATGCATGGGTCAGTGCCAGCGTACGGGCCAGGAGTAGGCTACGGCGTAGGGTAAGGTGTATGGCTGGTGGTGGGTTTTCATTGTGGACCACGGTTAGGGATAGGGAACGGCAAGGCTTAGGGCACAGGTGAGGGTACGGAAACGTGGGAGGGTCAGGCTATGTGCTGATGCTCAGGTTAGTGCCACCGAACGGGCCAGGAGTAGGCTACGGCTTGGGGGTAAGTTGCAGGGCTGGTGGTGGGTTTCCATTCTGGGCTAGGGTTAGGGTTAGTGAACGGCAAGGCTTAGGGCACAGGTGAGGTTACGGAAACGTGGGAAGGTCAGGCTACGTGCTGATGAAAGGGTCACTGCCTGCGTACGAGCCAGGTATAGGCTACGGCTTAGGGAAAGGTTTAGGGCTGGTGGTGGGTTTCCGTTCAGGGCTAGGGTTAGTGTTAGGGAACGGCAAGGATTAGGGCACAGGTGAGCTTCCGCAAACGTTGGAGGGTCAGGCTACGTGCTGACGCACAGGTCAGTTCCAGCGTACGGGCCAGGAGTAGGCTACGGCTTGGGGGTAAGGTTTAGGGCTGGTGGTGTGTTTCCGTTCCGGGCTAGGGTTAGGGTTAGGGAATGGCAAGGCTTAGGGCACACTTGAGGGTACGAAAAAGTGGGAGGGTCTGGCTACGTGCTGACGCACAGGTCAGTGCCAGCGTACGGGCCAGGAGTAGGCTACGGCGTAAGGTAAGGTGTAGGGCTGGTGGTGGGTTTCTGTTCTGGACTAGGGTTAGGGTTAGGGAACGACAAGGCTTATGGCACAGGTGAGGGTACAGAAACGTGGGAGGGTCAGGCTACGTGCTGACGCACGGGTCATTGCCAGCGTATGGGCCAGGAGTAGGCTACGGCTTTTGGGTAAGTTTTGGGGCTGGTGGTGGATTTCTGTTCTGGGCTAGGGTTAGGGTTAGGAAACGGCAAGGCTTAGGGCACAGGTGAGGGTACGGAAACGTGGGAGGGTCAGGCTACGTGCTGACACACGGGTCAGTGCCAGTGTACAGGCCAGGAGTAGGCTACGGCGTAGGGTAAGCTGTAGGGTTCGTGGTTGGTTTCCGTTCCGGACTAGGGTTAGGGTTAGGGAAAGGCAAGGCTTAGGGCACAGGTGATGTTACAGAAATGTGGGAGTGTCAGGCTATGTGGTGACGCACGTTTCAGTGCCAGCATACGGGCCAGGAGTAGGCTACGGCTTGGGGGTAAACTGTAGGGCTGGTGGTGGGTTTCCGTTCCGGGCTAGGTTTAGGGTTAGGGAACGGCAAGGCTTAGGGCACAGGTGAGGGTACGGAAACGTGGTAGGGTCAGGCTACGTGATGACGCAAGTGTCAGTGCTAGCGTTTGGGCCAGGAGTAGGCTACGGCATAGAGTAAGGTGTAGGGCTGGTGGTGGGTTTCCATTCCGGGCTAGGGTTAGGGTTAGGGTTAGGGAACGGCAAGGCATAGGGCACAGGTGAGGGTAAGGAAACGTGGGAGGGTCACGCTACGTCCTGACGCACGGGTCAGTGCCAGCATATGGTCCAGGAGTAGTCTACGGCTTGGTGGTAAGGTGTAGGGCAGGTGGTGTGTTTCCGTTCCGGGCTAGGTTTAGGGCTACGGAACGGCAAGGCTTAGGGCACGGGTGAGGGTACGGAAACGTGGGAGGGTCAGTCTACTTGCTGATGCTCAGGTTAGTGCCACCGAACGGGCCAGGAGTAGGCTACGGCTTGGGGGTAAGGTGCAGGGCTGGTGGTGGGTTTCCGTTCCGGGCTAGGGTTAGGGTTACGGAACGGCAAGGCTTAGGGCACAGGTGAGGGTACGGAAACTTGGGAGGGTCAGGCTACATGCTGACGCAAGGGTCAGTGCCACCGTACAGGCCAAGAGTAGGCTACGGCGTAGGGTAACGTGTAGGGCTGGTGGTGGGTTTCCGTTCCGGGCTAGGGTTAGGGTTAGGGAACGGCAAGGCTTAGGGCACAGGTTAGGGTACAGAAACGTGGGAAAGTCAGGCTACGTGCTGACGCACGTGTCAGTGCCAGCGTACCGGACAGGAGTAGGCTACGTCTTCGGGGTTAGGTGTAGGGCTGGTGGTGTGTTTCCGTTCCGGGCTAGGGTTAGGGTTAGGGCACGGCAAGGCTTAGTGCACAGGTGAGGGTACGGAAACGTGGGAGGGTCATGATACGTGCTGACGCACGGGTCAGTGCTAGCGTACGGGCCATGAGTAGGCTATGGCATGGAGGTTAGGTGTAGGGCTGGTGGTGGGATTCCGATCCGGGCTAGGGTTAGGGTTAGGGAACGTCAAGGCTTAGGGCACAGGTGAGGGTATGGAAACGTGGGAGGGTCAGGCTACGTACTGATGCATGGGTCAGTGCCAGCGTACGGGCCAGGAGTAGGCTACGGTGGAGGGTAACGTGTAGGGCTGTTGGTGGGTTTTCTTTGCGGGGTACGGTTAGGGTTAGGGAACGGCAAGTCTTAGGGCACAGGTGAGGGAACGGAAACGTGGGAGGGTCAGGCTACTTGCTGACGCACGGGTCAGTGCCAGCATACGGACAAGGAGTAGGCTACGTGGTAGGCTAAGGTCTAGGGCTGGTGTTGGGTGTCCGTTCCGGGCTAGGGTTAGGGTTAAGAAACGTCAAGGCTTAGGGCACAGGTGAGCTTACGGAAACGTGGGAGGGTCAGGCTACGTACTGATGCATGGGTCAGTGCCAGCATATGGGCCAGGAGTAGGCTACGGCGTAAGGTAAGGTGTAGGGCTGGTGGTGGGTTTTCGTTCCGGGCTACGGTTAGGGTTAGGGAACGGCAAGGCTTAGGGCACAGGTGAGGGTATGGAAACGTGGGAGGTTCAGGCTACGTGCAGACGCACGGGTCATTGCCAGCGTACAGGCCAGGAGTAGGCTACGGCGTTGGGTAAGGTGTAGGACAGGTGGTGGGTTTCCGTTCAGGGCTAGGTTTAGGGTTAGGGAACGGCATGGCTTAGGGCCCAGGTGAGGGTACGGCAACGTGGCAGTGTCAGGATACGTTCTGACGCACGGGTCAGTGCCAGCATATGGACCAGGAGTAGGCTACGGCTTGGGGGTAAGGTTTAGGGCTGGTGGTGGGTTTCCGTTCCGGGCTAGGGTTAGGGTTAGGGAACGGCAAGGCTTAGGGCACAGGTGAGGGTACGGAAACGTGGGAGGGTCAGGCTACGTGCTGATGCTCAGGTTAGTGCCACCGAACGGGCCAGGAGTAGGCTACGGCTTGGGGGTAAGTTGCAGGGCTGGTGGTGGGTTTCCATTCTGGGCTAGGGTTAGGGTTAGTGAACGGCAAGGCTTAGGGCACGGGTGAGGTTACGGAAACGTGGGAAGGTCAGGCTACGTGCTGATGAAAGGGTCACTGCCTGCGTACGAGCCAGGAATAGGCTACCGCTTAGGGAAAGGTTTAGGGCTGGTGGTGGGTTTCCGTTCAGGGCTAGGTTTAGTGTTAGGGAACGGCAAGGATTAGGGCACAGGTGAGCTTCCGCAAACGTTGGAGGGTCAGGCTACGTGCTGACGCACAGGTCAGTTCCAGCGTACGGGCCAGGAGTAGGCTACGGCTTGGGGGTAAGGTTTAGGGCTGGTGGTGTGTTTCCGTTCCGGGCTAGGGTTAGGGTTAGGGAATGGCAAGGCTTAGGGCACAGTTGAGGGTACGAAAAAGTGGGAGGGTCTGGCTACGTGCTGACGCACAGGTCAGTGCCAGCGTACGGGCCAGGAGTAGGCTACGGCGTAAGGTAAGGTGTAGGGCTGGTGGTGGGTTTCCGTTCTGGACTAGGGTTAGGGTTAGGGAACGACAAGGCTTATGGCACAGGTGAGGGTACGGAAACGTGGGAGGGTCAGGCTACGTGCTGACGCACGGGTCATTGCCAGCGTATGGGCCAGGAGTAGGCTACGGCTTTTGGGTAAGTTTTGGGGCTGGTGGTGGATTTCTGTTCTGGGCTAGGGTTAGGGTTAGGAAACGGCAAGGCTTAGGGCACAGGTGAGGGTACGGAAACGTGGGAGGGTCAGGCTACGTGCTGACACACGGGTCAGTGCCAGTGTACAGGCCAGGAGTAGGCTACGGCGTAGGGTAAGCTGTAGGGTTCGTGGTTGGTTTCCGTTCTGGACTAGGGTTAGGGTTAGGGAAAGGCAAGGCTTAGGGCACAGGTGATGTTACAGAAATGTGGGAGGGTCAGGCTATGTGGTGACGCACGTTTCAGTGCCAGCATACGGGCCAGGAGTAGGCTACGGCTTGGGGGTAAACTGTAGGGCTGGTGGTGGGTTTCCGTTCCGGGCTAGGTTTAGGGTTAGGGAACGGCAAGGCTTAGGGCACAGGTGAGGGTACGGAAACGTGGTAGGGTCAGGCTACGTGATGACGCAAGTGTCAGTGCTAGCGTTTGGGCCAGGAGTAGGCTACGGCATAGAGTAAGGTGTAGGGCTGGTGGTGGGTTTCCATTCCGGGCTAGGGTTAGGGTTAGGGAACGGCAAGTCATAGGGCACAGGTGAGGGTAGGGAAACGTGGGAGGGTCAGGCTACATGCTGACGCACGGTTCAGTGCCAGCGTACGGGCCAGGAGTAGGCTATGGCTTGGGGGTAAGCTGTAGGGCTGGTGGTGTGTTTCCTTTTCGGAATAGGGTTAGGGTTAGGGAACGGTAAGGCTTAGGGCACAGGTGAGTGTACGGAAACTTGTGAGGGTCAGGCTACGTGCTGACGCGCGGGTTAGTGCCAGCGTACGGGCCAGGAGTAGGCTACGGCGTAGGGTAATGTGTAGGGCTGGTGGTGGGTTTCCGTTCCGGGCTAGGGTTAGTGTTAGGGAACGGCAAGGCTTAGGGCACAGTTGAGGGTATGGAAACGTGGGAGGTTCAGGCTACGTGCTAATGCACGTGTCAATGCCAGCGTATGGGCCAGGAGTAGGCTACGTCGTAGAGAAAGGTGTATGGCTGCTGGTTCGTTTCCGTTCGGGGCTAGGGTTAGGTATAGGGAACGGCAAGGCTTAGGGCAGAGGTGAGGGTAAGGAAACGTGGGAGGGTCAGGCTACGTGCTGACGCATGGGTCAGTGCCAGCATACAGGCCAGGAGTAGGCTATGGCTTGGGTGTTAGGTGTAGGGCTGGTGGTGTGTTTCCGATCCGTTCTAGGGTTAGGGTTAGGGAACGGCAAGGCTTAGGGCACAGGTGAGGGTACGGAAATGTGGGAAGGTCAGGCCACGTGCTGACACACGGGTCAGTGCCAGCGTACGGGCCAGGAGTAGGCTACGGCGTAGGGTAAGGTGTAGGGTTGGTGGTGGGTTTCCATTCCGGGCTATAGTTAGGGTTAGTGAAAGGCAAGGCTTAGGGCACAGGTGAGGATACGGAAACGTGGGAGTGTCAGGCTACGTGCTGACGAACGTGTCAGTGCCAGAATACGGGCCAGGAATAGGCTACGGCTTGTGGGTATGTTTTAGAGCTGGTGGTGGGTTTCCGTTGGGGACTAGGGTTTGGGTTAGGGAACGGCAAGGCTTAGGGCACAGGTGAGGGTACGGAAACGTGGGAGGGTCAGACAACGTGGTGACGCACGCGTCAGTGCCAGAATACGGGCCAGGAGTAGGCTACGGCTTGTGGGTAAGTTTTAGGGCTGGTGGTGGGTTTCCGTTCCGGGCTAGGGTTAGGGTAAGGGAACGGCAAGGCTTAGAGCACAGCTGAGGGTACGGTAACATGGTAGTGTCAGGCTACGTGCTGAGGCACAGGCTATTACCCGCGTACGGGCCAGGTATAAGCTACGTCATAGGGTAAGGTGTAGGGCTGGTGGTGGGTTTCCGTTCCGGGCTAGGGTTAGGGTTAGGGAACGGCAAGGCTTAGGGCACAGGTGAGGTTACGGAAACGTGGGCGGGTCAGGCTATGTGCTGACGAACGGGTCAGTGCCAGCATATGGGCCAGGAGTAGGCTACGGCGTGGTGGTAAGGTGTAGGGCTCGTGGTGGGTTTCTGTTCCAGACTAGGGTTAGGGTTATCGAACGTCAAGGCTTAGGGCACAGGTGAGGTTACGGAAACTTGGGAGGGTCAGGCTACGTGCTGACGCAAGGATCAGTGCCATCGTATGGGCCAGGAATATGCTATGGCGTAGGGTAAAGTGTAGGGCTGGTGGTTGGATTCTGTTCCGGGCTAGGGTTAGGGTTAGGGAACGGCAAAGCTTAGGGCACAGGTGAGGGTACGGAAACGTGGGAGGGTCAGGGTACGTGCTGACGCACGTGTCAGTGCCAGCGTACCGGCAAGGAGTAGGCTACGGCTTGGGGGTTAGATGTAGGGCTGGTGGAGGGTTTCCATTCAAGGCTAGTGTTATGGTTAGGGAACGGCAAGGCTTAGGGCACAGGTGAGGGTACGGAAACATGCGAGGCTCAGGCTACATTGTGACGCACGGGTCAGTGCCAGCATACGGTGCAGGAGTAGGCTATGGTTTGGGCGTTAGATTTAGGGCTGGTGGTGGTTTTCCGTTCAGGGCTAGGGTTAGGGTTAGGGAATGGCAAGGCTTAGGGCACAGGTGATGGTCCGCAAACGTGGGAGGGTCAGGCTACGTGCTGATGCACGGGTCAGTGCCAGCATAAGGTCCAGGAATAGGCTACGGCTTTGGGGTAAGTTGTAGGGCTGGTGGTGGGTTTCCGTTCCAGGCTAGGGATAGGGTTAGGGAACGGCAAGGCTTAGGGCACAGGTGAGGGTCCACAAACGTAGGAGGGTCAGGCTTCGTGCTGATGCACGGGTCTGTGCCAGCGTACGGGCCAGAAGTAGGATACGGCTTGGGGCTAAGGTGTAGGGCTGGTGGTGGGTTTCCGTTCCGGGCTACGGTTAGGTTTAGGGAACGGCAAGGCTTAGGGCACAGGTGAGGGTACTGCAACGTGGGAGCGTCAGGCTACGTGAAGATGCACGTGTCAGTGCCAGCGTACTGGCCAGTAGTAAGCTACGGCTTGGGGGTTAGGTGTAGGGCTGATGGTGGGTTTCCGTTCCGCGCTAGGGTTAGGGTTACAGAACGGCAAGGCTTAGGGCACAGGTGAGGGTACGGAAACGTGGGAGGTTCAGGCTACATGCTGACGCAAGGATCAGTGCCACCGTACAGGCCAGGAGTAGGCTACGGCGTAGGTTATGGTGTAGGGCTGGTGGTGGGTTTCCGTTCCGGGCTAGGGTTAGGGTTAGGGAACGGTAAGGCTTAGGGCACAGATGAGGGCACGGAAACGTGGGAGGGTCAGGCTACGTGCTGATGAAAGGGTCAGTGCCTGCGTACGGGCCAGGAATAGGCTACGGCTTGGGGTAAGGTGTAGGGCTGGTGGTGGTTTTCTGTTCCGGGCTAGGGTTAGGGTTAGGGAACGGCAAGGCTTAGGGCACAGGTGAGGTTACGGAAACGTGGGAGGGTCAGGCTACATGCTGACACACGGGTCAGTGCTAGCGTACGGGCCAGGACTAGGCTACGGCATACGATAAGGTGTAGAGCTGGTGGTGAGATTCCGTGCCGGGCTAGGGTTAGGGTTAGGGAACGACAAGGCTTAGGGCACAGGTGAGCGTACGGTAACATGGGAGGGTCAGGCTACGTGCTGAAGCACAGGACAGTGCCCGCGTACGGGCCAGGTGTAGGCTACGGCATAGAGTAATGTGTAGGGCTGGTGGTGGGTTTCCGTTCCGGGCTAGGATTAGGGTTAGTGAACGGCAAGGCTTAGGGCACAGGTGAGGGTACGGAAACGTGGGAGGGTCAGTCTAATTGCTGATGAAAGGGTCAGTGCCTGCGTATGAGCCAGGAATAGGCTACGGTGTAGGGAAAGGTGTAGGGCTGGTGGTGGCTTTCGGTTCCGGGCTAGGGTTAGGGTTAGGGAACGGCAAGGCTTAGGGCACAGGAGAGTGTCCGCAAACGTGGGAGGGTCAGGCTTCGTGCTGACGCACGGGTCTGTGCCAGCGTACGGGCCAGGAGTAGGCTACGGCTTGGGGGTAAGGTGTAGGGCTGGTGGTGGGTTTCCGTTCCGGGCTACGGTTAGGGTTAGGGAACGGCAAGGCTTAGGGCACAGGTGAGGGTACGGAAACGTGGGAGGGTCAGGCTACGTGATGATGCACGGGTCAGTGCCAGCGTACTGGCCAGGAGTAAGCTACGGGTTGGGGGTTAGGTGTAGGGCTGGTGGTGGGTTTCCGTTCCGGGCTAGGGTTAAGGTTAGGGAACGGCAAGGCTTAGGGCACAGGTGAGGGTACGGAAACGTGGGAGGGTCAGGCTACATGCTGACGCACGGGTCAGTGCCAGCGTACGTGCCAGGAATAGGCTATGGCTTGGGGGTAAGCTGTAGGGCTGGTGGTGGGTTTCCTCTCCGGAATAGGGTTAGGGTTAGGGAACGGCAAGGCTTAGGGCACAGGTGAGGGTACGGAAACGGGTGAGGGTCAGGCTACGTGCTGACGCACGTGTCAGTGCCAGCGTACGTGCCAGGAGTAGGCTATGGCGTAGGGTAAGGTGTAGGGCTGCTGATGGGTTTCTGTTCCTGGCTAGGGTGAGGGTGAGGGAACGGCAAGGCTTAGGGCACAGGTGATGGTACGGAAATGTGGGAGGGTCAGGCTACGTGCTGACACATGTGTCAGTGCCAGCGTACGGGCCAGGAGTAGGCTACGCCTTGTGGGTAAGGTTTAGGGCTGGTGGTGGGTTTCCGTTCTGGGCTAGGGTTAGGGTTACGGACCGGCAAGGCTTAGGGCACAGATGAGGGTACGGAAACGTGGGGGGGTCTGGCTACGTGCTGATGAAAGGGTCAGTGCCTGCGTACGGGCCAGGAATAGGTTACGGCATAGGGAAAGGTTTAGGGCTGGTGGTGGGTTTCCGTTCCGGGCTAGGGTTAGGGTTAGGGAACGGCAAGGCTTACAGCACAGGTGAGGGTACGGAAACGTGAGAGGGTTAGGCTACGTGCTGACGCACTGGTCAGTGCCAGCGTACGGGCCAGGAGTAGGCTACGGCGTAGGGTAAGGTGTAGGGCTGGTGGTGGGTTTCCATTCATGGGCTAGGGTTAGGGTTAGGAAACGGCAAGGCTTAGGGCCCAGGTGAGGGTACGGAAACGTGGGAGGGTCAGACTACGTGCTGACGCATGGGTCAGTGCCAGCGTACAGGCCAGGTGTAGGCTACGGCGTAGGGAAAGGTTTAGGGCTAGTGGTGGGTTTCCGTTCCGGGCTAGGGTTAGGGTTAGGGAACGGCAAGGCTTAGGGCACAGGTGAGGGTACGGAAACGTGGGAGGGTCAGGCTACGTGCTGACGCACGGGTCAGTGCCAGCGTACCGGCCAGGAGTAGGCTACGGCTTGGTGGTAAGGTGTAGGTCTGATGGTGTGTTTCCGTTCCAGTCTAGGGTTAGTGTTAGGGAACAGCAAGTCTTAGGGCACAGGTGAGGGTACGGAAACGTGGGAGGGTCAGGCTACGTGCTGACGCACGGGTCAGTGCCAGCATAAGGTCCAGGAATAGGCTACGGCTTTGGGGTAAGTTGTAGGGCTGGTGGTGGGTTTCCGTTCCGGGCTAGGCTTAGGGTTAGGGAACGGCAAGGCTTAGGGCAAAGGTGAGGGTCCACAAACGTGGGAGGGTCAGGCTTCGTGCTGACGCACGGGTCTGTGCCAGCGTACGGGCCAGGAGTAGGCTACGGCTTGGGGGTAAGTTGTAGGGCTGGTGGTGGGTTTCCATTCCGGGCTACGGTTAGGTTTAGGGAACGGCAAGGCCTAGGGCACAGGTGAGGGAAAGGAAACGTGGGAGCGTAAGGCTACGTGATGATGCACGTGTCAGTGCCAGCGTACTGGCCAGGAGTAAGCTACGGCTTGGGGGTTAGGTGTAGGGCTGGTGGTGGGTTTCCGTTCCGCGCTAGGGTTAGGGTTAGGGAACGGCAAGGCTTAGGGCACAGGTGAGGGTACGGAAACGTGGGAGTGTCAGGCTACATGCTGACGCACGGGTCAGTGACAGCGTATGGGCCAGGAATAGGCTATGGCTTGGGGGTAAGCTGTAGGGCTGGTGGTGGGTTTCCGTTCTGGACTAGGGTTAGGGTTAGGGAACGGCAAGTCTTAGGGCACAGGTGAGGGTACGGAAACGTGTTAGGGTCAGGCTACGTGCTGAGGCACGTGTCAGTGCCAGCGTACGTGCCAAGATTAGGCTACGGCATAGGGTAAGGTGTAGGGCTACTGATGGGTTTCTGTTCCTGGCTAGGGTGAGGGTGAGGGAAGGGCAAGGCTTAGGGCACAGATGATGTTACGGAAACGTGGGAAGGTCAGGCTACGTGCTGACGCATGGGTCAGTGCCAGCGTACGGCCAGGAGTAGGGTACGGCTTGTGGGTAAGGTTTAGGGCTGGTGATGTGTTTCCGTTCCTGGCTAGGGTTAGGGTTAGGGAACGGCAAGGCATAGGGCACAGGTGAGGGTACGGTAACATGGGAGTGTCAGGCTACTTGCTGAAGCACAGGTCAGTGCCCGCGAACGGGCCAGGTGTAGGCTACGGCATAGTGTAAGGTGTAGGGCTGGTGGTGGGTTTCCGTTCCGGGCTAGGGTTAAGGTTAGGGAACGGCAAGGCTTAGGGCACAGGTGAGGTTACGGAAACGTGGGAGGGTCAGGCTACGTGGTGACGCACGGGTCAGTGCCAGAGTACCGGCCAGGAGTAGGCTATGGCTTGGGGGTAAGGTGTAGGGCTGGTGGTGGGTTTCCGTTCCGGGCTAGGGTTAGGGTTAGGGAACGGCAAGGCTTAGGGCACAGGTGAGGGTACGGAAACGTGGGAGGGTCTGGCTACGTGCTGACGCACGGGTCAGTGCCAGCATTCGGGCCAGGAGTAGGCTACGGCGTAGGGTAATGTGTAGGGCTGGTGGTGGTTTTCCGTTCCGGGCTAGGGTAAGGGTTAGGGAACGGCAAGGCTTACAGCACAGGTGAGGGTACGGAAACGTGAGAGGGTTTGGCTACGTGCTGACGCACGTGTCAGTGCCAGCGTACGGGCCAAGAGTATGCTACGGCGTACGGTAAGGTGTAGGGCTGGTGGTGGGTTTCCTTTCATGGGCTAGGGTTAGGGTTAGGAAACGGCAAGTCTTAGGGCCCAGGTGAGGGTACGGAAGCGTGGGAGGGTCAGACTACGTGCTGACCCATGGTTCAGTGCCAGCGTACGGGCCAGGTGTAGGCTACGGTGTAGGGAAAGGTTTAGGGCTAGTGGTGGGTTTCCGTTCTGGGCTAGGGTTAGGGTTAGGTAACGGCAAGTCTTAGGGCACAGGTGAGGGTACGAAAACGTGGGAGTGTCAGGCAACGTGCTGACGCATGGGTCATTGCCAGCGTACCGGCCAGGAGTAGGCTACGGCTTGGTGGTTAGGTGTAGGTCTGATGGTGTGTTTCCGTTCCAGGCTAGGGTTAGTGTTAGGGAACAGCAAGTCTTAGGGCACAGGTGAGGGTACGGAAACGTGGGAGGTTCAGGCTACGTGCTGACGCATGGGTCAGTGCCAGCGTACGGGCCAGGAGTAGGCTACGGCTTGGGGGTTAGGTGTAGGGCTTGTGGTGTGTTTCCGTTCCGTACTAGGGTTAGGGTTAGGGAGCGACAAGGCTTAGGGCACAGGTGAGGGTACGGTAATGTGGGAAGTTCAGGCTACGTGCTGACGCACAGGTCATTGCCAGCGTATGGACCAGGAGTAGGCTATGGCTTGGGGGTAAGGTTTAGGGCTGGTGGTGGGTTTCCGTTCCGGGCTAGGGTTAGGGTTAGGGAACGGCAAGTCTTAGGGTTCAGGTAAGGGTACAGGAAAGTGGGAGGGTCAGGCTACGTGCTGACGCACTGGTCAGTGCCAGTGTACGGGTCAGGTGTAGGCTACGGGTTGTGGGTAAGTTTTAGGGCTGGTGGTGGGTTTCCGTTCCGGGCTAGGGTTAGGGTTAGGGAACAGAAAGGCTTAGGGCACAGGTGAGGGTACGGAAACGTGGGAGTGTCAGGCTATGTGCTTACACACGGGTCAGTGCCAGCGTTCGGGCCAGGAGTAGGCTACGGCGTAGGTAAAGTGTAGGGCTGGTGGTGGGTTTCTGTGCAAGGCTAGGGTTAGGGTTAGGGAACGGCAAGGCTTAGGGCACAGGTGAGGGTACGGAAACGTGTTCGGGTCAGGCTACGTGCTGAGGCACGTGTCAGTGCCAGCGTACGTGCCAAGAGTAGGCTACGGCATAGGGTAAGGTGTAGGGCTACTGATGGGTTTCTGTTCCTGGCTAGGGTGAGGGTGAGGGAAGGGCAAGGCTTAGGGCACAGATGATGTTACGGAAACGTGGGAAGGTCAGGCTACGTGCTGACGCATGGGTCAGTGCCAGCGTACGGGCCAGGAGTAGGGTACGGCTTGTGGGTAAGGTTTAGGGCTGGTGATGTGTTTCCGTTCCTGGCTAGGGTTAGGGTTAGGGAACGGCAAGGCATAGGGCACAGGTGAGGGTACGGTAACATGGGAGGGTCAGGCTACTTGCTGAAGCACAGGTCAGTGCCCGCGAACGGGCCAGGTGTAGGCTACGGCATAGTGTAAGGTGTAGGGCTGGTGGTGGGTTTCCGTTCCGGGCTAGGGTTAAGGTTAGGGAACGCCAAGGCTTAGGGCACAGGTGAGTTTACGGAAACGTGGGAGGGTCAGGCTACGTGGTGACGCACGGGTCAGTGCCAGAGTACCGGCCAGGAGTAGGCTATGGCTTGGGGGTAAGGTGTAGGGCTGGTGGTATGTTTCCATTCCGGGCTAGGGTTAGGGTTAGGGAACGGCAAGGCTTAGGGCACAGGTGAGGGTACGGAAACGTGGGAGGGTCTGGCTACGTGCTGACGCACGGGTCAGTGCCAGCATTCGGGCCAGGAGTAGGCTACGGCGTAGGGTAATGTGTAGGGCTGGTGGTGGTTTTCCGTTCCGGGCTAGGGTAAGGGTTAGGGAACGGCAAGGCTTACAGCACAGGTGAGGGTACGGAAACGTGAGAGGGTTTGGCTACGTGCTGACGCACGTGTCAGTGCCAGCGTACGGGCCAAGAGTAAGCTACGGCGTACGGTAAGGTGTAGGGCTGGTGGTGGGTTTCCTTTCATGGGCTAGGGTTAGGGTTAGGAAACGGCAAGTCTTAGGGCCCAGGTGAGGGTACGGAAGCGTGGGAGGGTCAGACTACGTGCTGACCCATGGTTCAGTGCCAGCGTACGGGCCAGGTGTAGGCTACGGTGTAGGGAAAGGTTTAGGGCTAGTGGTGGGTTTCCGTTCTGGGCTAGGGTTAGGGTTAGGTAACGGCAAGTCTTAGGGCACAGGTGAGGGTACGAAAACGTGGGAGTGTCAGGCAACGTGCTGACGCATGGGTCATTGCCAGCGTACCGGCCAGGAGTAGGCTACGGCTTGGTGGTTAGGTGTAGGTCTGATGGTGTGTTTCCGTTCCAGGCTAGGGTTAGTGTTAGGGAACAGCAAGTCTTAGGGCACAGGTGAGGGTACGGAAACGTGGGAGGGTCAGGCTACGTGCTGACGCACGGGTCAGTGCCAGCGTACGGGCCAGGAGTAGGCTACGGCTTGGGGGTTAGGTGTAGGGCTTGTGGTGTGTTTCCGTTCCGTACTAGGGTTAGGGTTAGGGAGCGACAAGGCTTAGGGCACAGGTGAGGGTACGGTAATGTGGGAAGTTCAGGCTACGTGCTGACGCACAGGTCATTGCCAGCGTATGGACCAGGAGTAGGCTACGGCTTGGGGGTAAGGTTTAGGGCTGGTGGTGGGTTTCCGTTCCGGGCTAGGGTTAGGGTTAGGGAACGGCAAGTCTTAGGGCTCAGGTAAGGGTACAGGAAAGTGGGAGGGTCAGGCTACGTGCTGACGCACGGGTCAGTGCCAGTGTACGGGCCAGGTGTAGGCTACGGCTTGTGGGTAAGGTTTAGGGCTGGTGGTGGGTTTCCGTTCCGGGCTAGGGTTAGGGTTAGGGAACAGAAAGGCTTAGGGCACAGGTGAGGGTACGGAAACGTGGGAGTGTCAGGCTATGTGCTTACACACGGGTCAGTGCCAGCGTTCGGGCCAGGAGTAGGCTACAGCGTAGGTAAAGTGTAGGGCTGGTGGTGGGTTTCTGTGCAAGGCTAGGGTTAGGGTTAGGGAACGGCAAGGCTTAGGGCACAGTTGATGGTACGGAAAGGTGGGAGGGTCAGGCTACGTGCTGACGCACGGTCAGTGCCAGCGTAAGGGCCAGGAGTAAGCCACGGCTTGTGGGTTAGGATTAGGGATGGTGGTGGGTTTCCGTTTCGGGCTAGGGTTAGAGTTAGGGAACGACAAGCCTTAGGGCACAGGTGAGGGTACGGTAACATGGGAGGGTCAGGCTACATGCTGAAGCACAGGTCAGTGCCCGCGTACGGTCCATGTGTAGGCTACGGCATAGGGTAAGGTGTAGGGCTGGGGGTGGGTTTCCGTTCCGGGCTAGGATTAGGATTAGGGAACGGCAAGGCTTAGGGCACAGGTGAGGGTACGGTAACATGGGAGGGTCAGGCTACTTGCTGAAGCACAGGTTAGTGCCCGCGAACGGGCCAGGTGTAGGCTACGGCCTAGTGTAAGGTGTAGGGCTGGTGGTGGGTTTCCGTTCCGCGCTAGGGTTAGGGTTAGGGAACTGCAAGCCTTAGGGCACAGGTGAGGGTACGGAAACGTGGGAGGGTCAGGCTACATGCTTATGCACGGGTCAGTGCGAGCGTACGTGCGAGGAGTAGGTTACCCAGTAGGGAAAGGTTTAGGGCTGGTGGTGGGTTTCTGTTCCGGGCTAGGTTTAGGGTTAGGGAACGTCAAGGCTTAGGGCACAGGTGAGGGTACGGAAACGTGGGAGGGTCAGGCTACGTGCTGACGCACGGGTCAGTGCCAGCAGATGGGCCAGGAGTAGGCTACGGCGTAGGTTAAGGTGTAGGGCTGGTGGTGGGTTTCTGTTCCGGGCTACGGTTAGGATTAGGGAAAGGCAAAGCTTAGGGTACTGGTGAGGGTACGGAATCGTGGGAGGGTCAGGCTACGTGATGACCCACGGGTCAGTGCCAGCGTTCCGACCAGGAGTAGGCTACGGCTTGTTGGTTAGGTGTAGGGCTGGTGGTGGGTTTCCGTTCCAGGCTAGGGTTAGTGTTAGGGAACGGCAAGGCTTAGGGCACAGGTGTGGGTACGGTAATGTTGGAAGGTCAAGCTACGTGATGACGTACAGGTCAGTGCCAGCGTATGGACCAGGAGTAGGCTACGGCTTGGGGGTAAGGTATAGGATTTGTGGTGCTTTTCCGTTCAGGGCTAGGGTTAGGGTTAGGGAACGGCAAGGCTTAGGGCACAGGTGAGGGTACGGCAACGTGGCAGGGTCAGGATACGTTCTGACGCACGGGTCAGTGCCAGCGTATGGACCAGGAGTAGGCTACGGCTTGTGGGTAAGGTGTAGGGCTGGTGGTGGTTTTCTGTTCTGGGCTAGGGTTAGGGTTAGTGAACGGCAAGGCTTAGGGCACAGGTGAGGTTACAGAAACGTGGGAGTGTCAGGCTACGTGCTGATGAAAGGGTCAGTGCCTGCGTACGATCCAGGAATAGGCTACGGTGTACGGAAAGGTGTAGGGCTGGTGTTGGGTTTCCGTTCAGGGCTAGGGTTAGGGTTAGGGAACGGCAAGGCTTAGGGCTCAGGTGAGGTTCCGCAAAGGTGGGAGGGTCAGGCTACATGCTGACGCACGGGTCAGTTCCAGCGTACGGGCCAGGAGTAGGCTACGGCTTGGGGGTAAGGTGTACGGCTGGTTGTTGGTTTCCGTTCCAGGCTAGGTTTAGGGTTAGGGAACGGAAAGTCTTAGGGCACAGGTGAGGGTACAGAAACGTGGGAGGGTCAGGCTACGTGCTGACGCACGGGTCAGTGCCAGCGTATGGGCCAGGAGTAGGCTATGACGTAGGGTTAGGTTTAGGGCTGCTGGTGGGTTTCCGTTCCTGGCTAGGGTTAGGGTGAGGGAACGGCAAGGCCTAGGGCACAGGTGAGGGTACGGTAACATTGGAGGGTTAGGCTACGTGGTGAAGCACAGGTGATTACCCACGTATGGGCCAGGTGTAGGCTACGGCATAGGGTAAGGTGTAGGGCTGGTGGTGGGTTTTCATTCCGGGCTAGGGTTAGGGTTAGGGAACGGCAAGGCTTAGGGCACAGGTGACGTTACGGAAACGTGGGATGGTCAGGCTACGTGCTGACGCATGGGTCAGTGCCAGCATATGGGCCAGGAGTAGGCTACGGCGTGGTGGTAAGTTGTAGGGCTGGTGGTGTGTTTCCGTTCCGGGCTAGGGTTAGGGTTAGGGAACGGCAAGGCTTAGGGCACTGGTGATGGTACGGAAACGTGGGAGGGTCAGGCTACGTGCTGACGCACGGGTCAGTGCCAGCGTACGGGCCAGGATTAGGCTACGTCTTGGGGGTAAGGTGTAGGGCTGGTGGTGGGTTTCCTTTCTGGGCTAGGGTTAGGGTAAGGGAACGGCAAGGCTTAGGGCACAGGTGAGGGTACGGAAAAGTGGGAGGCTCAGGCTACGTGCTGACGCACGGGTCAGTGCCAGCGTACGGGCCAGGAATAGGCTACGGCATACGTTAAGGTGTAGGGCTGGTGGTGGGATTCCGTTCCGGGCTTGGGTTAGAGTTAGGGAAGGCCAAGGCTTAGGGCTTAGCAGAGGGTATGGAAAAGTGGGAGGGTCAGGCTACGTGCTGACGCACGGGTCAGTGCCAGCGTACCGGCCAGGAGTAGGCTACGGCTTTGTGGTTAGGTGTAGGGCTGGTGGTGGGTTTCCGTTCCAGGCTAGGGTTAGTGTTAGGGAACAGCAAGGCTTAGGGCATAGGTGAGTGTATGGAAACGTGGGAGGGGCAGGCTACGTGCTGACGCACGGGTCAGTGCCAGCGTACGGGCCAGCATTAGGCTATGGCTTGGGGGTTAGGTGTAGGATTTGTGGTGTGTTTCCGTTCCGTACTAGGGTTAGGGTTAGGGAACGGCAAGGCTTAGGGCACAGGTGAGGGTACGGTAATGTGGGAAGTTCAGGCTACGTGCTGACGCCCAGGTCAGTACCAGCGTATGGACCAGGAGTAGGCTACGGCTTGGGGGTAAGGTTTAGGGCTGGTGTTGGGTTTCCGTTCCGGGCTAGGGTTATGGTTAGGGAACGGCAAGGCTTAGGGCACAGGTGAGGGTAAGGGAACGTCGGAGGGTCAGGCTGCGTGCTGACGCACGGGTCAGTGCCAGAGTTCGGGCCAGGAGTAGGCTACGGCGTAGGGTAAGGTGGAGCGCTGGTGGTGGGTTGGCATTGTGGTCCACGGTTAGGGTTAGGGAACGGCAAGGCTTAGGGCACAGGTGAGGGTACGGAAACGTGGGAGGGTCAGGCTACGTGCTGACGCACTGGTCAGTGCCATCGTATGGGCAAGGAGTAGGCTACGGTGTAGGGTAAGGTGTAGGGCTGGTGGTAGGTTTCCGTTCCGGTCTAGGTTTAGGGTTACGGAACGGCAAGGCTTAGGGCACGGGTTAGGGTACGGAAACGTGGGAGGGTCAGGCTACTTGCTGATGCTCAGGTTAGTGCCACCGAACAGGCCAGGAGTAGGCTACGGCTTGGGGGTAAGGTGCAGGACAGGTGGTGGGTTTCCGTTCCGGGCTAGGGTTAGGGTTAGGGAACGGCAAGGCTTAGGGCACAGGTTAGGGTACAGAAACGTGGGAGAGTCAGGCTACGTGCTGACGCACGTGTCAGTGCCAGCGTACCGGCCAGGAGTAGGCTACGGCTTGGGGGTTAGGTGTAGGGCTGGTGGTGGGTTTCCGTTCAGGGCTAGGGTTAGGGTTAGGGAATGGCAAGGCTTAGTGCACATGTGAGGGTACGGAAACGTGGGAGGGTCAGGATACGTGCTGACGCACGGGTCAGTGCCTGCGTACGGGCCATGAGTAGGCTATGGCATGGAGTTTAGGTGTAGGGCTGGTGGTGTGTTTCCGTTCGGTACTAGGGTTAGGGTTAGGGAACGGCAAGGCTTAGGGCACAGGTGAGGGTACAGAAATGTGTGAAGTTCAGGCTACGTGCTGACGCACGGGTCAGTGCCAACGTACGGGCCACGAGTAGGCTACGGCGTAGGGTAAGGTGTAGGGCTTGTGCAGGGTTTCCGTGCCGGGCTAGGGTTAGGTTTAGGGAACGGCAAGACTTAGGGCACAGGTGAGGGTACAGAAACGTGGTAGGGTAAGGCTACGTGCTGACGCAAGGGTCAGTGGCAGCGTGCGGGCCAGGAGTAGGCTACAGCGTAGGGTAAGGTTTAGGGCTGGTGGTGGGTTTCCGTTCCGGGCTAGGGTTAGGGTTAGGGAACGGCAAGGCATAGGGCACAGGTGAGGGTACAGAAACGTGGGAGGGTCAGGCTACATGCTGACGCACGGCTCAGTGCCAGCGTACGGGCCAGGAGTAGGCTATGGCTTGTGGGTAAGCTCTAGGCCTGGTGGTGTGTTTCCTTTTGGGAATAGGGTTAGGGTTAGGGAACGGCAAGGCTTAGGGCACAGGTGAGGGTACGGAAACGTGTGAGGGCCAGGCTACGTGCTGACGCGCGGGTTAGTGCCAGCGTACGGGCCAGGAGTAGGCTACGGCGTAGGGTAAGGTGTAGGGCTGGTGGTGGGTTTCCGTTCCTGGCTAGGGTTAGGGTGAGGGAACGGTAAGGCTTAGGGCACAGGTGAGGGTACGGAAACGTGGGAGTGTCAGGCTACGTGATGACGCACAGGTCAGTGCCAACGTACAGGCCAGGAGTAGGCTACGGTGTAGGGTAACGTGTAGGGCTGTTGGTGGGTTTTCATTGCGGGGTACGGTTAGGGTTAGGGAACGGCAAAGCTTAGGGCATAGGTGAGGGAACGGAAACGTGGGAGGGTCAGGCTACGTGCTGACACACGGGTCAGTGCCAGCGTACGGGCAAGGAGTAGGCTACGGGGTAGGGTAAGGTCTAGGGCTGGTGGTGGGTTTCCGTTCCAGGCTAGGGTTAGTGTTAGGGAACGGCAAGGCTTAGGGCTCAGGTGAGGGTACAGAAAAGTTGGAGGTTCAGGCTACGTGCTAATGCACGTGTCAGTGCCAGCGTACGGGCCAGGAGTAGGCTGCGGCGTAGGGTAAAGTGTAGGTCTGGTGGTGGGTTTCCGTTCCGGGCTAGCGTTAGGGTTACGGAACGGCAAGGCTTAGTCCTCAGGTGAGGGTACGGAAAAGTGGGAGTATCTCGCTACGTGCTGACGCACGGGTCAGTGCCAGCGTACAGGCCAGGAGTAGGCTACGGCATAGGGTAAGGTGTAGGGCTGGTGGTGGGTTTCCGTTACGGGCTAGGGTTAGGGTTAGGGAACGGCAAGGCTTAGGGCACAGGTGAGGGTACAGAAATGTGCGAGGGTCAGGTTACGTGCTGACACATGGGTCAGTGCCAGCGTACCGGCCAGGAGTAGGCTAAGTCTTCGGGGTTTGGTGTAGGGCTGGTGGTGGTTTTCCGTTCCGGGCTGGGGTTAGGGTTAGGGAACGGCAAGTCTTAGGGCACAGGTGATGGTACGGAAACGTGGGAGCGTCAGGCTACGTGCTGACGGATGCGCCAGTGCCAGCGTACAGGCCAGGAGTAGGCTATGTCGTAGGGTAAGGTCTAGGGCTGGTGGTGGTTTTCCGTTCCAGGCTAGGGTTAGGGTTAGGGAACGGCAAGGCTTTGGGCACAGGTGAGGGTACGGAAACGTGGCAGGGTCAGGCTACGTGCTGACGCACGGGTCAGTGGCAGCGTACTGGCCAGGAGTAGTCCACAGGTTGGGGGTTAGGTGTAGGGCTGGTGGTGGGTCTCCGTTCCAGGCTAGGGTTAGTGTTAGGGAACAGCAAGGCTTAGGGCACAGGTGAGGGTACGGAAACTTGGGAGGGTCAGGCTACGTGCTGACGCACGGGTCAGTTCCAGCGTACAGGCCAGGAGTAGGCTATGGCTTGGGGGTTAGGTGTAGGGCTTGTGGTGTGTTTCCATTCTGTAGTAGGGTTAGGGTTAGGGAACGGCAAGGCTTAGGGCACAGGTGACGTTACGGTAATGTGGGAAGGTCAGGCTACGTGCTGACGCACAAATCAGAGCCCGCGTATGGACCAGGAGTAGGCTACGGCTTGGGGGTAAGGTGTAGGGCTTGTGGTGGGTTTCCGTTCCAGGCTAGGGTTAGGGTTAGGGAACGGCAAGGCTTAGGGCACAGGTGAGGGTACGGCAAAATGGCAGGGTCAGGATACGTGCTGATGAAAGGTTCAGTGCCTGCGTATGGGCCAGGAATAGGCTACGGCGTAGGGAAAGGTATAGGGCTGGTGGTGGGTTTCTGTTCCGGGCTAGGGTTAGGGTTAGGGAACGGCAAGGCTTAGGAGTTACCAGGCTGCCCCCTGTAAGGAAGAGGATGCGTCATCCATAACGTCTGCTGAAATTTCTCTCCGGGCTGAGGTGAGGAAGGAAAAAAAGGAGTGTGGGCCGGGACAGGAGGGGTATCTCAGGCAGGAAAATGGAAAGCTTCCAGAAGAGCGCCTGTGGCCAGGACCATCCTGGCTGGCCTCCAGGCACCAAGTGGGCCTGTGTGCTGTCGCTGCTGTGGCTCCACTGCCCTTCCTCTAGGCTTTCAAGCCCTTGTACATATTCAGGTGTTTTACCTGGGAAGGGTGGGAACAGTTCAGCAGCAGCTGGCCTGGGGCTCAGCTCACGTTTACTCACAGACGCCTCGGCACGGTCCCGCAGCTTTGCAATGAGGACCCTCCTTGCGTGGGGTGGGGCTGCTGGCTGTATGGGAGATGATTCTCCACATCTGACCAATTTCAGAATTGTTTACCTCTGGAGTAAGTGCCTTGATAGGGTTTTCCTCTGTATAACTCGTGAGTTCAGGTTTTTTTTTTTCTCCATTGTTTCAAGTTAAATTTTATTCCTCTTTTATGTATTTATAGATATAAGCATGGAAATAAGTCATTCATATAAATACATCTGTGTAAATGGAAGAACATTTTTCTGTTTCATTTTTAAAAATTTTGAAATTTAAATTTATTTTCTTATACAGCAGGTTATTATTAGTTATGTATTTTATGCATTTACATGTATACAGGTCAATCCCAATCTCCCAACTCATCCCACCACCACCACCACCCCATGGCTTCCCCCTCTTTGTGTCCATACGTTTGTTCTCTACCTCTGTGTCTCTATTTCTGCCCTGCAAACAAGTTCATCTGTACCACTTTTCTAGGTACCAAATATAGGCATTAATATACAATATTTGTTTTTCTGTTTCTGACTTACTCCACTCTGTATGACAGTCTCTAGATCCATCGAGTTCTCTACAAATGACCCAGTTTCATTCCTTTATATGGTTGAGTAATACTCCATTTTATATATGTACCACATCTTTATCCGTTCTTCTGTCTGTGGGCATTTAGGTTGCTTCCATTACCTGGCTATTGTAAATAGTGCTGCAATGAACATTGTGGTGAATGTGTCTCTTTGATTTATGGTTTTCTCTGGGTATATGCTCAGAAGTGGGATTGCTGGATCAGATGGTACTCCTCTTTTTAGTTTTTTAAAGGAACCTTCATACTGTTCTCCATAGTGACTGTATCAATTTACATTCCCACCAATAGTGGAAGAGGGTTCCTTTTGTCCACACCCTCCCCAGAATTTTTGTTTGTAGATTTTCTGATGATGCCGACTCTAATGGGTGTGACGTCATACCTTATTGTAGTTTTGATTTGCATTTCTCTAACAATTAGTGATGTTGAGCAGCTTTTCATGTGCGTCTTGGCCATCTCTGTGTCTTCTTTGAAGAAACGTCTATTTAGATCTTCTGCCCATTTTTGTATTGGGTTGTTTGTTTTAGTAATATTAAGCTGCATGTGCTGTTTATATATATTGGAGATTAAACCTCTGTCCATTGATTCGTCTGCAACGATTTTCGCCCATTCTGAGGGATGCCTTTTTCCATTCCCGTGTTTTTTAACAAAAAAGGAAAGAAAGGAAAAGAAGCAGAACACCAATGTGCGTAAAATATGCCTTTTGAAACGGTCGTTTTGAAATATGGACATCCTTTGAATTTTTTGGTGGATATGTGACAACAGGATTTATTTTCAGGGCAGGTGTCATTTACAGGCCTGCAATGATTTTGAATATCAACTGAACATTAGCACTGGGATTAAAGCTGCTGTTGTGTGAAACGGCCACAAGGTGGCAGCAGTTCTCCCTTACCAAATCTGGTTACTAGGGCAACAGAGCCTCAGTGGAAGTGGTGTTCTAGATTGGAGTTTAGAATGGAATGTGCCAGGAGAAAGCCCCTCACGTTTGTCTCACTACTTCTTGTTCGTGTTTTTAATTTAATTTTTTATTTTTTATTACAGCAAGTTTGATTACAATGTTTGGCTTGTTGTAGGTGTGGAAGATGTGGTTCCTTTACACATATACAGATGTCTGTTCTTCCTGGGATCCTTTTCCCATGTACGTTATGACAGAATGTTGAGTAGTCCTCTCTTGGTATTCTGTAGGTCTTTGGTGATTATATATGTCACCTGTGTTTGTATATGTCTGTTAACCCCGATATCGTAATGAAACCAATCCTCACACCTTTCCATTGGTGAACCATAAGTTTGTTTAATGAATCTGTGATTGCCCTTCTCCGTGGAAATATCTGCCCTGGTATCCATTTTTAGGTAACACCTCTAAGTGATATGATATGTGTCTTTCACTTTCTGACTTACTACAAGTCACGTGATTACTTCTAGACTCATCTACAGGGCTGCAAATGGCATTTTGTCCTTTTTTCCCTTGGCTTCTCTTCTGCCTTTGCGGGGTCCATTTTCAACAATGTGATTCCCTGAGGGTTGTGGATTAGCTGACCTGGGCAGCCTTACCCTGCCGGCCTGCCCTCCCCAGGTGTGCCTTGTTGAGGTCAATATAAACAGCGCTCCAGGCAGCAGTAGCCTCTGAAGCTGTGCCTGACTCCATATTCTCTGCCCGGTCAGCAGTCTCGGGGCTGTGCTGGTGGGAGGGAGTGAGGGGCCACAGCTTTGTGGGTGGCCCGGTGTGAGTGGGGTTCTGCTGGCCTTTCTGCAGGAGTTGCCAGGCTGCCGCCTGTAAAGAAGAGGATGTGTCACCCATACCTTCCGCTGGAATTTCTCTCCGGACAGAGGTGAGGAAGGAAAAAAGCAGTGGGGGCCGGGACAGGATGGGTATCTCAGGCAGGGCAATGGAAAGCTTCTGGAAGAGCGCCGGGGCCAGGACCACGCTGGCTGGCCTGCAGGCACCAAGTTGGCCTGTGTGCTGTCGCTGGTGTGGCTCCACGGACCTTCCTGTAGGCTTTCAAGCCCTTGTACATATTCAGGTGTTTTACCTGGAAAGGGTGGGAACAGTTCAGCAGCAGCTGGCCTGGGGCTCAGCTCACGTTTACTCACAGATGCCTCGGCACGGTCCCCCAGCTTTGCAATGAGGACGCTCCTTGCGTGGGGGGTGGGTAGCTGGCTGTATGGGAGATGGTTCCCCACCTCTGACCAATTTCAGAATTGTTTACCACTGGAGCAAGTGCCCTGATAGGGTTTTCCTCTGTATAACTCCTGGGTTCAGGTTTTTTTTTTCTTTTATGGTTCAAGATAGATTTTATTCCCCTTTTATGTATTTATAGATATAAGCATGGAAATAATTCTTTCCTATAAATACATCTGTGTGACGGGAAGAATTTTTTCTGTTTTATTTTTAAATTTTATTTTTTAAAATTTTGAAATTTAATTTAATTTATTTTTTTTATACAGCACGTTATTATTAGTTATGTATTTTATGTATATACATGTATACAGGTCAATCCCAAACTCCCAACTCATCCAACCACCACCACCCCATGGCTTCCCACACTTGGTGTCCATACGTTTGTTCTCTACCTCTGTCTCTATTTCTTCCCTGCAAACCAGTTCATCTGTACCATTTTTAGGCTCCACATATATGCATTAATAGACAATATTTGTTTTCCTCTTTCTGACTTACTTCATTCTGTATGACAGTCTCTCGATCCATCGATGTCTCTACAAATGACCCAGTTTCATTCCTTTTTATGGCCGAGTCATATTCCATTTTATATATGTACCACATCTTTATCCATTCATCTGTCTGTGGGCATTTAGGTTGCTTCCATTACCTGGCTATTGTAAATAGTGCTGCAACGAACATTGTGGTGAATGTGCCTTTTTGAAATACGGTTTTCTCTGGGTATATGTCCAGAAGTGGGATTGCTGGATCAGATGGTAATTCTATTTCTAGTTTTTTTAAGGAAACTCCATACTGTTCTCCATAGTGACTGTATCAATTTACATGCCCACCAATAGTGGAAGAGGGCTCCTTTTGTCCACACCCTCCCCAGAATTGGTTGTTTGTAGATTTTCTGATGATGCCGATTCTAACAGGTGTGAGGTGATACCTCATTGTAGTTTTGATTTGCATTTCTCTAATAATTAGTGCTGTTGTGCAGCTTTTCATGTGCGTCTGGCCATCTCTGTGTCTCCTTTGAAGAAACGTCTCTTTAGATCTTCTGCCCATTTTTTGGGGGTTGTTTGTTTTTTTAATATTAAGCTGCATGAGCTGTTTATATATATTGGAGATTAAACCTCTGTCCATTGATTCGTCTGCAACGATTTTCGCCCATTCTCAGGGATGCCTTTTTCCATTCCCGTGATTTTTAACAAAAAAGGAAAGAAAGGAAAAGAAGCAGAACACTAATGTGCGTAAAATATGCCTTTTGAAATGGTCGTTTTGAAATATGGACGTCCTTTGAATTTTTTGGTCGATATGTGACCCCAGGATTTGTTTTCAGGGCAGGTGTCATTTACAGGCCTGCAATGATTTTGAATATCAACTGACCATTAGCGTTGGGATTAAAGCTGCTGTTGTGTGAAACGGCCACAAGGTGGCAGCATTTCACCCTTACCAAATCTGGTTACTAGTGCAAGAGAGCCTCAGTGGAAGTGGTGTTCTAGATTGGAGTTTAGAATGGAATGTACCAGGAGAAAGCCCCTCACGTTTCTCTCACTACTTCTTGTTCGTGTTTTTAATTTAAGTTTTTATTTTTTATTACAGCAAGTTTGATTACAATGTTTGGCTTGTTGTAGGTGTGGAAGATGTGGTTCTTTTACACATATACAGATGACTGTTCTTCTTGGGATCCTTTTCCCATGTACGTTATGACAGAATGTTGAGTAGTCCTCTCTTGGTATTCTGTAGGTCTTTGGTGATTATATATGTCACCTGTGTTTGTATATGTCTGTTAACCCCGATATTGTAATGAAACCAATCCTCACACCTTTCCATTGGTGAACCATAAGTTTGTTTAATGAATCTGTGATTGCCCTTCTCCGTGGAAATATCTGCCCTGGTATCCATTTTTAGGTAACACCTATAAGTGATATGATATGATATGTGTCTTTCACTTTCTGACTTACTACAAGTCACGTGATTACTTCTAGACTCATCTACGGTGCTGCAAATGGCATTGTGTCCGTTTTTCCCTTGGCTTCTCTTCTGCCTTAGCGGGGTCCATTTTCAACAATGTGATTCCCTGAGGGTTGTGGATTAGCTGACCTGGGCAGCCTTACCCTGCCGGCCCGCCCTCCCCAGGTGTGCCTCGTAGAGATCAATATAAACAGCGCTCCAGGCAGCAATAGCCCCTGAAGCTGTGCCTGACTCCATATTCTCTGCCCCGTCAGCAGTCTCGGGGCTGTGCTGGTGGGAGGGAGTGAGGGGCCACAGCTTTGTGGGTGGCCCGGTGTGAGTGGGGTTCTGCTGGCCTTTCTGCAGGAGCTGCCAGGCTGCCGCCTGTAAAGAAGAGGATGTGTCACCCATACCTTCCGCTGGAATTTCTCTCCGGACAGAGGTGAGGAAGGAAAAAAGCAGTGGGGGCCGGGACAGGAGGGGTATCTCAGGAAGGGCAATGGAAAGCTTCTGGAAGAGCGCCAGGGTCCAGGACCACGCTGGCTGGCCTGCAGGCACCAAGTTGGCCTGCGTGCTGTCGCTGGTGTGGCTCCACGGTCCTTCCTCTAGGCTTTCAAGCCCTTGTACATATTCAGGTGTTTTACCTGGAAAGGGTGGGAACAGTTCAGCAGCAGCTGGCCTGGGGCTCAGCTCACGTTTACTCACAGATGCCACGGCACGGTCCCCCAGCTTTGCAATGAGGACGCTCCTTGCGTGGGGGTTGGGTTGCTGGCTGTATGGGAGATGGTTCCCCACCTCTGACCAATTTCAGAATTGATTAACACTGGAGCAAGTGCCGTGATAGGGTTTTCCTCTGTATAACTCGTGGGTTCACTTTTTTTTCTTTTATGTTTCAAGTTAGATGTTATTCCTCTTTTATGTATTTATAGATATAAGTATGGAAATAATTCATTCCTATAAATACATCTGTGTGACGGGAAGAACTTTTTTCTGTTTTATTTTTAAATTTTATTTTTTAAAATTTTGAAATTTTATTTATTTTTTTATACAGCACGTTATTATTAGTTATGTATTTTATGCATATACATGTATACAGGTGAATCCCAAACTCCCAACTCATCCCACCACCACCACCCCATGGCTTCCCACACTTGGTGTCCATACGTTTGTTCTCTACCTCTGTGTCTCTATTTCTTCCCTGCAAACCAGTTCATCTGTACCATTTTTAGGCTCCACATATATGCATTAATAGACAATATTTGTTTTCCTCTTTCTGACTTACTTCATTCTGTATGACAGTCTCTCGATCCATCGATGTCTCTACAAATGACCCAGTTTCATTCCTTTTTATGGCCGAGTCATATTCCATTTTATATATGTACCACATCTTTATCCATTCATCTGTCTGTGGGCATTTAGGTTGCTTCCATTACCTGGCTATTGTAAATAGTGCTGCAACGAACATTGTGGTGAATGTGCCTTTTTGAAATACGGTTTTCTCTGGGTATATGTCCAGAAGTGGGATTGCTGGATCAGATGGTAATTCTATTTCTAGTTTTTTTAAGGAAACTCCATACTGTTCTCCATAGTGACTGTATCAATTTACATGCCCACCAATAGTGGAAGAGGGCTCCTTTTGTCCACACCCTCCCCAGAATTGGTTGTTTGTAGATTTTCTGATGATGCCGATTCTAACAGGTGTGAGGTGATACCTCATTGTAGTTTTCTCCTGAATATATTCAGGAGAAAACGCATACGCCCTTTTTGGCCAAGTGCGTCATTGTCGAAGTTGTGCCCCTCTTCCTGTGCTTTACAGGCGATTCCAACGTACCTCTTGAAATCTGTTTCCTGCTATTCTGCCTCGCTTTCAAGTCCGCCTCGTTGCCTTCCCTCAACAGATTTTTGGACGATAGTTGGCCTAGATTACTCTGCCAGTTTGTGAATTGCTGTGCCCCTGAGCTCCATTTTTCAACTCGTTTCTTTTGAGCTGAACGCAAGTCCAAACTTTTGGTTCAGGACCTATACTGTTTCCCGGTGCGTGGCTGAGACTTTGGTGAATTCTTCTTCCTGCCGGGAAATTAGAGTGACATGTGCCCATCCAAATGCCTAACAGCTACTCTCTCATTGGTTCTCCCTCTTCCCTTTCCTCCTCTGCCAAATGGGCAACCTGTGTGAACCAGGAGCTTAAAGGGGCTGTCTCTCCAAGTTGGGAGATTGATAGTAAAGCAGTTGGAAAGTCAAACCGGAGCACCAGGAGAGGGACTCTTCGTTGAGTTTTAGAAACCTTTCATATTCACAGTGTGTCCATTCTCTAGGTTTCCCGTACATGTTATAGCTGTAGTAATATTCCCTTCAACCTGGAGAGGTGGGACCCATGGAATGGTTGCCATGCATTATTGCTTTAAAGGGTCTGCATTTGCTCACCCAATCTCACCAATCCTCTCAGTCCCAAGTGTCCAGCCTTATGCCACATCCAGCTGTCATTGTAGATAGGGTCATTCCAGGTTGCATCAGAGACCCTGAAGGAATTGTAAAGAATTTCCCTGTTTCTTTGTTCTGTTTTTGAAATTCCTTTTTAGAGTGGGTTTGAGCTGATTCTCGCTGCCATGTTTATGCCAGTCTAGACACACTTGATTCCCTTACGGAGACATATCAATACATAGGTTTTAAGATTCTTACTAGTCAGATCTATTCCTCTGCGGGAAATATGGGGTTTTGAGTCCCTTTCACTGAGGAAGGTGTAGGTCTTGTCTATTCCATAGTTGGTTTTTGGAACGGTACCTGTGCTTATATCAAAATCTGGTTTGATGCATCACCCCACCTCTCCTTCCCCCTTAAGCAGGCATAAGAGTGTTTTCTAAATGTGAGACTCTGTTCTCTTGCCTAACTCAGGTCATGTGTAGCCATGTTTACAGGATCTTCCTAAGTGATATCTTATGATAAGTTTCTTTTCCTGTGTGACTTCTTTCACTTAGAATCATCGTACCTGAATCCACTCATTTTGCTGCTACTGGTCTTATGACATTGATTTCATGGCTGAGGGATATTCCATCGTGCGTAAGTTCCACGATGTTTGGAACCATTTTTATATTTCCTGGGATATTTCAGGTGTACCCACGTTGAGGTTCCTGTAAGCAGTGCAGCCCTCAATTTGGGGGTGGCTCTGTCTTATGGATTTTCAGTTTTCCCAATGTATATTCCCTAGACTGGACGTGCCATTGGCTCTGTAGCTCTGTTGTTTACTTGTTTTAGGGAACACAATGCACTCCTCCAGTGAGGCAGTTGGCAACTTACATCCCGCCCATCAGCATAACAAGGCTCCCTGTTCTCCAGGGCCTGTCTTGCCTTTCTGGTTTTTACACATTTTGTGGATGTCCCTTTTGACCGGTGGGAAGTGATACTTCTTTGTAGTGCTGATTTGCATTGCCCGCTTGCTTGCTTGGCCAAAAAGGGCGTATGCGTTTTCTCCTGAATATATTCAGGAGAAAACGCATACGCCCTTTTTGGCCAAGTGCATCATTGTCGAAGTTGTGCCCCTCTTCCTGTGCTTTACAGGCGATTCCAAAGTACCTCTTGAAATCTGTTTCCTGCTATTCTGCCTCGCTTTCAAGTCCGCCTCGTTGCCTTCCCTCAACAGATTTTTGGACGATAGTTGGCCTTGATTACTCTGCCAGTTTGTGAATTGCTGTGCCCCTGAGCTCCATTTTTCAACTCGCTTTTTGTGAGCTGAACGCAAGTCCAAACTTTTGGTTCAGGACCTATACTGGTTCCCGGTGGGTGGCTGAGACTTTGGTTAATTCTTCTTCCTGCCGGGAAATTAGAGTGACATGTGCCCATCCAAATGCCTAACAGCTAATCTCTCATTGGTTCTCCCTCTTCCCTTTCATCCTCTGCCAGATTGGCAACCTGTGCGAACCAGGAGCTTAAAGGGGCTGTCTCTCCAAGTTGGGAGATTGATAGGAAAGCAGTTGGAAAGTCAAACCACAGCACCAGGAGAGGGACACTTCGTTGAGTTTTAGAAACCTTTCCTATTCACAGTGTGTCCATTCTCTAGGTTTCCCGTACATGTTATAGCTGTAGTAATATTCCCTTCCACCTGGAGAGTTGGGACCCATGGAATGGGTGCCATGCATTATTGCTTTAAAGGGTCTGCATTTGCTCACCCAATCTCACCAATCCTCTCAGTCCCAAGTGTCCAGCCTCATGCCACATCCAGCTGTCATTGTAGATAGGGTCATTCCAGGTTTCATCAGAGACCCTGAAGGAATTGTAAAGAATTTCCCTCTTTCTTTGTTTTGTTTTTGAAATTCCTTTTTAGAGTGGGTTTGAGCTGATTCTCGCTGCCATGTTTATGCCAGTCTTGTCACACTTGATTCCCTTACGGAGACATATCAATACATAGGTTTTAAGATTCTTACTGGTCAGATCTATTCCTCTGTGGGAAATATGGGGTTTTGAGTCCCTTTCACTGAGGAAGGTGTAGGTCTTGTCTATTCCATAGTTGGATTTTGGAACGTTTCCTGTGCTTATATCAAACTCTGGTTTGATGCATCACCCCACCTCTCCTTCCCCCTTAAGCAGGCATAAGAGTGTTTTCTAAATGTGAGACTCTGTTCTCTTTGCTAACTCAGTTCATGTGTAGCCATGTTTACAGGATCTTCCTAATTGATATCTTATGATAAGTTTCTTTTCCTGTGTGACTTCTTTCCCTTAGAATCATCGTACCTGAATCCACTCATTTTGCTGCTACTGGTCTTATGACATTGATTTCGTGGCTGAGGGATATTCCATCGTACGTAAGTTCCACAATGTTTGGAACCATTTTTATATTTCCTGGGATATTTCAGGTGTACCCAGGTTGAGGTTCTTGTAAGCAGTGCAGCCCTCAATTTGGGGGTGGCTGTGTCTTATGGATCTTCAGTTTTCCCAAGGTATATTCCCTAGACTGGAAGTGCCCTTGGCTCTGTAGCTCTGTTGTTTACTTGTTTTAGGGAACACAATGCACTCCTCCAGGGAGGCAGTTTGCAGCTTACATCCCGCCCATCAGCATAACAAGGCTCCCTGTTCTCCAGGGCCTGTCTTGCCTTTCTGGTTTTTACACATTTTGTGGATGTCCCTTTTGACCGGTGGGAAGTGATACTTCTTTGTAGTGCAGATTTGCATTGCCCGCTTGCTTGCTTGGCCAAAAAGGGCGTATGCGTTTTCTCCTGAATATATTCAGGAGAAAACGCATACGCCCTTTTTGGCCAAGTGCATCATTGTCGAAGTTGTGCCCCTCTTCCTGTGCTTTACAGGCGATTCCAACGTACCTCTTGAAATCTGTTTCCTGCTATTCTGCCTCGCATTCAAGTCCGCCTCGTTGCCTTCCCTCAACAGATTTTTGGACGATAGTTGGCCTTGATTACTCTGCCAGTTTGTGAATTGCTGTGCCCCTGAGCTCCATTTTTCAACTCGCTTTTTGTGAGCTAAACGCAAGTCCAAACTTTTGGTTCAGGACCTATACTGGTTCCCGGTGGGTGGCTGAGACTTTGGTTAATTCTTCTTCCTGCCGGGAAATTAGAGTGACATGTGCCCATCCAAATGCCTAACAGCTACTCTCTCATTGGTTCTCCCTCTTCCCTTTCATCCTCTGCCAGATTGGCAACCTGTGAGAACCAGGAGCTTAAAGGGGCTGTCTCTCCAAGTTGGGAGATTGATAGGAAAGCAGTTGGAATGTCAAACCGCAGCACCAGGAGAGGGACTCTTCGTTGAGTTTTAGAAACCTTTCGTATTCACAGTGTGTCCATTCTCTAGGTTTCCCGTACATGTTATAGCTGTAGTAATATTCCCTTCAACCTGGAGAGTTGGGACCCATGGAATGGGTGCCATGCATTATTGCTTTAAAGGGTCTGCATTTGCTCACCCAATCTCACCAATCCTCTCAGTCCCAAGTGTCCAGCCTCATGCCACATCCAGCTGTCATCGTAGATAGGGTCATTCCAGGTTGCATCAGAGACCCTGAAGGAATTGTAAAGAATTTCCCTGTTTCTTTGTTCTGTTTTTGAAATTCCTTTTTAGAGTGGGTTTGAGCTGATTCTCGCTGCCATGTTTATGCCAGTCTAGACACACTTGATTCCCTTACGGAGACATATCAATACATAGGTTTTAAGATTCTTACTAGTCAGATCTATTCCTCTGCGGGAAATATGGGGATTTGAGTCCCTTACACTGAGGAAGGTGTAGGTCTTGTCTATTCCATAGTTGGTTTTTGGAACAGTACCTGTGCTTATATCAAACTCTGGTTTGATGCATCACCCCACCTCTCCTTCCCCCTTAAGCAGGCATAAGAGTGTTTTCTAAATGTGAGACTCTGTTCTCTTTCCTAACTCAGTTCATGTGTAGCCATGTTTACAGGATCTTCCTAAGTGATATCTTATGATAAGTTTCTTTTCCTGTGTGACTTCTTTCCCTTAGAATCATCGTACCTGAATCCACTCATTTTGCTGCTACTGGTCTTATGACATTGATTTCGTGGCTGAGGGATATTCCATCGTACGTAAGTTCCACAATGTTTGGGACCATTTTTATATTTCCTGGGATATTTCAGGTGTACCCAGGTTGAGGTTCTTGTAAGCAGTGCAGCCCTCAATTTGGGGGTGGCTCTGTCTTATGGATTTTCAGTTTTCCCAAGGTATATTCCCTAGACTGGAAGTGCCCTTGGCTCTGTAGCTCTGTTGTTTACTTGTTTTAGGGAACACAATGCACTCCTCCAGTGAGGCAGTTGGCAACTTACATCCCGCCCATCAGCATAACAAGGCTCCCTGTTCTCCAGGGCCTGTCTTGCCTTTCTGGTTTTTACACATTTTGTGGATGTCCCTTTTGACTGGTGGGAAGTGATACTTCTTTGTAGTGCTGATTTGCATTGCCCGCTTGCTTGCTTGGCCAAAAAGGGCGTATGCGTTTTCTCCTGAATATATTCAGGAGAAAACGCATACGCCCTTTTTGGCCAAGTGCATCATTGTCGAAGTTGTGCCCCTCTTCCTGTGCTTTACAGGCGATTCCAAAGTACCTCTTGAAATCTGTTTCCTGCTATTCTGCCTCGCTTTCAAGTCCGCCTCGTTGCCTTCCCTCAACAGATTTTTGGACGATAGTTGGCCTTGATTACTCTGCCAGTTTGTGAATTGCTGTGCCCCTGAGCTCCATTTTTCAACTCGCTTTTTGTGAGCTGAACGCAAGTCCAAACTTTTGGTTCAGGACCTATACTGGTTCCCGGTGGGTGGCTGAGACTTTGGTTAATTCTTCTTCCTGCCGGGAAATTAGAGTGACATGTGCCCATCCAAATGCCTAACAGCTAATCTATCATTGGTTCTCCCTCTTCCCTTTCATCCTCTGCCAGATTGGCAACCTGTGCGAACCAGGAGCTTAAAGGGGCTGTCTCTCCAAGTTGGGAGATTGATAGGAAAGCAGTTGGAAAGTCAAACCACAGCACCAGGAGAGGGACACTTCGTTGAGTTTTAGAAACCTTTCCTATTCACAGTGTGTCCATTCTCTAGGTTTCCCGTACATGTTATAGCTGTAGTAATATTCCCTTCCACCTGGAGAGTTGGGACCCATGGAATGGGTGCCATGCATTATTGCTTTAAAGGGTCTGCATTTGCTCACCCAATCTCACCAATCCTCTCAGTCCCAAGTGTCCAGCCTCATGCCACATCCAGCTGTCATTGTAGATAGGGTCATTCCAGGTTTCATCAGAGACCCTGAAGGAATTGTAAAGAATTTCCCTCTTTCTTTGTTTTGTTTTTGAAATTCCTTTTTAGAGTGGGTTTGAGCTGATTCTCGCTGCCATGTTTATGCCAGTCTTGTCACACTTGATTCCCTTACGGAGACATATCAATACATAGGTTTTAAGATTCTTACTGGTCAGATCTATTCCTCTGTGGGAAATATGGGGTTTTGAGTCCCTTTCACTGAGGAAGGTGTAGGTCTTGTCTATTCCATAGTTGGATTTTGGAACGTTTCCTGTGCTTATATCAAACTCTGGTTTGATGCATCACCCCACCTCTCCTTCCCCCTTAAGCAGGCATAAGAGTGTTTTCTAAATGTGAGACTCTGTTCTCTTTGCTAACTCAGTTCATGTGTAGCCATGTTTACAGGATCTTCCTAATTGATATCTTATGATAAGTTTCTTTTCCTGTGTGACTTCTTTCCCTTAGAATCATCGTACCTGAATCCACTCATTTTGCTGCTACTGGTCTTATGACATTGATTTCGTGGCTGAGGGATATTCCATCGTACGTAATTTCCACAATGTTTTGAACCATTTTTATATTTCCTGGGATATTTCAGGTGTACCCAGGTTGAGGTTCTTGTAAGCAGTGCAGCCCTCAATTTGGGGGTGGCTGTGTCTTATGGATCTTCAGTTTTCCCAAGGTATATTCCCTAGACTGGAAGTGCCCTTGGCTCTGTAGCTCTGTTGTTTACTTGTTTTAGGGAACACAATGCACTCCTCCAGGGAGACAGTTTGCAGCTTACATCCCGCCCATCAGCATAACAAGGCTCCCTGTTCTCCAGGGCCTGTCTTGCCTTTCTGGTTTTTACACATTTTGTGGATGTCCCTTTTGACCGGTGGGAAGTGATACTTCTTTGTAGTGCAGATTTGCATTGCCCGCTTGCTTGCTTGGCCAAAAAGGGCGTATGCGTTTTCTCCTGAATATATTCAGGAGAAAACGCATACGCCCTTTTTGGCCAAGTGCATCATTGTCGAAGTTGTGCCCCTCTTCCTGTGCTTTACAGGCGATTCCAACGTAACTCTTGAAATCTGTTTCCTGCTATTCTGCCTCGCATTCAAGTCCGCCTCGTTGCCTTCCCTCAACAGATTTTTGGACGATAGTTGGCCTTGATTACTCTGCCAGTTTGTGAATTGCTGTGCCCCTGAGCTCCATTTTTCAACTCGCTTTTTGTGAGCTGAACGCAAGTCCAAACTTTTGGTTCAGGACCTATACTGGTTCCCGGTGGGTGGCTGAGACTTTGGTTAATTCTTCTTCCTGCCGGGAAGTTAGAGTGACATGTGCCCATCCAAATGCCTAACAGCTACTCTCTCATTGGTTCTCCCTCTTCCCTTTCATCCTCTGCCAGATTGGCAACCTGTGAGAACCAGGAGCTTAAAGGGGCTGTCTCTCCAAGTTGGGAGATTGATAGGAAAGCAGTTGGAATGTCAAACCGCAGCACCAGGAGAGGGACTCTTCGTTGAGTTTTAGAAACCTTTCGTATTCACAGTGTGTCCATTCTCTAGGTTTCCCGTACATGTTATAGCTGTAGTAATATTCCCTTCAACCTGGAGAGTTGGGACCCATGGAATGGGTGCCATGCATTATTGCTTTAAAGGGTCTGCATTTGCTCACCCAATCTCACCAATCCTCTCAGTCCCAAGTGTCCAGCCTCATGCCACATCCAGCTGTCATTGTAGATAGGGTCATTCCAGGTTTCATCAGAGACCCTGAAGGAATTGTAAAGAATTTCCCTCTTTCTTTGTTTTGTTTTTGAAATTCCTTTTTAGAGTGGGTTTGAGCTGATTCTCGCTGCCATGTTTATGCCAGTCTTGTCACACTTGATTCCCTTACGGAGACATATCAATACATAGGTTTTAAGATTCTTACTGGTCAGATCTATTCCTCTGTGGGAAATATGGGGTTTTGAGTCCCTTTCACTGAGGAAGGTGTAGGTCTTGTCTATTCCATAGTTGGATTTTGGAACGTTTCCTGTGCTTATATCAAACTCTGGTTTGATGCATCACCCCACCTCTCCTTCCCCCTTAAGCAGGCATAAGAGTGTTTTCTAAATGTGAGACTCTGTTCTCTTTGCTAACTCAGTTCATGTGTAGCCATGTTTACAGGATCTTCCTAATTGATATCTTATGATAAGTTTCTTTTCCTGTGTGACTTCTTTCCCTTAGAATCATCGTACCTGAATCCACTCATTTTGCTGCTACTGGTCTTATGACATTGATTTCGTGGCTGAGGGATATTCCATCGTACGTAATTTCCACAATGTTTTGAACCATTTTTATATTTCCTGGGATATTTCAGGTGTACCCAGGTTGAGGTTCTTGTAAGCAGTGCAGCCCTCAATTTGGGGGTGGCTGTGTCTTATGGATCTTCAGTTTTCCCAAGGTATATTCCCTAGACTGGAAGTGCCCTTGGCTCTGTAGCTCTGTTGTTTACTTGTTTTAGGGAACACAATGCACTCCTCCAGGGAGGCAGTTTGCAGCTTACATCCCGCCCATCAGCATAACAAGGCTCCCTGTTCTCCAGGGCCTGTCTTGCCTTTCTGGTTTTTACACATTTTGTGGATGTCCCTTTTGACCGGTGGGAAGTGATACTTCTTTGTAGTGCAGATTTGCATTGCCCGCTTGCTTGCTTGGCCAAAAAGGGCGTATGCGTTTTCTCCTGAATATATTCAGGAGAAAACGCATACGCCCTTTTTGGCCAAGTGCATCATTGTCGAAGTTGTGCCCCTCTTCCTGTGCTTTACAGGCGATTCCAACGTACCTCTTGAAATCTGTTTCCTGCTATTCTGCCTCGCATTCAAGTCCGCCTCGTTGCCTTCCCTCAACAGATTTTTGGACGATAGTTGGCCTTGATTACTCTGCCAGTTTGTGAATTGCTGTGCCCCTGAGCTCCATTTTTCAACTCGCTTTTTGTGAGCTAAACGCAAGTCCAAACTTTTGGTTCAGGACCTATACTGGTTCCCGGTGGGTGGCTGAGACTTTGGTTAATTCTTCTTCCTGCCGGGAAGTTAGAGTGACATGTGCCCATCCAAATGCCTAACAGCTACTCTCTCATTGGTTCTCCCTCTTCCCTTTCATCCTCTGCCAGATTGGCAACCTGTGAGAACCAGGAGCTTAAAGGGGCTGTCTCTCCAAGTTGGGAGATTGATAGGAAAGCAGTTGGAATGTCAAACCGCAGCACCAGGAGAGGGACTCTTCGTTGAGTTTTAGAAACCTTTCGTATTCACAGTGTGTCCATTCTCTAGGTTTCCCGTACATGTTATAGCTGTAGTAATATTCCCTTCAACCTGGAGAGTTGGGACCCATGGAATGGGTGCCATGCATTATTGCTTTAAAGGGTCTGCATTTGCTCACCCAATCTCACCAATCCTCTCAGTCCCAAGTGTCCAGCCTCATGCCACATCCAGCTGTCATCGTAGATAGGGTCATTCCAGGTTGCATCAGAGACCCTGAAGGAATTGTAAAGAATTTCCCTGTTTCTTTGTTCTGTTTTTGAAATTCCTTTTTAGAGTGGGTTTGAGCTGATTCTCGCTGCCATGTTTATGCCAGTCTAGACACACTTGATTCCCTTACGGAGACATATCAATACATAGGTTTTAAGATTCTTACTAGTCAGATCTATTCCTCTGCGGGAAATATGGGGTTTTGAGTCCCTTTCACTGAGGAAGGTGTAGGTCTTGTCTATTCCATAGTTGGTTTTTGGAACAGTACCTGTGCTTATATCAAACTCTGGTTTGATGCATCACCCCACCTCTCCTTCCCCCTTAAGCAGGCATAAGAGTGTTTTCTAAATGTGAGACTCTGTTCTCTTTGCTAACTCAGTTCATGTGTGGCCATGTTTACAGGATCTTCCTAAGTGATATCTTATGATAAGTTTCTTTTCCTGTGTGACTTCTTTCCCTTAGAATCATCGTACCAGAATCCACTCATTTTGCTGCTACTGGTCTTATGACATTGATTTCGTGGCTGAGGGATATTCCATCGTACGTAAGTTCCACAATGTTTGGGACCATTTTTATATTTCCTGGGATATTTCAGGTGTACCCAGGTTGAGGTTCTTGTAAGCAGTGCAGCCCTCAATTTGGGGGTGGCTCTGTCTTATGGATTTTCAGTTTTCCCAAGGTATATTCCCTAGACTGGAAGTGCCCTTGGCTCTGTAGCTCTGTTGTTTACTTGTTTTAGGGAACACAATGCACTCCTCCAGTGAGGCAGTTGGCAACTTACATCCCGCCCATCAGCATAACAAGGCTCCCTGTTCTCCAGGGCCTGTCTTGCCTTTCTGGTTTTTACACATTTTGTGGATGTCCCTTTTGACCGGTGGGAAGTGATACTTCTTTGAGGTGCAGATTTGCATTGCCCGCTTGCTTGCTTGGCCAAAAAGGGCGTATGCGTTTTCTCCTGAATATATTCAGGAGAAAACGCATACGCCCTTTTTGGCCAAGTGCATCATTGTCGAAGTTGTGCCCCTCTTCCTGTGCTTTACAGGCGATTCTAACGTACCTCTTGAAATCTGTTTCCTGCTATTCTGCCTCGCATTCAAGTCCGCCTCGTTGCCTTCCCTCAACAGATTTTTGGACGATAGTTGGCCTTGATTACTCTGCCAGTTTGTGAATTGCTGTGCCCCTGAGCTCCATTTTTCAACTCGTTTTTTGTGAGCTGAACGCAAGTCCAAACATTTGGTTCAGGACCTATACTGGTTCCCGGTGGGTGGCTGAGACTTTGGTGAATTCTTCTTCCTGCCGGGAAATTAGAGTGACATGTGCCCATCCAAATGCCTAACAGCTACTCTCTCATTGGTTCTCCCTCTTCCCTTTCCTCCTCTGCCAAATGGGCAACCTGTGTGAACCAGGAGCTTAAAGGGGCTGTCTCTCCAAGTTGGGAGATTGATAGTAAAGCTGTTGGAACGTCAAACCGGAGCACCAGGAGAGGGACTCTTCGTTGAGTTTTAGAAACCTTTCGTATTCACAGTGTGTCCATTCTCTAGGTTTCCCGTACATGTTATAGCTGTAGTAATATTCCCTTCAACCTGGAGAGGTGGGACCCATGGAATGGGTGCCATGCATTATTGCTTTAAAGGGTCTGCATTTGCTCACCCAATCTCACCAATCCTCTCAGTCCCAAGTGTCCAGCCTCATGCCACATCCAGCTGTCATCGTAGATAGGGTCATTCCAGGTTGCATCAGAGACCCTGAAGGAATTGTAAAGAATTTCCCTGTTTCTTTGTTCTGTTTTTGAAATTCCTTTTTAGAGTGGGTTTGAGCTGATTCTCGCTGCCATGTTTATGCCAGTCTAGACACACTTGATTCCCTTACGGAGACATATCAATACATAGGTTTTAAGATTCTTACTAGTCAGATCTATTCCTCTGCGGGAAATATGGGGTTTTGAGTCCCTTTCACTGAGGAAGGTGTAGGTCTTGTCTATTCCATAGTTGGTTTTTGGAACGGTACCTGTGCTTATATCAAAATCTGGTTTGATGCATCACCCCACCTCTCCTTCCCCCTTAAGCAGGCATAAGAGTGTTTTCTAAATGTGAGACTCTGTTCTCTTGCCTAACTCAGGTCATGTGTAGCCATGTTTACAGGATCTTCCTAAGTGATATCTTATGATAAGTTTCTTTTCCTGTGTGACTTCTTTCACTTAGAATCATCGTACCTGAATCCACTCATTTTGCTGCTACTGGTCTTATGACATTGATTTCATGGCTGAGGGATATTCCATCGTGCGTAAGTTCCACGATGTTTGGAACCATTTTTATATTTCCTGGGATATTTCAGGTGTACCCACGTTGAGGTTCCTGTAAGCAGTGCAGCCCTCAATTTGGGGGTGGCTCTGTCTTATGGATTTTCAGTTTTCCCAATGTATATTCCCTAGACTGGACGTGCCATTGGCTCTGTAGCTCTGTTGTTTACTTGTTTTAGGGAACACAATGCACTCCTCCAGGGAGGCAGTTGGCAACTTACATCCCGCCCATCAGCATAACAAGGCTCCCTGTTCTCCAGGGCCTGTCTTGCCTTTCTGGTTTTTACACATTTTGTGGATGTCCCTTTTGACCGGTGGGAAGTGATACTTCTTTGTAGTGCTGATTTGCATTGCCCGCTTGCTTGCTTGGCCAAAAAGGGCGTATGCGTTTTCTCCTGAATATATTCAGGAGAAAACGCATACGCCCTTTTTGGCCAAGTGCATCATTGTCGAAGTTGTGCCCCTCTTCCTGTGCTTTACAGGCGATTCCAAAGTACCTCTTGAAATCTGTTTCCTGCTATTCTGCCTCGCTTTCAAGTCCGCCTCGTTGCCTTCCCTCAACAGATTTTTGTACGATAGTTGGCCTTGATTACTCTGCCAGTTTGTGAATTGCTGTGCCCCTGAGCTCCATTTTTCAACTCGCTTTTTGTGAGCTGAACGCAAGTCCAAACTTTTGGTTCAGGACCTATACTGGTTCCCGGTGGGTGGCTGAGACTTTGGTTAATTCTTCTTCCTGCCGGGAAATTAGAGTGACATGTGCCCATCCAAATGCCTAACAGCTAATCTCTCATTGGTTCTCCCTCTTCCCTTTCATCCTCTGCCAGATTGGCAACCTGTGCGAACCAGGAGCTTAAAGGGGCTGTCTCTCCAAGTTGGGAGATTGATAGGAAAGCAGTTGGAAAGTCAAACCACAGCACCAGGAGAGGGACACTTCGTTGAGTTTTAGAAACATTTCCTATTCACAGTGTGTCCATTCTCTAGGTTTCCCGTACATGTTATAGCTGTAGTAATATTCCCTTCCACCTGGAGAGTTGGGACCCATGGAATGGGTGCCATGCATTATTGCTTTAAAGGGTCTGCATTTGCTCACCCAATCTCACCAATCCTCTCAGTCCCAAGTGTCCAGCCTCATGCCACATCCAGCTGTCATTGTAGATAGGGTCATTCCAGGTTTCATCAGAGACCCTGAAGGAATTGTAAAGAATTTCCCTCTTTCTTTGTTTTGTTTTTGAAATTCCTTTTTAGAGTGGGTTTGAGCTGATTCTCGCTGCCATGTTTATGCCAGTCTTGTCACACTTGATTCCCTTACGGAGACATATCAATACATAGGTTTTAAGATTCTTACTGGTCAGATCTATTCCTCTGTGGGAAATATGGGGTTTTGAGTCCCTTTCACTGAGGAAGGTGTAGGTCTTGTCTATTCCATAGTTGGATTTTGGAACGTTTCCTGTGCTTATATCAAACTCTGGTTTGATGCATCACCCCACCTCTCCTTCCCCCTTAAGCAGGCATAAGAGTGTTTTCTAAATGTGAGACTCTGTTCTCTTTGCTAACTCAGTTCATGTGTAGCCATGTTTACAGGATCTTCCTAATTGATATCTTATGATAAGTTTCTTTTTCTGTGTGACTTCTTTCCCTTAGAATCATCGTACCTGAATCCACTCATTTTGCTGCTACTGGTCTTATGACATTGATTTCGTGGCTGAGGGATATTCCATCGTACGTAATTTCCACAATGTTTTGAACCATTTTTATATTTCCTGGGATATTTCAGGTGTACCCAGGTTGAGGTTCTTGTAAGCAGTGCAGCCCTCAATTTGGGGGTGGCTGTGTCTTATGGATGTTCAGTTTTCCCAAGGTATATTCCCTAGACTGGAAGTGCCCTTGGCTCTGTAGCTCTGTTGTTTACTTGTTTTAGGGAACACAATGCACTCCTCCAGGGAGGCAGTTTGCAGCTTACATCCCGCCCATCAGCATAACAAGGCTCCCTGTTCTCCAGGGCCTGTCTTGCCTTTCTGGTTTTTACACATTTTGTGGATGTCCCTTTTGACCGGTGGGAAGTGATACTTCTTTGTAGTGCAGATTTGCATTGCCCGCTTGCTTGCTTGGCCAAAAAGGGCGTATGCGTTTTCTCCTGAATATATTCAGGAGAAAACGCATACGCCCTTTTTGGCCAAGTGCATCATTGTCGAAGTTGTGCCCCTCTTCCTGTGCTTTACAGGCGATTCCAACGTACCTCTTGAAATCTGTTTCCTGCTATTCTGCCTCGCATTCAAGTCCGCCTCGTTGCCTTCCCTCAACAGATTTTTGGACGATAGTTGGCCTTGATTACTCTGCCAGTTTGTGAATTGCTGTGCCCCTGAGCTCCATTTTTCAACTCGCTTTTTGTGAGCTAAACGCAAGTCCAAACTTTTGGTTCAGGACCTATACTGGTTCCCGGTGGGTGGCTGAGACTTTGGTTAATTCATCTTCCTGCCGGGAAGTTAGAGTGACATGTGCCCATCCAAATGCCTAACAGCTACTCTCTCATTGGTTCTCCCTCTTCCCTTTCATCCTCTGCCAGATTGGCAACCTGTGAGAACCAGGAGCTTAAAGGGGCTGTCTCTCCAAGTTGGGAGATTGATAGGAAAGCAGTTGGAATGTCAAACCGCAGCACCAGGAGAGGGACTCTTCGTTGAGTTTTAGAAACCTTTCGTATTCACAGTGTGTCCATTCTCTAGGTTTCCCGTACATGTTATAGCTGTAGTAATATTCCCTTCAACCTGGAGAGTTGGGACCCATGGAATGGGTGCCATGCATTATTGCTTTAAAGGGTCTGCATTTGCTCACCCAATCTCACCAATCCTCTCAGTCCCAAGTGTCCAGCCTCATGCCACATCCAGCTGTCATCGTAGATAGGGTCATTCCAGGTTGCATCAGAGACCCTGAAGGAATTGTAAAGAATTTCCCTGTTTCTTTGTTCTGTTTTTGAAATTCCTTTTTAGAGTGGGTTTGAGCTGATTCTCGCTGCCATGTTTATGCCAGTCTAGACACACTTGATTCCCTTACGGAGACATATCAATACATAGGTTTTAAGATTCTTACTAGTCAGATCTATTCCTCTGCGGGAAATATGGGGTTTTGAGTCCCTTTCACTGAGGAAGGTGTAGGTCTTGTCTATTCCATAGTTGGTTTTTGGAACAGTACCTGTGCTTATATCAAACTCTGGTTTGATGCATCACCCCACCTCTCCTTCCCCCTTAAGCAGGCATAAGAGTGTTTTCTAAATGTGAGACTCTGTTCTCTTTGCTAACTCAGTTCATGTGTGGCCATGTTTACAGGATCTTCCTAAGTGATATCTTATGATAAGTTTCTTTTCCTGTGTGACTTCTTTCCCTTAGAATCATCGTACCAGAATCCACTCATTTTGCTGCTACTGGTCTTATGACATTGATTTCGTGGCTGAGGGATATTCCATCGTACGTAAGTTCCACAATGTTTGGGACCATTTTTATATTTCCTGGGATATTTCAGGTGTACCCAGGTTGAGGTTCTTGTAAGCAGTGCAGCCCTCAATTTGGGGGTGGCTCTGTCTTATGGATTTTCAGTTTTCCCAAGGTATATTCCCTAGACTGGAAGTGCCCTTGGCTCTGTAGCTCTGTTGTTTACTTGTTTTAGGGAACACAATGCACTCCTCCAGTGAGGCAGTTGGCAACTTACATCCCGCCCATCAGCATAACAAGGCTCCCTGTTCTCCAGGGCCTGTCTTGCCTTTCTGGTTTTTACACATTTTGTGGATGTCCCTTTTGACCGGTGGGAAGTGATACTTCTTTGAGGTGCAGATTTGCATTGCCCGCTTGCTTGCTTGGCCAAAAAGGGCGTATGCGTTTTCTCCTGAATATATTCAGGAGAAAACGCATACGCCCTTTTTGGCCAAGTGCATCATTGTCGAAGTTGTGCCCCTCTTCCTGTGCTTTACAGGCGATTCTAACGTACCTCTTGAAATCTGTTTCCTGCTATTCTGCCTCGCATTCAAGTCCGCCTCGTTGCCTTCCCTCAACAGATTTTTGGACGATAGTTGGCCTTGATTACTCTGCCAGTTTGTGAATTGCTGTGCCCCTGAGCTCCATTTTTCAACTCGTTTTTTGTGAGCTGAACGCAAGTCCAAACATTTGGTTCAGGACCTATACTGGTTCCCGGTGGGTGGCTGAGACTTTGGTGAATTCTTCTTCCTGCCGGGAAATTAGAGTGACATGTGCCCATCCAAATGCCTAACAGCTACTCTCTCATTGGTTCTCCCTCTTCCCTTTCCTCCTCTGCCAAATGGGCAACCTGTGTGAACCAGGAGCTTAAAGGGGCTGTCTCTCCAAGTTGGGAGATTGATAGTAAAGCTGTTGGAACGTCAAACCGGAGCACCAGGAGAGGGACTCTTCGTTGAGTTTTAGAAACCTTTCGTATTCACAGTGTGTCCATTCTCTAGGTTTCCCGTACATGTTATAGCTGTAGTAATATTCCCTTCAACCTGGAGAGGTGGGACCCATGGAATGGTTGCCATGCATTATTGCTTTAAAGGGTCTGCATTTGCTCACCCAATCTCACCAATCCTCTCAGTCCCAAGTGTCCAGCCTCATGCCACATCCAGCTGTCATCGTAGATAGGGTCACTCCAGGTTGCATCAGAGACCCTGAAGGAATTGTAAAGAATTTCCCTGTTTCTTTGTTCTGTTTTTGAAATTCCTTTTTAGAGTGGGTTTGAGCTGATTCTCGCTGCCATGTTTATGCCAGTCTAGACACACTTGATTCCCTTACGGAGACATATCAATACATAGGTTTTAAGATTCTTACTAGTCAGATCTATTCCTCTGCGGGAAATATGGGGTTTTGAGTCCCTTTCACTGAGGAAGGTGTAGGTCTTGTCTATTCCATAGTTGGTTTTTGGAACAGTACCTGTGCTTATATCAAACTCTGGTTTGATGCATCACCCCACCTCTCCTTCCCCCTTAAGCAGGCATAAGAGTGTTTTCTAAATGTGAGACTCTGTTCTCTTTCCTAACTCAGTTCATGTGTAGCCATGTTTACAGGATCTTCCTAAGTGATATCTTATGATAAGTTTGTTTTCCTGTGTGACTTCTTTCCCTTAGAATCATCGTACCTGAATCCACTCATTTTGCTGCTACTGGTCTTATGACATTGATTTCGTGGCTGAGGGATATTCCATCGTACGTAAGTTCCACAATGTTTGGGACCATTTTTATATTTCCTGGGATATTTCAGGTGTACCCAGGTTGAGGTTCTTGTAAGCAGTGCAGCCCTCAATTTGGGGGTGGCTCTGTCTTATGGATTTTCAGTTTTCCCAAGGTATATTCCCTAGACTGGAAGTGCCCTTGGCTCTGTAGCTCTGTTGTTTACTTGTTTTAGGGAACACAATGCACTCCTCCAGTGAGGCAGTTGGCAACTTACATCCCGCCCATCAGCATAACAAGGCTCCCTGTTCTCCAGGGCCTGTCTTGCCTTTCTGGTTTTTACACATTTTGTGGATGTCCCTTTTGACCGGTGGGAAGTGATACTTCTTTGAGGTGCAGATTTGCATTGCCCGCTTGCTTGCTTGGCCAAAAAGGGCGTATGCGTTTTCTCCTGAATATATTCAGGAGAAAACGCATACGCCCTTTTTGGCCAAGTGCATCATTGTCGAAGTTGTGCCCCTCTTCCTGTGCTTTACAGGCGATTCTAACGTACCTCTTGAAATCTGTTTCCTGCTATTCTGCCTCGCATTCAAGTCCGCCTCGTTGCCTTCCCTCAACAGATTTTTGGACGATAGTTGGCCTTGATTACTCTGCCAGTTTGTGAATTGCTGTGCCCCTGAGCTCCATTTTTCAACTCGTTTTTTGTGAGCTGAACGCAAGTCCAAACATTTGGTTCAGGACCTATACTGGTTCCCGGTGGGTGGCTGAGACTTTGGTGAATTCTTCTTCCTGCCGGGAAATTAGAGTGACATGTGCCCATCCAAATGCCTAACAGCTACTCTCTCATTGGTTCTCCCTCTTCCCTTTCCTCCTCTGCCAAATGGGCAACCTGTGTGAACCAGGAGCTTAAAGGGGCTGTCTCTCCAAGTTGGGAGATTGATAGTAAAGCTGTTGGAACGTCAAACCGGAGCACCAGGAGAGGGACTCTTCGTTGAGTTTTAGAAACCTTTCGTATTCACAGTGTGTCCATTCTCTAGGTTTCCCGTACATGTTATAGCTGTAGTAATATTCCCTTCAACCTGGAGAGGTGGGACCCATGGAATGGTTGCCATGCATTATTGCTTTAAAGGGTCTGCATTTGCTCACCCAATCTCACCAATCCTCTCAGTCCCAAGTGTCCAGCCTCATGCCACATCCAGCTGTCATCGTAGATAGGGTCATTCCAGGTTGCATCAGAGACCCTGAAGGAATTGTAAAGAATTTCCCTGTTTCTTTGTTCTGTTTTTGAAATTCCTTTTTAGAGTGGGTTTGAGCTGATTCTCGCTGCCATGTTTATGCCAGTCTAGACACACTTGATTCCCTTACGGAGACATATCAATACATAGGTTTTAAGATTCTTACTAGTCAGATCTATTCCTCTGCGGGAAATATGGGGTTTTGAGTCCCTTTCACTGAGGAAGGTGTAGGTCTTGTCTTTTCCATAGTTGGTTTTTGGAACAGTACCTGTGCTTATATCAAACTCTGGTTTGATGCATCACCCCACCTCTCCTTCCCCCTTAAGCAGACATAAGAGTGTTTTCTAAATGTGAGACTCTGTTCTCTTTCCTAACTCAGTTCATGTGTAGCCATGTTTACAGGATCTTCCTAAGTGATATCTTATGATAAGTTTCTTTTCCTGTGTGACTTCTTTCCCTTAGAATCATCGTACCTGAATCCACTCATTTTGCTGCTACTGGTCTTATGACATTGATTTCGTGGCTGAGGGATATTCCATCGTACGTAAGTTCCACAATGTTTGGGACCATTTTTATATTTCCTGGGATATTTCAGGTGTACCCAGGTTGAGGTTCTTGTAAGCAGTGCAGCCCTCAATTTGGGGGTGGCTCTGTCTTATGGATTTTCAGTTTTCCCAAGGTATATTCCCTAGACTGGAAGTGCCCTTGGCTCTGTAGCTCTGTTGTTTACTTGTTTTAGGGAACACAATGCACTCCTCCAGTGAGGCAGTTGGCAACTTACATCCCGCCCATCAGCATAACAAGGCTCCCTGTTCTCCAGGGCCTGTCTTGCCTTTCTGGTTTTTACACATTTTGTGGATGTCCCTTTTGACCGGTGGGAAGTGATACTTCTTTGAGGTGCAGATTTGCATTGCCCGCTTGCTTGCTTGGCCAAAAAGGGCGTATGCGTTTTCTCCTGAATATATTCAGGAGAAAACGCATACGCCCTTTTTGGCCAAGTGCATCATTGTCGAAGTTGTGCCCCTCTTCCTGTGCTTTACAGGCGATTCTAACGTACCTCTTGAAATCTGTTTCCTGCTATTCTGCCTCGCATTCAAGTCCGCCTCGTTGCCTTCCCTCAACAGATTTTTGGACGATAGTTGGCCTTGATTACTCTGCCAGTTTGTGAATTGCTGTGCCCCTGAGCTCCATTTTTCAACTCGTTTTTTGTGAGCTGAACGCAAGTCCAAACATTTGGTTCAGGACCTATACTGGTTCCCGGTGGGTGGCTGAGACTTTGGTGAATTCTTCTTCCTGCCGGGAAATTAGAGTGACATGTGCCCATCCAAATGCCTAACAGCTACTCTGTCATTGGTTCTCCCTCTTCCCTTTCCTCCTCTGCCAAATGGGCAACCTGTGTGAACCAGGAGCTTAAAGGGGCTGTCTCTCCAAGTTGGGAGATTGATAGTAAAGCTGTTGGAACGTCAAACCGGAGCACCAGGAGAGGGACTCTTCGTTGAGTTTTAGAAACCTTTCGTATTCACAGTGTGTCCATTCTCTAGGTTTCCCGTACATGTTATAGCTGTAGTAATATTCCCTTCAACCTGGAGAGGTGGGACCCATGGAATGGTTGCCATGCATTATTGCTTTAAAGGGTCTGCATTTGCTCACCCAATCTCACCAATCCTCTCAGTCCCAAGTGTCCAGCCTCATGCCACATCCAGCTGTCATCGTAGATAGGGTCATTCCAGGTTGCATCAGAGACCCTGAAGGAATTGTAAAGAATTTCCCTGTTTCTTTGTTCTGTTTTTGAAATTCCTTTTTAGAGTGGGTTTGAGCTGATTCTCGCTGCCATGTTTATGCCAGTCTAGACACACTTGATTCCCTTACGGAGACATATCAATACATAGGTTTTAAGATTCTTACTAGTCAGATCTATTCCTCTGCGGGAAATATGGGGTTTTGAGTCCCTTTCACTGAGGAAGGTGTAGGTCTTGTCTTTTCCATAGTTGGTTTTTGGAACAGTACCTGTGCTTATATCAAACTCTGGTTTGATGCATCACCCCACCTCTCCTTCCCCCTTAAGCAGACATAAGAGTGTTTTCTAAATGTGAGACTCTGTTCTCTTTCCTAACTCAGTTCATGTGTAGCCATGTTTACAGGATCTTCCTAAGTGATATCTTATGATAAGTTTCTTTTCCTGTGTGACTTCTTTCCCTTAGAATCATCGTACCTGAATCCACTCATTTTGCTGCTACTGGTCTTATGACATTGATTTCGTGGCTGAGGGATATTCCATCGTACGTAAGTTCCACAATGTTTGGGACCATTTTTATATTTCCTGGGATATTTCAGGTGTACCCAGGTTGAGGTTCTTGTAAGCAGTGCAGCCCTCAATTTGGGGGTGGCTCTGTCTTATGGATTTTCAGTTTTCCCAAGGTATATTCCCTAGACTGGAAGTGCCCTTGGCTCTGTAGCTCTGTTGTTTACTTGTTTTAGGGAACACAATGCACTCCTCCAGTGAGGCAGTTGGCAACTTACATCCCGCCCATCAGCATAACAAGGCTCCCTGTTCTCCAGGGCCTGTCTTGCCTTTCTGGTTTTTACACATTTTGTGGATGTCCCTTTTGACCGGTGGGAAGTGATACTTCTTTGAGGTGCAGATTTGCATTGCCCGCTTGCTTGCTTGGCCAAAAAGGGCGTATGCGTTTTCTCCTGAATATATTCAGGAGAAAACGCATACGCCCTTTTTGGCCAAGTGCATCATTGTCGAAGTTGTGCCCCTCTTCCTGTGCTTTACAGGCGATTCTAACGTACCTCTTGAAATCTGTTTCCTGCTATTCTGCCTCGCATTCAAGTCCGCCTCGTTGCCTTCCCTCAACAGATTTTTGGACGATAGTTGGCCTTGATTACTCTGCCAGTTTGTGAATTGCTGTGCCCCTGAGCTCCATTTTTCAACTCGTTTTTTGTGAGCTGAACGCAAGTCCAAACATTTGGTTCAGGACCTATACTGGTTCCCGGTGGGTGGCTGAGACTTTGGTGAATTCTTCTTCCTGCCGGGAAATTAGAGTGACATGTGCCCATCCAAATGCCTAACAGCTACTCTCTCATTGGTTCTCCCTCTTCCCTTTCCTCCTCTGCCAAATGGGCAACCTGTGTGAACCAGGAGCTTAAAGGGGCTGTCTCTCCAAGTTGGGAGATTGATAGTAAAGCTGTTGGAACGTCAAACCGGAGCACCAGGAGAGGGACTCTTCGTTGAGTTTTAGAAACCTTTCGTATTCACAGTGTGTCCATTCTCTAGGTTTCCCGTACATGTTATAGCTGTAGTAATATTCCCTTCAACCTGGAGAGGTGGGACCCATGGAATGGTTGCCATGCATTATTGCTTTAAAGGGTCTGCATTTGCTCACCCAATCTCACCAATCCTCTCAGTCCCAAGTGTCCAGCCTCAGGCCACATCCAGCTGTCATCGTAGATAGGGTCATTCCAGGTTGCATCAGAGACCCTGAAGGAATTGTAAAGAATTTCCCTGTTTCTTTGTTCTGTTTTTGAAATTCCTTTTTAGAGTGGGTTTGAGCTGATTCTCGCTGCCATGTTTATGCCAGTCTAGACACACTTGATTCCCTTACGGAGACATATCAATACATAGGTTTTAAGATTCTTACTAGTCAGATCTATTCCTCTGCGGGAAATATGGGGTTTTGAGTCCCTTTCACTGAGGAAGGTGTAGGTCTTGTCTATTCCATAGTTGGTTTTTGGAACAGTACCTGTGCTTATATCAAACTCTGGTTTGATGCATCACCCCACCTCTCCTTCCCCCTTAAGCAGGCATAAGAGTGTTTTCTAAATGTGAGACTCTGTTCTCTTTGCTAACTCAGTTCATGTGTGGCCATGTTTACAGGATCTTCCTAAGTGATATCTTATGATAAGTTTCTTTTCCTGTGTGACTTCTTTCCCTTAGAATCATCGTACCAGAATCCACTCATTTTGCTGCTACTGGTCTTATGACATTGATTTCGTGGCTGAGGGATATTCCATCGTACGTAAGTTCCACAATGTTTGGGACCATTTTTATATTTCCTGGGATATTTCAGGTGTACCCAGGTTGAGGTTCTTGTAAGCAGTGCAGCCCTCAATTTGGGGGTGGCTCTGTCTTATGGATTTTCAGTTTTCCCAAGGTATATTCCCTAGACTGGAAGTGCCCTTGGCTCTGTAGCTCTGTTGTTTACTTGTTTTAGGGAACACAATGCACTCCTCCAGTGAGGCAGTTGGCAACTTACATCCCGCCCATCAGCATAACAAGGCTCCCTGTTCTCCAGGGCCTGTCTTGCCTTTCTGGTTTTTACACATTTTGTGGATGTCCCTTTTGACCGGTGGGAAGTGATACTTCTTTGAGGTGCAGATTTGCATTGCCCGCTTGCTTGCTTGGCCAAAAAGGGCGTATGCGTTTTCTCCTGAATATATTCAGGAGAAAACGCATACGCCCTTTTTGGCCAAGTGCATCATTGTCGAAGTTGTGCCCCTCTTCCTGTGCTTTACAGGCGATTCTAACGTACCTCTTGAAATCTGTTTCCTGCTATTCTGCCTCGCATTCAAGTCCGCCTCGTTGCCTTCCCTCAACAGATTTTTGGACGATAGTTGGCCTTGATTACTCTGCCAGTTTGTGAATTGCTGTGCCCCTGAGCTCCATTTTTCAACTCGTTTTTTGTGAGCTGAACGCAAGTCCAAACATTTGGTTCAGGACCTATACTGGTTCCCGGTGGGTGGCTGAGACTTTGGTGAATTCTTCTTCCTGCCGGGAAATTAGAGTGACATGTGCCCATCCAAATGCCTAACAGCTACTCTCTCATTGGTTCTCCCTCTTCCCTTTCCTCCTCTGCCAAATGGGCAACCTGTGTGAACCAGGAGCTTAAAGGGGCTGTCTCTCCAAGTTGGGAGATTGATAGTAAAGCTGTTGGAACGTCAAACCGGAGCACCAGGAGAGGGACTCTTCGTTGAGTTTTAGAAACCTTTCGTATTCACAGTGTGTCCATTCTCTAGGTTTCCTGTACATGTTATAGCTGTAGTAATATTCCCTTCAACCTGGAGAGGTGGGACCCATGGAATGGTTGCCATGCATTATTGCTTTAAAGGGTCTGCATTTGCTCACCCAATCTCACCAATCCTCTCAGTCCCAAGTGTCCAGCCTCATGCCACATCCAGCTGTCATCGTAGATAGGGTCATTCCAGGTTGCATCAGAGACCCTGAAGGAATTGTAAAGAATTTCCCTGTTTCTTTGTTCTGTTTTTGAAATTCCTTTTTAGAGTGGGTTTGAGCTGATTCTCGCTGCCATGTTTATGCCAGTCTAGACACACTTGATTCCCTTACGGAGACATATCAATACATAGGTTTTAAGATTCTTACTAGTCAGATCTATTCCTCTGCGGGAAATATGGGGTTTTGAGTCCCTTTCACTGAGGAAGGTGTAGGTCTTGTCTATTCCATAGTTGGATTTTGGAACAGTACCTGTGCTTATATCAAACTCTGGTTTGATGCATCACCCCACCTCTCCTTCCCCCTTAAGCAGGCATAAGAGTGTTTTCTAAATGTGAGACTCTGTTCTCTTTGCTAACTCAGTTCATGTGTGGCCATGTTTACAGGATCTTCCTAAGTGATATCTTATGATAAGTTTCTTTTCCTGTGTGACTTCTTTCCCTTAGAATCATCGTACCTGAATCCACTCATTTTGCTGCTACTGGTCTTATGACATTGATTTCGTGGCTGAGGGATATTCCATCGTACGTAAGTTCCACAATGTTTGGGACCATTTTTATATTTCCTGGGATATTTCAGGTGTACCCAGGTTGAGGTTCTTGTAAGCAGTGCAGCCCTCAATTTGGGGGTGGCTCTGTCTTATGGATTTTCAGTTTTCCCAAGGTATATTCCCTAGACTGGAAGTGCCCTTGGCTCTGTAGCTCTGTTGTTTACTTGTTTTAGGGAACACAATGCACTCCTCCAGTGAGGCAGTTGGCAACTTACATCCCGCCCATCAGCATAACAAGGCTCCCTGTTCTCCAGGGCCTGTCTTGCCTTTCTGGTTTTTACACATTTTGTGGATGTCCCTTTTGACCGGTGGGAAGTGATACTTCTTTGAGGTGCAGATTTGCATTGCCCGCTTGCTTGCTTGGCCAAAAAGGGCGTATGCGTTTTCTCCTGAATATATTCAGGAGAAAACGCATACGCCCTTTTTGGCCAAGTGCATCATTGTCGAAGTTGTGCCCCTCTTCCTGTGCTTTACAGGCGATTCTAACGTACCTCTTGAAATCTGTTTCCTGCTATTCTGCCTCGCATTCAAGTCCGCCTCGTTGCCTTCCCTCAACAGATTTTTGGACGATAGTTGGCCTTGATTACTCTGCCAGTTTGTGAATTGCTGTGCCCCTGAGCTCCATTTTTCAACTCGTTTTTTGTGAGCTGAACGCAAGTCCAAACATTTGGTTCAGGACCTATACTGGTTCCCGGTGGGTGGCTGAGACTTTGGTGAATTCTTCTTCCTGCCGGGAAATTAGAGTGACATGTGCCCATCCAAATGCCTAACAGCTACTCTCTCATTGGTTCTCCCTCTTCCCTTTCCTCCTCTGCCAAATGGGCAACCTGTGTGAACCAGGAGCTTAAAGGGGCTGTCTCTCCAAGTTGGGAGATTGATAGTAAAGCTGTTGGAACGTCAAACCGGAGCACCAGGAGAGGGACTCTTCGTTGAGTTTTAGAAACCTTTCGTATTCACAGTGTGTCCATTCTCTAGGTTTCCCGTACATGTTATAGCTGTAGTAATATTCCCTTCAACCTGGAGAGGTGGGACCCATGGAATGGTTGCCATGCATTATTGCTTTAAAGGGTCTGCATTTGCTCACCCAATCTCACCAATCCTCTCAGTCCCAAGTGTCCAGCCTCAGGCCACATCCAGCTGTCATCGTAGATAGGGTCATTCCAGGTTGCATCAGAGACCCTGAAGGAATTGTAAAGAATTTCCCTGTTTCTTTGTTCTGTTTTTGAAATTCCTTTTTAGAGTGGGTTTGAGCTGATTCTCGCTGCCATGTTTATGCCAGTCTAGACACACTTGATTCCCTTACGGAGACATATCAATACATAGGTTTTAAGATTCTTACTAGTCAGATCTATTCCTCTGCGGGAAATATGGGGTTTTGAGTCCCTTTCACTGAGGAAGGTGTAGGTCTTGTCTATTCCATAGTTGGTTTTTGGAACAGTACCTGTGCTTATATCAAACTCTGGTTTGATGCATCACCCCACCTCTCCTTCCCCCTTAAGCAGGCATAAGAGTGTTTTCTAAATGTGAGACTCTGTTCTCTTTGCTAACTCAGTTCATGTGTGGCCATGTTTACAGGATCTTCCTAAGTGATATCTTATGATAAGTTTCTTTTGCTGTGTGACTTCTTTCCCTTAGAATCATCGTACCTGAATCCACTCATTTTGCTGCTACTGGTCTTATGACATTGATTTCGTGGCTGAGGGATATTCCATCGTACGTAAGTTCCACAATGTTTGGGACCATTTTTATATTTCCTGGGATATTTCAGGTGTACCCAGGTTGAGGTTCTTGTAAGCAGTGCAGCCCTCAATTTGGGGGTGGCTCTGTCTTATGGATTTTCAGTTTTCCCAAGGTATATTCCCTAGACTGGAAGTGCCCTTGGCTCTGTAGCTCTGTTGTTTACTTGTTTTAGGGAACACAATGCACTCCTCCAGTGAGGCAGTTGGCAACTTACATCCCGCCCATCAGCATAACAAGGCTCCCTGTTCTCCAGGGCCTGTCTTGCCTTTCTGGTTTTTACACATTTTGTGGATGTCCCTTTTGACCGGTGGGAAGTGATACTTCTTTGAGGTGCAGATTTGCATTGCCCGCTTGCTTGCTTGGCCAAAAAGGGCGTATGCGTTTTCTCCTGAATATATTCAGGAGAAAACGCATACGCCCTTTTTGGCCAAGTGCATCATTGTCGAAGTTGTGCCCCTCTTCCTGTGCTTTACAGGCGATTCTAACGTACCTCTTGAAATCTGTTTCCTGCTATTCTGCCTCGCATTCAAGTCCGCCTCGTTGCCTTCCCTCAACAGATTTTTGGACGATAGTTGGCCTTGATTACTCTGCCAGTTTGTGAATTGCTGTGCCCCTGAGCTCCATTTTTCAACTCGTTTTTTGTGAGCTGAACGCAAGTCCAAACATTTGGTTCAGGACCTATACTGGTTCCCGGTGGGTGGCTGAGACTTTGGTGAATTCTTCTTCCTGCCGGGAAATTAGAGTGACATGTGCCCATCCAAATGCCTAACAGCTACTCTCTCATTGGTTCTCCCTCTTCCCTTTCCTCCTCTGCCAAATGGGCAACCTGTGTGAACCAGGAGCTTAAAGGGGCTGTCTCTCCAAGTTGGGAGATTGATAGTAAAGCTGTTGGAACGTCAAACCGGAGCACCAGGAGAGGGACTCTTCGTTGAGTTTTAGAAACCTTTCGTATTCACAGTGTGTCCATTCTCTAGGTTTCCCGTACATGTTATAGCTGTAGTAATATTCCCTTCAACCTGGAGAGGTGGGACCCATGGAATGGTTGCCATGCATTATTGCTTTAAAGGGTCTGCATTTGCTCACCCAATCTCACCAATCCTCTCAGTCCCAAGTGTCCAGCCTCAGGCCACATCCAGCTGTCATCGTAGATAGGGTCATTCCAGGTTGCATCAGAGACCCTGAAGGAATTGTAAAGAATTTCCCTGTTTCTTTGTTCTGTTTTTGAAATTCCTTTTTAGAGTGGGTTTGAGCTGATTCTCGCTGCCATGTTTATGCCAGTCTAGACACACTTGATTCCCTTACGGAGACATATCAATACATAGGTTTTAAGATTCTTACTAGTCAGATCTATTCCTCTGCGGGAAATATGGGGTTTTGAGTCCCTTTCACTGAGGAAGGTGTAGGTCTTGTCTATTCCATAGTTGGTTTTTGGAACAGTACCTGTGCTTATATCAAACTCTGGTTTGATGCATCACCCCACCTCTCCTTCCCCCTTAAGCAGGCATAAGAGTGTTTTCTAAATGTGAGACTCTGTTCTCTTTGCTAACTCAGTTCATGTGTGGCCATGTTTACAGGATCTTCCTAAGTGATATCTTATGATAAGTTTCTTTTGCTGTGTGACTTCTTTCCCTTAGAATCATCGTACCTGAATCCACTCATTTTGCTGCTACTGGTCTTATGACATTGATTTCGTGGCTGAGGGATATTCCATCGTACGTAAGTTCCACAATGTTTGGGACCATTTTTATATTTCCTGGGATATTTCAGGTGTACCCAGGTTGAGGTTCTTGTAAGCAGTGCAGCCCTCAATTTGGGGGTGGCTCTGTCTTATGGATTTTCAGTTTTCCCAAGGTATATTCCCTAGACTGGAAGTGCCCTTGGCTCTGTAGCTCTGTTGTTTACTTGTTTTAGGGAACACAATGCACTCCTCCAGTGAGGCAGTTGGCAACTTACATCCCGCCCATCAGCATAACAAGGCTCCCTGTTCTCCAGGGCCTGTCTTGCCTTTCTGGTTTTTACACATTTTGTGGATGTCCCTTTTGACCGGTGGGAAGTGATACTTCTTTGAGGTGCAGATTTGCATTGCCCGCTTGCTTGCTTGGCCAAAAAGGGTGTATGCGTTTTCTCCTGAATATATTCAGGAGAAAACGCATACGCCCTTTTTGGCCAAGTGCATCATTGTCGAAGTTGTGCCCCTCTTCCTGTGCTTTACAGGCGATTCTAACGTACCTCTTGAAATCTGTTTCCTGCTATTCTGCCTCGCATTCAAGTCCGCCTCGTTGCCTTCCCTCAACAGATTTTTGGACGATAGTTGGCCTTGATTACTCTGCCAGTTTGTGAATTGCTGTGCCCCTGAGCTCCATTTTTCAACTCGTTTTTTGTGAGCTGAACGCAAGTCCAAACATTTGGTTCAGGACCTATACTGGTTCCCGGTGGGTGGCTGAGACTTTGGTGAATTCTTCTTCCTGCCGGGAAATTAGAGTGACATGTGCCCATCCAAATGCCTAACAGCTACTCTCTCATTGGTTCTCCCTCTTCCCTTTCCTCCTCTGCCAAATGGGCAACCTGTGTGAACCAGGAGCTTAAAGGGGCTGTCTCTCCAAGTTGGGAGATTGATAGTAAAGCTGTTGGAACGTCAAACCGGAGCACCAGGAGAGGGACTCTTCGTTGAGTTTTAGAAACCTTTCGTATTCACAGTGTGTCCATTCTCTAGGTTTCCCGTACATGTTATAGCTGTAGTAATATTCCCTTCAACCTGGAGAGGTGGGACCCATGGAATGGTTGCCATGCATTATTGCTTTAAAGGGTCTGCATTTGCTCACCCAATCTCACCAATCCTCTCAGTCCCAAGTGTCCAGCCTCATGCCACATCCAGCTGTCATCGTAGATAGGGTCATTCCAGGTTGCATCAGAGACCCTGAAGGAATTGTAAAGAATTTCCCTGTTTCTTTGTTCTGTTTTTGAAATTCCTTTTTAGAGTGGGTTTGAGCTGATTCTCGCTGCCATGTTTATGCCAGTCTAGACACACTTGATTCCCTTACGGAGACATATCAATACATAGGTTTTAAGATTCTTACTAGTCAGATCTATTCCTCTGCGGGAAATATGGGGTTTTGAGTCCCTTTCACTGAGGAAGGTGTAGGTCTTGTCTATTCCATAGTTGGTTTTTGGAACAGTACCTGTGCTTATATCAAACTCTGGTTTGATGCATCACCCCACCTCTCCTTCCCCCTTAAGCAGGCATAAGAGTGTTTTCTAAATGTGAGACTCTGTTCTCTTTGCTAACTCAGTTCATGTGTGGCCATGTTTACAGGATCTTCCTAAGTGATATCTTATGATAAGTTTCTTTTCCTGTGTGACTTCTTTCCCTTAGAATCATCGTACCAGAATCCACTCATTTTGCTGCTACTGGTCTTATGACATTGATTTCGTGGCTGAGGGATATTCCATCGTACGTAAGTTCCACAATGTTTGGGACCATTTTTATATTTCCTGGGATATTTCAGGTGTACCCAGGTTGAGGTTCTTGTAAGCAGTGCAGCCCTCAATTTGGGGGTGGCTCTGTCTTATGGATTTTCAGTTTTCCCAAGGTATATTCCCTAGACTGGAAGTGCCCTTGGCTCTGTAGCTCTGTTGTTTACTTGTTTTAGGGAACACAATGCACTCCTCCAGTGAGGCAGTTGGCAACTTACATCCCGCCCATCAGCATAACAAGGCTCCCTGTTCTCCAGGGCCTGTCTTGCCTTTCTGGTTTTTACACATTTTGTGGATGTCCCTTTTGACCGGTGGGAAGTGATACTTCTTTGAGGTGCAGATTTGCATTGCCCGCTTGCTTGCTTGGCCAAAAAGGGCGTATGCGTTTTCTCCTGAATATATTCAGGAGAAAACGCATACGCCCTTTTTGGCCAAGTGCATCATTGTCGAAGTTGTGCCCCTCTTCCTGTGCTTTACAGGCGATTCTAACGTACCTCTTGAAATCTGTTTCCTGCTATTCTGCCTCGCATTCAAGTCCGCCTCGTTGCCTTCCCTCAACAGATTTTTGGACGATAGTTGGCCTTGATTACTCTGCCAGTTTGTGAATTGCTGTGCCCCTGAGCTCCATTTTTCAACTCGTTTTTTGTGAGCTGAACGCAAGTCCAAACATTTGGTTCAGGACCTATACTGGTTCCCGGTGGGTGGCTGAGACTTTGGTGAATTCTTCTTCCTGCCGGGAAATTAGAGTGACATGTGCCCATCCAAATGCCTAACAGCTACTCTCTCATTGGTTCTCCCTCTTCCCTTTCCTCCTCTGCCAAATGGGCAACCTGTGTGAACCAGGAGCTTAAAGGGGCTGTCTCTCCAAGTTGGGAGATTGATAGTAAAGCTGTTGGAACGTCAAACCGGAGCACCAGGAGAGGGACTCTTCGTTGAGTTTTAGAAACCTTTCGTATTCACAGTGTGTCCATTCTCTAGGTTTCCCGTACATGTTATAGCTGTAGTAATATTCCCTTCAACCTGGAGAGGTGGGACCCATGGAATGGTTGCCATGCATTATTGCTTTAAAGGGTCTGCATTTGCTCACCCAATCTCACCAATCCTCTCAGTCCCAAGTGTCCAGCCTCATGCCACATCCAGCTGTCATCGTAGATAGGGTCATTCCAGGTTGCATCAGAGACCCTGAAGGAATTGTAAAGAATTTCCCTGTTTCTTTGTTCTGTTTTTGAAATTCCTTTTTAGAGTGGGTTTGAGCTGATTCTCGCTGCCATGTTTATGCCAGTCTAGACACACTTGATTCCCTTACGGAGACATATCAATACATAGGTTTTAAGATTCTTACTAGTCAGATCTATTCCTCTGCGGGAAATATGGGGTTTTGAGTCCCTTTCACTGAGGAAGGTGTAGGTCTTGTCTATTCCATAGTTGGTTTTTGGAACAGTACCTGTGCTTATATCAAACTCTGGTTTGATGCATCACCCCACCTCTCCTTCCCCCTTAAGCAGGCATAAGAGTGTTTTCTAAATGTGAGACTCTGTTCTCTTTGCTAACTCAGTTCATGTGTGGCCATGTTTACAGGATCTTCCTAAGTGATATCTTATGATAAGTTTCTTTTCCTGTGTGACTTCTTTCCCTTAGAATCATCGTACCTGAATCCACTCATTTTGCTGCTACTGGTCTTATGACATTGATTTCGTGGCTGAGGGATATTCCATCGTACGTAAGTTCCACAATGTTTGGGACCATTTTTATATTTCCTGGGATATTTCAGGTGTACCCAGGTTGAGGTTCTTGTAAGCAGTGCAGCCCTCAATTTGGGGGTGGCTCTGTCTTATGGATTTTCAGTTTTCCCAAGGTATATTCCCTAGACTGGAAGTGCCCTTGGCTCTGTAGCTCTGTTGTTTACTTGTTTTAGGGAACACAATGCACTCCTCCAGTGAGGCAGTTGGCAACTTACATCCCGCCCATCAGCATAACAAGGCTCCCTGTTCTCCAGGGCCTGTCTTGCCTTTCTGGTTTTTACACATTTTGTGGATGTCCCTTTTGACCGGTGGGAAGTGATACTTCTTTGAGGTGCAGATTTGCATTGCCCGCTTGCTTGCTTGGCCAAAAAGGGCGTATGCGTTTTCTCCTGAATATATTCAGGAGAAAACGCATACGCCCTTTTTGGCCCAGTGCATCATTGTCGAAGTTGTGCCCCTCTTCCTGTGCTTTACAGGCGATTCTAACGTACCTCTTGAAATCTGTTTCCTGCTATTCTGCCTCGCATTCAAGTCCGCCTCGTTGCCTTCCCTCAACAGATTTTTGGACGATAGTTGGCCTTGATTACTCTGCCAGTTTGTGAATTGCTGTGCCCCTGAGCTCCATTTTTCAACTCGTTTTTTGTGAGCTGAACGCAAGTCCAAACATTTGGTTCAGGACCTATACTGGTTCCCGGTGGGTGGCTGAGACTTTGGTGAATTCTTCTTCCTGCCGGGAAATTAGAGTGACATGTGCCCATCCAAATGCCTAACAGCTACTCTCTCATTGGTTCTCCCTCTTCCCTTTCCTCCTCTGCCAAATGGGCAACCTGTGTGAACCAGGAGCTTAAAGGGGCTGTCTCTCCAAGTTGGGAGATTGATAGTAAAGCTGTTGGAACGTCAAACCGGAGCACCAGGAGAGGGACTCTTCGTTGAGTTTTAGAAACCTTTCGTATTCACAGTGTGTCCATTCTCTAGGTTTCCCGTACATGTTATAGCTGTAGTAATATTCCCTTCAACCTGGAGAGGTGGGACCCATGGAATGGTTGCCATGCATTATTGCTTTAAAGGGTCTGCATTTGCTCACCCAATCTCACCAATCCTCTCAGTCCCAAGTGTCCAGCCTCATGCCACATCCAGCTGTCATCGTAGATAGGGTCATTCCAGGTTGCATCAGAGACCCTGAAGGAATTGTAAAGAATTTCCCTGTTTCTTTGTTCTGTTTTTGAAATTCCTTTTTAGAGTGGGTTTGAGCTGATTCTCGCTGCCATGTTTATGCCAGTCTAGACACACTTGATTCCCTTACGGAGACATATCAATACATAGGTTTTAAGATTTTTACTAGTCAGATCTATTCCTCTGCGGGAAATATGGGGTTTTGAGTCCCTTTCACTGAGGAAGGTGTAGGTCTTGTCTATTCCATAGTTGGTTTTTGGAACAGTACCTGTGCTTATATCAAACTCTGGTTTGATGCATCACCCCACCTCTCCTTCCCCCTTAAGCAGGCATAAGAGTGTTTTCTAAATGTGAGACTCTGTTCTCTTTGCTAACTCAGTTCATGTGTGGCCATGTTTACAGGATCTTCCTAAGTGATATCTTATGATAAGTTTCTTTTCCTGTGTGACTTCTTTCCCTTAGAATCATCGTACCAGAATCCACTCATTTTGCTGCTACTGGTCTTATGACATTGATTTCGTGGCTGAGGGATATTCCATCGTACGTAAGTTCCACAATGTTTGGGACCATTTTTATATTTCCTGGGATATTTCAGGTGTACCCAGGTTGAGGTTCTTGTAAGCAGTGCAGCCCTCAATTTGGGGGTGGCTCTGTCTTATGGATTTTCAGTTTTCCCAAGGTATATTCCCTAGACTGGAAGTGCCCTTGGCTCTGTAGCTCTGTTGTTTACTTGTTTTAGGGAACACAATGCACTCCTCCAGTGAGGCAGTTGGCAACTTACATCCCGCCCATCAGCATAACAAGGCTCCCTGTTCTCCAGGGCCTGTCTTGCCTTTCTGGTTTTTACACATTTTGTGGATGTCCCTTTTGACCGGTGGGAAGTGATACTTCTTTGAGGTGCAGATTTGCATTGCCCGCTTGCTTGCTTGGCCAAAAAGGGCGTATGCGTTTTCTCCTGAATATATTCAGGAGAAAACGCATACGCCCTTTTTGGCCAAGTGCATCATTGTCGAAGTTGTGCCCCTCTTCCTGTGCTTTACAGGCGATTCTAACGTACCTCTTGAAATCTGTTTCCTGCTATTCTGCCTCGCATTCAAGTCCGCCTCGTTGCCTTCCCTCAACAGATTTTTGGACGATAGTTGGCCTTGATTACTCTGCCAGTTTGTGAATTGCTGTGCCCCTGAGCTCCATTTTTCAACTCGTTTTTTGTGAGCTGAACGCAAGTCCAAACATTTGGTTCAGGACCTATACTGGTTCCCGGTGGGTGGCTGAGACTTTGGTGAATTCTTCTTCCTGCCGGGAAATTAGAGTGACATGTGCCCATCCAAATGCCTAACAGCTACTCTCTCATTGGTTCTCCCTCTTCCCTTTCCTCCTCTGCCAAATGGGCAACCTGTGTGAACCAGGAGCTTAAAGGGGCTGTCTCTCCAAGTTGGGAGATTGATAGTAAAGCTGTTGGAACGTCAAACCGGAGCACCAGGAGAGGGACTCTTCGTTGAGTTTTAGAAACCTTTCGTATTCACAGTGTGTCCATTCTCTAGGTTTCCCGTACATGTTATAGCTGTAGTAATATTCCCTTCAACCTGGAGAGGTGGGACCCATGGAATGGTTGCCATGCATTATTGCTTTAAAGGGTCTGCATTTGCTCACCCAATCTCACCAATCCTCTCAGTCCCAAGTGTCCAGCCTCATGCCACATCCAGCTGTCATCGTAGATAGGGTCATTCCAGGTTGCATCAGAGACCCTGAAGGAATTGTAAAGAATTTCCCTGTTTCTTTGTTCTGTTTTTGAAATTCCTTTTTAGAGTGGGTTTGAGCTGATTCTCGCTGCCATGTTTATGCCAGTCTAGACACACTTGATTCCCTTACGGAGACATATCAATACATAGGTTTTAAGATTCTTACTAGTCAGATCTATTCCTCTGCGGGAAATATGGGGTTTTGAGTCCCTTTCACTGAGGAAGGTGTAGGTCTTGTCTATTCCATAGTTGGTTTTTGGAACAGTACCTGTGCTTATATCAAACTCTGGTTTGATGCATCACCCCACCTCTCCTTCCCCCTTAAGCAGGCATAAGAGTGTTTTCTAAATGTGAGACTCTGTTCTCTTTGCTAACTCAGTTCATGTGTGGCCATGTTTACAGGATCTTCCTAAGTGATATCTTATGATAAGTTTCTTTTCCTGTGTGACTTCTTTCCCTTAGAATCATCGTACCTGAATCCACTCATTTTGCTGCTACTGGTCTTATGACATTGATTTCGTGGCTGAGGGATATTCCATCGTACGTAAGTTCCACAATGTTTGGGACCATTTTTATATTTCCTGGGATATTTCAGGTGTACCCAGGTTGAGGTTCTTGTAAGCAGTGCAGCCCTCAATTTGGGGGTGGCTCTGTCTTATGGATTTTCAGTTTTCCCAAGGTATATTCCCTAGACTGGAAGTGCCCTTGGCTCTGTAGCTCTGTTGTTTACTTGTTTTAGGGAACACAATGCACTCCTCCAGTGAGGCAGTTGGCAACTTACATCCCGCCCATCAGCATAACAAGGCTCCCTGTTCTCCAGGGCCTGTCTTGCCTTTCTGGTTTTTACACATTTTGTGGATGTCCCTTTTGACCGGTGGGAAGTGATACTTCTTTGAGGTGCAGATTTGCATTGCCCGCTTGCTTGCTTGGCCAAAAAGGGCGTATGCGTTTTCTCCTGAATATATTCAGGAGAAAACGCATACGCCCTTTTTGGCCCAGTGCATCATTGTCGAAGTTGTGCCCCTCTTCCTGTGCTTTACAGGCGATTCTAACGTACCTCTTGAAATCTGTTTCCTGCTATTCTGCCTCGCATTCAAGTCCGCCTCGTTGCCTTCCCTCAACAGATTTTTGGACGATAGTTGGCCTTGATTACTCTGCCAGTTTGTGAATTGCTGTGCCCCTGAGCTCCATTTTTCAACTCGTTTTTTGTGAGCTGAACGCAAGTCCAAACATTTGGTTCAGGACCTATACTGGTTCCCGGTGGGTGGCTGAGACTTTGGTGAATTCTTCTTCCTGCCGGGAAATTAGAGTGACATGTGCCCATCCAAATGCCTAACAGCTACTCTCTCATTGGTTCTCCCTCTTCCCTTTCCTCCTCTGCCAAATGGGCAACCTGTGTGAACCAGGAGCTTAAAGGGGCTGTCTCTCCAAGTTGGGAGATTGATAGTAAAGCTGTTGGAACGTCAAACCGGAGCACCAGGAGAGGGACTCTTCGTTGAGTTTTAGAAACCTTTCGTATTCACAGTGTGTCCATTCTCTAGGTTTCCCGTACATGTTATAGCTGTAGTAATATTCCCTTCAACCTGGAGAGGTGGGACCCATGGAATGGTTGCCATGCATTATTGCTTTAAAGGGTCTGCATTTGCTCACCCAATCTCACCAATCCTCTCAGTCCCAAGTGTCCAGCCTCATGCCACATCCAGCTGTCATCGTAGATAGGGTCATTCCAGGTTGCATCAGAGACCCTGAAGGAATTGTAAAGAATTTCCCTGTTTCTTTGTTCTGTTTTTGAAATTCCTTTTTAGAGTGGGTTTGAGCTGATTCTCGCTGCCATGTTTATGCCAGTCTAGACACACTTGATTCCCTTACGGAGACATATCAATACATAGGTTTTAAGATTCTTACTAGTCAGATCTATTCCTCTGCGGGAAATATGGGGTTTTGAGTCCCTTTCACTGAGGAAGGTGTAGGTCTTGTCTATTCCATAGTTGGTTTTTGGAACAGTACCTGTGCTTATATCAAACTCTGGTTTGATGCATCACCCCACCTCTCCTTCCCCCTTAAGCAGGCATAAGAGTGTTTTCTAAATGTGAGACTCTGTTCTCTTTGCTAACTCAGTTCATGTGTGGCCATGTTTACAGGATCTTCCTAAGTGATATCTTATGATAAGTTTCTTTTCCTGTGTGACTTCTTTCCCTTAGAATCATCGTACCAGAATCCACTCATTTTGCTGCTACTGGTCTTATGACATTGATTTCGTGGCTGAGGGATATTCCATCGTACGTAAGTTCCACAATGTTTGGGACCATTTTTATATTTCCTGGGATATTTCAGGTGTACCCAGGTTGAGGTTCTTGTAAGCAGTGCAGCCCTCAATTTGGGGGTGGCTCTGTCTTATGGATTTTCAGTTTTCCCAAGGTATATTCCCTAGACTGGAAGTGCCCTTGGCTCTGTAGCTCTGTTGTTTACTTGTTTTAGGGAACACAATGCACTCCTCCAGTGAGGCAGTTGGCAACTTACATCCCGCCCATCAGCATAACAAGGCTCCCTGTTCTCCAGGGCCTGTCTTGCCTTTCTGGTTTTTACACATTTTGTGGATGTCCCTTTTGACCGGTGGGAAGTGATACTTCTTTGAGGTGCAGATTTGCATTGCCCGCTTGCTTGCTTGGCCAAAAAGGGCGTATGCGTTTTCTCCTGAATATATTCAGGAGAAAACGCATACGCCCTTTTTGGCCAAGTGCATCATTGTCGAAGTTGTGCCCCTCTTCCTGTGCTTTACAGGCGATTCTAACGTACCTCTTGAAATCTGTTTCCTGCTATTCTGCCTCGCATTCAAGTCCGCCTCGTTGCCTTCCCTCAACAGATTTTTGGACGATAGTTGGCCTTGATTACTCTGCCAGTTTGTGAATTGCTGTGCCCCTGAGCTCCATTTTTCAACTCGTTTTTTGTGAGCTGAACGCAAGTCCAAACATTTGGTTCAGGACCTATACTGGTTCCCGGTGGGTGGCTGAGACTTTGGTGAATTCTTCTTCCTGCCGGGAAATTAGAGTGACATGTGCCCATCCAAATGCCTAACAGCTACTCTCTCATTGGTTCTCCCTCTTCCCTTTCCTCCTCTGCCAAATGGGCAACCTGTGTGAACCAGGAGCTTAAAGGGGCTGTCTCTCCAAGTTGGGAGATTGATAGTAAAGCTGTTGGAACGTCAAACCGGAGCACCAGGAGAGGGACTCTTCGTTGAGTTTTAGAAACCTTTCGTATTCACAGTGTGTCCATTCTCTAGGTTTCCCGTACATGTTATAGCTGTAGTAATATTCCCTTCAACCTGGAGAGGTGGGACCCATGGAATGGTTGCCATGCATTATTGCTTTAAAGGGTCTGCCTTTGCTCACCCAATCTCACCAATCCTCTCAGTCCCAAGTGTCCAGCCTCATGCCACATCCAGCTGTCATCGTAGATAGGGTCATTCCAGGTTGCATCAGAGACCCTGAAGGAATTGTAAAGAATTTCCCTGTTTCTTTGTTCTGTTTTTGAAATTCCTTTTTAGAGTGGGTTTGAGCTGATTCTCGCTGCCATGTTTATGCCAGTCTAGACACACTTGATTCCCTTACGGAGACATATCAATACATAGGTTTTAAGATTCTTACTAGTCAGATCTATTCCTCTGCGGGAAATATGGGGTTTTGAGTCCCTTTCACTGAGGAAGGTGTAGGTCTTGTCTATTCCATAGTTGGTTTTTGGAACAGTACCTGTGCTTATATCAAACTCTGGTTTGATGCATCACCCCACCTCTCCTTCCCCCTTAAGCAGGCATAAGAGTGTTTTCTAAATGTGAGACTCTGTTCTCTTTGCTAACTCAGTTCATGTGTGGCCATGTTTACAGGATCTTCCTAAGTGATATCTTATGATAAGTTTCTTTTCCTGTGTGACTTCTTTCCCTTAGAATCATCGTACCAGAATCCACTCATTTTGCTGCTACTGGTCTTATGACATTGATTTCGTGGCTGAGGGATATTCCATCGTACGTAAGTTCCACAATGTTTGGGACCATTTTTATATTTCCTGGGATATTTCAGGTGTACCCAGGTTGAGGTTCTTGTAAGCAGTGCAGCCCTCAATTTGGGGGTGGCTCTGTCTTATGGATTTTCAGTTTTCCCAAGGTATATTCCCTAGACTGGAAGTGCCCTTGGCTCTGTAGCTCTGTTGTTTACTTGTTTTAGGGAACACAATGCACTCCTCCAGTGAGGCAGTTGGCAACTTACATCCCGCCCATCAGCATAACAAGGCTCCCTGTTCTCCAGGGCCTGTCTTGCCTTTCTGGTTTTTACACATTTTGTGGATGTCCCTTTTGACCGGTGGGAAGTGATACTTCTTTGAGGTGCAGATTTGCATTGCCCGCTTGCTTGCTTGGCCAAAAAGGGCGTATGCGTTTTCTCCTGAATATATTCAGGAGAAAACGCATACGCCCTTTTTGGCCAAGTGCATCATTGTCGAAGTTGTGCCCCTCTTCCTGTGCTTTACAGGCGATTCTAACGTACCTCTTGAAATCTGTTTCCTGCTATTCTGCCTCGCATTCAAGTCCGCCTCGTTGCCTTCCCTCAACAGATTTTTGGACGATAGTTGGCCTTGATTACTCTGCCAGTTTGTGAATTGCTGTGCCCCTGAGCTCCATTTTTCAACTCGTTTTTTGTGAGCTGAACGCAAGTCCAAACATTTGGTTCAGGACCTATACTGGTTCCCGGTGGGTGGCTGAGACTTTGGTGAATTCTTCTTCCTGCCGGGAAATTAGAGTGACATGTGCCCATCCAAATGCCTAACAGCTACTCTCTCATTGGTTCTCCCTCTTCCCTTTCCTCCTCTGCCAAATGGGCAACCTGTGTGAACCAGGAGCTTAAAGGGGCTGTCTCTCCAAGTTGGGAGATTGATAGTAAAGCTGTTGGAACGTCAAACCGGAGCACCAGGAGAGGGACTCTTCGTTGAGTTTTAGAAACCTTTCGTATTCACAGTGTGTCCATTCTCTAGGTTTCCCGTACATGTTATAGCTGTAGTAATATTCCCTTCAACCTGGAGAGGTGGGACCCATGGAATGGTTGCCATGCATTATTGCTTTAAAGGGTCTGCATTTGCTCACCCAATCTCACCAATCCTCTCAGTCCCAAGTGTCCAGCCTCATGCCACATCCAGCTGTCATCGTAGATAGGGTCATTCCAGGTTGCATCAGAGACCCTGAAGGAATTGTAAAGAATTTCCCTGTTTCTTTGTTCTGTTTTTGAAATTCCTTTTTAGAGTGGGTTTGAGCTGATTCTCGCTGCCATGTTTATGCCAGTCTAGACACACTTGATTCCCTTACGGAGACATATCAATACATAGGTTTTAAGATTCTTACTAGTCAGATCTATTCCTCTGCGGGAAATATGGGGTTTTGAGTCCCTTTCACTGAGGAAGGTGTAGGTCTTGTCTATTCCATAGTTGGTTTTTGGAACAGTACCTGTGCTTATATCAAACTCTGGTTTGATGCATCACCCCACCTCTCCTTCCCCCTTAAGCAGGCATAAGAGTGTTTTCTAAATGTGAGACTCTGTTCTCTTTGCTAACTCAGTTCATGTGTGGCCATGTTTACAGGATCTTCCTAAGTGATATCTTATGATAAGTTTCTTTTCCTGTGTGACTTCTTTCCCTTAGAATCATCGTACCTGAATCCACTCATTTTGCTGCTACTGGTCTTATGACATTGATTTCGTGGCTGAGGGATATTCCATCGTACGTAAGTTCCACAATGTTTGGGACCATTTTTATATTTCCTGGGATATTTCAGGTGTACCCAGGTTGAGGTTCTTGTAAGCAGTGCAGCCCTCAATTTGGGGGTGGCTCTGTCTTATGGATTTTCAGTTTTCCCAAGGTATATTCCCTAGACTGGAAGTGCCCTTGGCTCTGTAGCTCTGTTGTTTACTTGTTTTAGGGAACACAATGCACTCCTCCAGTGAGGCAGTTGGCAACTTACATCCCGCCCATCAGCATAACAAGGCTCCCTGTTCTCCAGGGCCTGTCTTGCCTTTCTGGTTTTTACACATTTTGTGGATGTCCCTTTTGACCGGTGGGAAGTGATACTTCTTTGAGGTGCAGATTTGCATTGCCCGCTTGCTTGCTTGGCCAAAAAGGCCGTATGCGTTTTCTCCTGAATATATTCAGGAGAAAACGCATACGCCCTTTTTGGCCAAGTGCATCATTGTCGAAGTTGTGCCCCTCTTCCTGTGCTTTACAGGCAATTCTAACGTACCTCTTGAAATCTGTTTCCTGCTATTCTGCCTCGCATTCAAGTCCGCCTCGTTGCCTTCCCTCAACAGATTTTTGGACGATAGTTGGCCTTGATTACTCTGCCAGTTTGTGAATTGCTGTGCCCCTGAGCTCCATTTTTCAACTCGTTTTTTGTGAGCTGAACGCAAGTCCAAACATTTGGTTCAGGACCTATACTGGTTCCCGGTGGGTGGCTGAGACTTTGGTGAATTCTTCTTCCTGCCGGGAAATTAGAGTGACATGTGCCCATCCAAATGCCTAACAGCTACTCTCTCATTGGTTCTCCCTCTTCCCTTTCCTCCTCTGCCAAATGGGCAACCTGTGTGAACCAGGAGCTTAAAGGGGCTGTCTCTCCAAGTTGGGAGATTGATAGTAAAGCTGTTGGAACGTCAAACCGGAGCACCAGGAGAGGGACTCTTCGTTGAGTTTTAGAAACCTTTCGTATTCACAGTGTGTCCATTCTCTAGGTTTCCCGTACATGTTATAGCTGTAGTAATATTCCCTTCAACCTGGAGAGGTGGGACCCATGGAATGGTTGCCATGCATTATTGCTTTAAAGGGTCTGCATTTGCTCACCCAATCTCACCAATCCTCTCAGTCCCAAGTGTCCAGCCTCATGCCACATCCAGCTGTCATCGTAGATAGGGTCATTCCAGGTTGCATCAGAGACCCTGAAGGAATTGTAAAGAATTTCCCTGTTTCTTTGTTCTGTTTTTGAAATTCCTTTTTAGAGTGGGTTTGAGCTGATTCTCGCTGCCATGTTTATGCCAGTCTAGACACACTTGATTCCCTTACGGAGACATATCAATACATAGGTTTTAAGATTCTTACTAGTCAGATCTATTCCTCTGCGGGAAATATGGGGTTTTGAGTCCCTTTCACTGAGGAAGGTGTAGGTCTTGTCTATTCCATAGTTGGTTTTTGGAACAGTACCTGTGCTTATATCAAACTCTGGTTTGATGCATCACCCCACCTCTCCTTCCCCCTTAAGCAGGCATAAGAGTGTTTTCTAAATGTGAGACTCTGTTCTCTTTGCTAACTCAGTTCATGTGTGGCCATGTTTACAGGATCTTCCTAAGTGATATCTTATGATAAGTTTCTTTTCCTGTGTGACTTCTTTCCCTTAGAATCATCGTACCTGAATCCACTCATTTTGCTGCTACTGGTCTTATGACATTGATTTCGTGGCTGAGGGATATTCCATCGTACGTAAGTTCCACAATGTTTGGGACCATTTTTATATTTCCTGGGATATTTCAGGTGTACCCAGGTTGAGGTTCTTGTAAGCAGTGCAGCCCTCAATTTGGGGGTGGCTCTGTCTTATGGATTTTCAGTTTTCCCAAGGTATATTCCCTAGACTGGAAGTGCCCTTGGCTCTGTAGCTCTGTTGTTTACTTGTTTTAGGGAACACAATGCACTCCTCCAGTGAGGCAGTTGGCAACTTACATCCCGCCCATCAGCATAACAAGGCTCCCTGTTCTCCAGGGCCTGTCTTGCCTTTCTGGTTTTTACACATTTTGTGGATGTCCCTTTTGACCGGTGGGAAGTGATACTTCTTTGAGGTGCAGATTTGCATTGCCCGCTTGCTTGCTTGGCCAAAAAGGGCGTATGCGTTTTCTCCTGAATATATTCAGGAGAAAACGCATACGCCCTTTTTGGCCCAGTGCATCATTGTCGAAGTTGTGCCCCTCTTCCTGTGCTTTACAGGCGATTCTAACGTACCTCTTGAAATCTGTTTCCTGCTATTCTGCCTCGCATTCAAGTCCGCCTCGTTGCCTTCCCTCAACAGATTTTTGGACGATAGTTGGCCTTGATTACTCTGCCAGTTTGTGAATTGCTGTGCCCCTGAGCTCCATTTTTCAACTCGTTTTTTGTGAGCTGAACGCAAGTCCAAACATTTGGTTCAGGACCTATACTGGTTCCCGGTGGGTGGCTGAGACTTTGGTGAATTCTTCTTCCTGCCGGGAAATTAGAGTGACATGTGCCCATCCAAATGCCTAACAGCTACTCTCTCATTGGTTCTCCCTCTTCCCTTTCCTCCTCTGCCAAATGGGCAACCTGTGTGAACCAGGAGCTTAAAGGGGCTGTCTCTCCAAGTTGGGAGATTGATAGTAAAGCTGTTGGAACGTCAAACCGGAGCACCAGGAGAGGGACTCTTCGTTGAGTTTTAGAAACCTTTCGTATTCACAGTGTGTCCATTCTCTAGGTTTCCCGTACATGTTATAGCTGTAGTAATATTCCCTTCAACCTGGAGAGGTGGGACCCATGGAATGGTTGCCATGCATTATTGCTTTAAAGGGTCTGCATTTGCTCACCCAATCTCACCAATCCTCTCAGTCCCAAGTGTCCAGCCTCATGCCACATCCAGCTGTCATCGTAGATAGGGTCATTCCAGGTTGCATCAGAGACCCTGAAGGAATTGTAAAGAATTTCCCTGTTTCTTTGTTCTGTTTTTGAAATTCCTTTTTAGAGTGGGTTTGAGCTGATTCTCGCTGCCATGTTTATGCCAGTCTAGACACACTTGATTCCCTTACGGAGACATATCAATACATAGGTTTTAAGATTCTTACTAGTCAGATCTATTCCTCTGCGGGAAATATGGGGTTTTGAGTCCCTTTCACTGAGGAAGGTGTAGGTCTTGTCTATTCCATAGTTGGTTTTTGGAACAGTACCTGTGCTTATATCAAACTCTGGTTTGATGCATCACCCCACCTCTCCTTCCCCCTTAAGCAGGCATAAGAGTGTTTTCTAAATGTGAGACTCTGTTCTCTTTGCTAACTCAGTTCATGTGTGGCCATGTTTACAGGATCTTCCTAAGTGATATCTTATGATAAGTTTCTTTTCCTGTGTGACTTCTTTCCCTTAGAATCATCGTACCAGAATCCACTCATTTTGCTGCTACTGGTCTTATGACATTGATTTCGTGGCTGAGGGATATTCCATCGTACGTAAGTTCCACAATGTTTGGGACCATTTTTATATTTCCTGGGATATTTCAGGTGTACCCAGGTTGAGGTTCTTGTAAGCAGTGCAGCCCTCAATTTGGGGGTGGCTCTGTCTTATGGATTTTCAGTTTTCCCAAGGTATATTCCCTAGACTGGAAGTGCCCTTGGCTCTGTAGCTCTGTTGTTTACTTGTTTTAGGGAACACAATGCACTCCTCCAGTGAGGCAGTTGGCAACTTACATCCCGCCCATCAGCATAACAAGGCTCCCTGTTCTCCAGGGCCTGTCTTGCCTTTCTGGTTTTTACACATTTTGTGGATGTCCCTTTTGACCGGTGGGAAGTGATACTTCTTTGAGGTGCAGATTTGCATTGCCCGCTTGCTTGCTTGGCCAAAAAGGGCGTATGCGTTTTCTCCTGAATATATTCAGGAGAAAACGCATACGCCCTTTTTGGCCAAGTGCATCATTGTCGAAGTTGTGCCCCTCTTCCTGTGCTTTACAGGCGATTCTAACGTACCTCTTGAAATCTGTTTCCTGCTATTCTGCCTCGCATTCAAGTCCGCCTCGTTGCCTTCCCTCAACAGATTTTTGGACGATAGTTGGCCTTGATTACTCTGCCAGTTTGTGAATTGCTGTGCCCCTGAGCTCCATTTTTCAACTCGTTTTTTGTGAGCTGAACGCAAGTCCAAACATTTGGTTCAGGACCTATACTGGTTCCCGGTGGGTGGCTGAGACTTTGGTGAATTCTTCTTCCTGCCGGGAAATTAGAGTGACATGTGCCCATCCAAATGCCTAACAGCTACTCTCTCATTGGTTCTCCCTCTTCCCTTTCCTCCTCTGCCAAATGGGCAACCTGTGTGAACCAGGAGCTTAAAGGGGCTGTCTCTCCAAGTTGGGAGATTGATAGTAAAGCTGTTGGAACGTCAAACCGGAGCACCAGGAGAGGGACTCTTCGTTGAGTTTTAGAAACCTTTCGTATTCACAGTGTGTCCATTCTCTAGGTTTCCCGTACATGTTATAGCTGTAGTAATATTCCCTTCAACCTGGAGAGGTGGGACCCATGGAATGGTTGCCATGCATTATTGCTTTAAAGGGTCTGCATTTGCTCACCCAATCTCACCAATCCTCTCAGTCCCAAGTGTCCAGCCTCATGCCACATCCAGCTGTCATCGTAGATAGGGTCATTCCAGGTTGCATCAGAGACCCTGAAGGAATTGTAAAGAATTTCCCTGTTTCTTTGTTCTGTTTTTGAAATTCCTTTTTAGAGTGGGTTTGAGCTGATTCTCGCTGCCATGTTTATGCCAGTCTAGACACACTTGATTCCCTTACGGAGACATATCAATACATAGGTTTTAAGATTCTTACTAGTCAGATCTATTCCTCTGCGGGAAATATGGGGTTTTGAGTCCCTTTCACTGAGGAAGGTGTAGGTCTTGTCTATTCCATAGTTGGTTTTTGGAACAGTACCTGTGCTTATATCAAACTCTGGTTTGATGCATCACCCCACCTCTCCTTCCCCCTTAAGCAGGCATAAGAGTGTTTTCTAAATGTGAGACTCTGTTCTCTTTGCTAACTCAGTTCATGTGTGGCCATGTTTACAGGATCTTCCTAAGTGATATCTTATGATAAGTTTCTTTTCCTGTGTGACTTCTTTCCCTTAGAATCATCGTACCAGAATCCACTCATTTTGCTGCTACTGGTCTTATGACATTGATTTCGTGGCTGAGGGATATTCCATCGTACGTAAGTTCCACAATGTTTGGGACCATTTTTATATTTCCTGGGATATTTCAGGTGTACCCAGGTTGAGGTTCTTGTAAGCAGTGCAGCCCTCAATTTGGGGGTGGCTCTGTCTTATGGATTTTCAGTTTTCCCAAGGTATATTCCCTAGACTGGAAGTGCCCTTGGCTCTGTAGCTCTGTTGTTTACTTGTTTTAGGGAACACAATGCACTCCTCCAGTGAGGCAGTTGGCAACTTACATCCCGCCCATCAGCATAACAAGGCTCCCTGTTCTCCAGGGCCTGTCTTGCCTTTCTGGTTTTTACACATTTTGTGGATGTCCCTTTTGACCGGTGGGAAGTGATACTTCTTTGAGGTGCAGATTTGCATTGCCCGCTTGCTTGCTTGGCCAAAAAGGGCGTATGCGTTTTCTCCTGAATATATTCAGGAGAAAACGCATACGCCCTTTTTGGCCAAGTGCATCATTGTCGAAGTTGTGCCCCTCTTCCTGTGCTTTACAGGCGATTCTAACGTACCTCTTGAAATCTGTTTCCTGCTATTCTGCCTCGCATTCAAGTCCGCCTCGTTGCCTTCCCTCAACAGATTTTTGGACGATAGTTGGCCTTGATTACTCTGCCAGTTTGTGAATTGCTGTGCCCCTGAGCTCCATTTTTCAACTCGTTTTTTGTGAGCTGAACGCAAGTCCAAACATTTGGTTCAGGACCTATACTGGTTCCCGGTGGGTGGCTGAGACTTTGGTGAATTCTTCTTCCTGCCGGGAAATTAGAGTGACATGTGCCCATCCAAATGCCTAACAGCTACTCTCTCATTGGTTCTCCCTCTTCCCTTTCCTCCTCTGCCAAATGGGCAACCTGTGTGAACCAGGAGCTTAAAGGGGCTGTCTCTCCAAGTTGGGAGATTGATAGTAAAGCTGTTGGAACGTCAAACCGGAGCACCAGGAGAGGGACTCTTCGTTGAGTTTTAGAAACCTTTCGTATTCACAGTGTGTCCATTCTCTAGGTTTCCCGTACATGTTATAGCTGTAGTAATATTCCCTTCAACCTGGAGAGGTGGGACCCATGGAATGGTTGCCATGCATTATTGCTTTAAAGGGTCTGCATTTGCTCACCCAATCTCACCAATCCTCTCAGTCCCAAGTGTCCAGCCTCATGCCACATCCAGCTGTCATCGTAGATAGGGTCATTCCAGGTTGCATCAGAGACCCTGAAGGAATTGTAAAGAATTTCCCTGTTTCTTTGTTCTGTTTTTGAAATTCCTTTTTAGAGTGGGTTTGAGCTGATTCTCGCTGCCATGTTTATGCCAGTCTAGACACACTTGATTCCCTTACGGAGACATATCAATACATAGGTTTTAAGATTCTTACTAGTCAGATCTATTCCTCTGCGGGAAATATGGGGTTTTGAGTCCCTTTCACTGAGGAAGGTGTAGGTCTTGTCTATTCCATAGTTGGTTTTTGGAACAGTACCTGTGCTTATATCAAACTCTGGTTTGATGCATCACCCCACCTCTCCTTCCCCCTTAAGCAGGCATAAGAGTGTTTTCTAAATGTGAGACTCTGTTCTCTTTGCTAACTCAGTTCATGTGTGGCCATGTTTACAGGATCTTCCTAAGTGATATCTTATGATAAGTTTCTTTTCCTGTGTGACTTCTTTCCCTTAGAATCATCGTACCTGAATCCACTCATTTTGTTGCTACTGGTCTTATGACATTGATTTCGTGGCTGAGGGATATTCCATCGTACGTAAGTTCCACAATGTTTGGGACCATTTTTATATTTCCTGGGATATTTCAGGTGTACCCAGGTTGAGGTTCTTGTAAGCAGTGCAGCCCTCAATTTGGGGGTGGCTCTGTCTTATGGATTTTCAGTTTTCCCAAGGTATATTCCCTAGACTGGAAGTGCCCTTGGCTCTGTAGCTCTGTTGTTTACTTGTTTTAGGGAACACAATGCACTCCTCCAGTGAGGCAGTTGGCAACTTACATCCCGCCCATCAGCATAACAAGGCTCCCTGTTCTCCAGGGCCTGTCTTGCCTTTCTGGTTTTTACACATTTTGTGGATGTCCCTTTTGACCGGTGGGAAGTGATACTTCTTTGAGGTGCAGATTTGCATTGCCCGCTTGCTTGCTTGGCCAAAAAGGGCGTATGCGTTTTCTCCTGAATATATTCAGGAGAAAACGCATACGCCCTTTTTGGCCCAGTGCATCATTGTCGAAGTTGTGCCCCTCTTCCTGTGCTTTACAGGCGATTCTAACGTACCTCTTGAAATCTGTTTCCTGCTATTCTGCCTCGCATTCAAGTCCGCCTCGTTGCCTTCCCTCAACAGATTTTTGGACGATAGTTGGCCTTGATTACTCTGCCAGTTTGTGAATTGCTGTGCCCCTGAGCTCCATTTTTCAACTCGTTTTTTGTGAGCTGAACGCAAGTCCAAACATTTGGTTCAGGACCTATACTGGTTCCCGGTGGGTGGCTGAGACTTTGGTGAATTCTTCTTCCTGCCGGGAAATTAGAGTGACATGTGCCCATCCAAATGCCTAACAGCTACTCTCTCATTGGTTCTCCCTCTTCCCTTTCCTCCTCTGCCAAATGGGCAACCTGTGTGAACCAGGAGCTTAAAGGGGCTGTCTCTCCAAGTTGGGAGATTGATAGTAAAGCTGTTGGAACGTCAAACCGGAGCACCAGGAGAGGGACTCTTCGTTGAGTTTTAGAAACCTTTCGTATTCACAGTGTGTCCATTCTCTAGGTTTCCCGTACATGTTATAGCTGTAGTAATATTCCCTTCAACCTGGAGAGGTGGGACCCATGGAATGGTTGCCATGCATTATTGCTTTAAAGGGTCTGCATTTGCTCACCCAATCTCACCAATCCTCTCAGTCCCAAGTGTCCAGCCTCATGCCACATCCAGCTGTCATCGTAGATAGGGTCATTCCAGGTTGCATCAGAGACCCTGAAGGAATTGTAAAGAATTTCCCTGTTTCTTTGTTCTGTTTTTGAAATTCCTTTTTAGAGTGGGTTTGAGCTGATTCTCGCTGCCATGTTTATGCCAGTCTAGACACACTTGATTCCCTTACGGAGACATATCAATACATAGGTTTTAAGATTCTTACTAGTCAGATCTATTCCTCTGCGGGAAATATGGGGTTTTGAGTCCCTTTCACTGAGGAAGGTGTAGGTCTTGTCTATTCCATAGTTGGTTTTTGGAACAGTACCTGTGCTTATATCAAACTCTGGTTTGATGCATCACCCCACCTCTCCTTCCCCCTTAAGCAGGCATAAGAGTGTTTTCTAAATGTGAGACTCTGTTCTCTTTGCTAACTCAGTTCATGTGTGGCCATGTTTACAGGATCTTCCTAAGTGATATCTTATGATAAGTTTCTTTTCCTGTGTGACTTCTTTCCCTTAGAATCATCGTACCAGAATCCACTCATTTTGCTGCTACTGGTCTTATGACATTGATTTCGTGGCTGAGGGATATTCCATCGTACGTAAGTTCCACAATGTTTGGGACCATTTTTATATTTCCTGGGATATTTCAGGTGTACCCAGGTTGAGGTTCTTGTAAGCAGTGCAGCCCTCAATTTGGGGGTGGCTCTGTCTTATGGATTTTCAGTTTTCCCAAGGTATATTCCCTAGACTGGAAGTGCCCTTGGCTCTGTAGCTCTGTTGTTTACTTGTTTTAGGGAACACAATGCACTCCTCCAGTGAGGCAGTTGGCAACTTACATCCCGCCCATCAGCATAACAAGGCTCCCTGTTCTCCAGGGCCTGTCTTGCCTTTCTGGTTTTTACACATTTTGTGGATGTCCCTTTTGACCGGTGGGAAGTGATACTTCTTTGAGGTGCAGATTTGCATTGCCCGCTTGCTTGCTTGGCCAAAAAGGGCGTATGCGTTTTCTCCTGAATATATTCAGGAGAAAACGCATACGCCCTTTTTGGCCAAGTGCATCATTGTCGAAGTTGTGCCCCTCTTCCTGTGCTTTACAGGCAATTCTAACGTACCTCTTGAAATCTGTTTCCTGCTATTCTGCCTCGCATTCAAATCCGCCTCGTTGCCTTCCCTCAACAGATTTTTGGACGATAGTTGGCCTTGATTACTCTGCCAGTTTGTGAATTGCTGTGCCCCTGAGCTCCATTTTTCAACTCGTTTTTTGTGAGCTGAACGCAAGTCCAAACATTTGGTTCAGGACCTATACTGGTTCCCGGTGGGTGGCTGAGACTTTGGTGAATTCTTCTTCCTGCCGGGAAATTAGAGTGACATGTGCCCATCCAAATGCCTAACAGCTACTCTCTCATTGGTTCTCCCTCTTCCCTTTCCTCCTCTGCCAAATGGGCAACCTGTGTGAACCAGGAGCTTAAAGGGGCTGTCTCTCCAAGTTGGGAGATTGATAGTAAAGCTGTTGGAACGTCAAACCGGAGCACCAGGAGAGGGACTCTTCGTTGAGTTTTAGAAACCTTTCGTATTCACAGTGTGTCCATTCTCTAGGTTTCCCGTACATGTTATAGCTGTAGTAATATTCCCTTCAACCTGGAGAGGTGGGACCCATGGAATGGTTGCCATGCATTATTGCTTTAAAGGGTCTGCATTTGCTCACCCAATCTCACCAATCCTCTCAGTCCCAAGTGTCCAGCCTCATGCCACATCCAGCTGTCATCGTAGATAGGGTCATTCCAGGTTGCATCAGAGACCCTGAAGGAATTGTAAAGAATTTCCCTGTTTCTTTGTTCTGTTTTTGAAATTCCTTTTTAGAGTGGGTTTGAGCTGATTCTCGCTGCCATGTTTATGCCAGTCTAGACACACTTGATTCCCTTACGGAGACATATCAATACATAGGTTTTAAGATTCTTACTAGTCAGATCTATTCCTCTGCGGGAAATATGGGGTTTTGAGTCCCTTTCACTGAGGAAGGTGTAGGTCTTGTCTATTCCATAGTTGGTTTTTGGAACAGTACCTGTGCTTATATCAAACTCTGGTTTGATGCATCACCCCACCTCTCCTTCCCCCTTAAGCAGGCATAAGAGTGTTTTCTAAATGTGAGACTCTGTTCTCTTTGCTAACTCAGTTCATGTGTGGCCATGTTTACAGGATCTTCCTAAGTGATATCTTATGATAAGTTTCTTTTCCTGTGTGACTTCTTTCCCTTAGAATCATCGTACCAGAATCCACTCATTTTGCTGCTACTGGTCTTATGACATTGATTTCGTGGCTGAGGGATATTCCATCGTACGTAAGTTCCACAATGTTTGGGACCATTTTTATATTTCCTGGGATATTTCAGGTGTACCCAGGTTGAGGTTCTTGTAAGCAGTGCAGCCCTCAATTTGGGGGTGGCTCTGTCTTATGGATTTTCAGTTTTCCCAAGGTATATTCCCTAGACTGGAAGTGCCCTTGGCTCTGTAGCTCTGTTGTTTACTTGTTTTAGGGAACACAATGCACTCCTCCAGTGAGGCAGTTGGCAACTTACATCCCGCCCATCAGCATAACAAGGCTCCCTGTTCTCCAGGGCCTGTCTTGCCTTTCTGGTTTTTACACATTTTGTGGATGTCCCTTTTGACCGGTGGGAAGTGATACTTCTTTGAGGTGCAGATTTGCATTGCCCGCTTGCTTGCTTGGCCAAAAAGGGCGTATGCGTTTTCTCCTGAATATATTCAGGAGAAAACGCATACGCCCTTTTTGGCCAAGTGCATCATTGTCGAAGTTGTGCCCCTCTTCCTGTGCTTTACAGGCGATTCTAACGTACCTCTTGAAATCTGTTTCCTGCTATTCTGCCTCGCATTCAAGTCCGCCTCGTTGCCTTCCCTCAACAGATTTTTGGACGATAGTTGGCCTTGATTACTCTGCCAGTTTGTGAATTGCTGTGCCCCTGAGCTCCATTTTTCAACTCGTTATTTGTGAGCTGAACGCAAGTCCAAACATTTGGTTCAGGACCTATACTGGTTCCCGGTGGGTGGCTGAGACTTTGGTGAATTCTTCTTCCTGCCGGGAAATTAGAGTGACATGTGCCCATCCAAATGCCTAACAGCTACTCTCTCATTGGTTCTCCCTCTTCCCTTTCCTCCTCTGCCAAATGGGCAACCTGTGTGAACCAGGAGCTTAAAGGGGCTGTCTCTCCAAGTTGGGAGATTGATAGTAAAGCTGTTGGAACGTCAAACCGGAGCACCAGGAGAGGGACTCTTCGTTGAGTTTTAGAAACCTTTCGTATTCACAGTGTGTCCATTCTCTAGGTTTCCCGTACATGTTATAGCTGTAGTAATATTCCCTTCAACCTGGAGAGGTGGGACCCATGGAATGGTTGCCATGCATTATTGCTTTAAAGGGTCTGCATTTGCTCACCCAATCTCACCAATCCTCTCAGTCCCAAGTGTCCAGCCTCATGCCACATCCAGCTGTCATCGTAGATAGGGTCATTCCAGGTTGCATCAGAGACCCTGAAGGAATTGTAAAGAATTTCCCTGTTTCTTTGTTCTGTTTTTGAAATTCCTTTTTAGAGTGGGTTTGAGCTGATTCTCGCTGCCATGTTTATGCCAGTCTAGACACACTTGATTCCCTTACGGAGACATATCAATACATAGGTTTTAAGATTCTTACTAGTCAGATCTATTCCTCTGCGGGAAATATGGGGTTTTGAGTCCCTTTCACTGAGGAAGGTGTAGGTCTTGTCTATTCCATAGTTGGTTTTTGGAACAGTACCTGTGCTTATATCAAACTCTGGTTTGATGCATCACCCCACCTCTCCTTCCCCCTTAGGCAGGCATAAGAGTGTTTTCTAAATGTGAGACTCTGTTCTCTTTGCTAACTCAGTTCATGTGTGGCCATGTTTACAGGATCTTCCTAAGTGATATCTTATGATAAGTTTCTTTTCCTGTGTGACTTCTTTCCCTTAGAATCATCGTACCTGAATCCACTCATTTTGCTGCTACTGGTCTTATGACATTGATTTCGTGGCTGAGGGATATTCCATCGTACGTAAGTTCCACAATGTTTGGGACCATTTTTATATTTCCTGGGATATTTCAGGTGTACCCAGGTTGAGGTTCTTGTAAGCAGTGCAGCCCTCAATTTGGGGGTGGCTCTGTCTTATGGATTTTCAGTTTTCCCAAGGTATATTCCCTAGACTGGAAGTGCCCTTGGCTCTGTAGCTCTGTTGTTTACTTGTTTTAGGGAACACAATGCACTCCTCCAGTGAGGCAGTTGGCAACTTACATCCCGCCCATCAGCATAACAAGGCTCCCTGTTCTCCAGGGCCTGTCTTGCCTTTCTGGTTTTTACACATTTTGTGGATGTCCCTTTTGACCGGTGGGAAGTGATACTTCTTTGAGGTGCAGATTTGCATTGCCCGCTTGCTTGCTTGGCCAAAAAGGGCGTATGCGTTTTCTCCTGAATATATTCAGGAGAAAACGCATACGCCCTTTTTGGCCAAGTGCATCATTGTCGAAGTTGTGCCCCTCTTCCTGTGCTTTACAGGCGATTCTAACGTACCTCTTGAAATCTGTTTCCTGCTATTCTGCCTCGCATTCAAGTCCGCCTCGTTGCCTTCCCTCAACAGATTTTTGGACGATAGTTGGCCTTGATTACTCTGCCAGTTTGTGAATTGCTGTGCCCCTGAGCTCCATTTTTCAACTCGTTTTTTGTGAGCTGAACGCAAGTCCAAACATTTGGTTCAGGACCTATACTGGTTCCCGGTGGGTGGCTGAGACTTTGGTGAATTCTTCTTCCTGCCGGGAAATTAGAGTGACATGTGCCCATCCAAATGCCTAACAGCTACTCTCTCATTGGTTCTCCCTCTTCCCTTTCCTCCTCTGCCAAATGGGCAACCTGTGTGAACCAGGAGCTTAAAGGGGCTGTCTCTCCAAGTTGGGAGATTGATAGTAAAGCTGTTGGAACGTCAAACCGGAGCACCAGGAGAGGGACTCTTCGTTGAGTTTTAGAAACCTTTCGTATTCACAGTGTGTCCATTCTCTAGGTTTCCCGTACATGTTATAGCTGTAGTAATATTCCCTTCAACCTGGAGAGGTGGGACCCATGGAATGGTTGCCATGCATTATTGCTTTAAAGGGTCTGCATTTGCTCACCCAATCTCACCAATCCTCTCAGTCCCAAGTGTCCAGCCTCATGCCACATCCAGCTGTCATCGTAGATAGGGTCATTCCAGGTTGCATCAGAGACCCTGAAGGAATTGTAAAGAATTTCCCTGTTTCTTTGTTCTGTTTTTGAAATTCCTTTTTAGAGTGGGTTTGAGCTGATTCTCGCTGCCATGTTTATGCCAGTCTAGACACACTTGATTCCCTTACGGAGACATATCAATACATAGGTTTTAAGATTCTTACTAGTCAGATCTATTCCTCTGCGGGAAATATGGGGTTTTGAGTCCCTTTCACTGAGGAAGGTGTAGGTCTTGTCTATTCCATAGTTGGTTTTTGGAACAGTACCTGTGCTTATATCAAACTCTGGTTTGATGCATCACCCCACCTCTCCTTCCCCCTTAAGCAGGCATAAGAGTGTTTTCTAAATGTGAGACTCTGTTCTCTTTGCTAACTCAGTTCATGTGTGGCCATGTTTACAGGATCTTCCTAAGTGATATCTTATGATAAGTTTCTTTTCCTGTGTGACTTCTTTCCCTTAGAATCATCGTACCAGAATCCACTCATTTTGCTGCTACTGGTCTTATGACATTGATTTCGTGGCTGAGGGATATTCCATCGTACGTAAGTTCCACAATGTTTGGGACCATTTTTATATTTCCTGGGATATTTCAGGTGTACCCAGGTTGAGGTTCTTGTAAGCAGTGCAGCCCTCAATTTGGGGGTGGCTCTGTCTTATGGATTTTCAGTTTTCCCAAGGTATATTCCCTAGACTGGAAGTGCCCTTGGCTCTGTAGCTCTGTTGTTTACTTGTTTTAGGGAACACAATGCACTCCTCCAGTGAGGCAGTTGGCAACTTACATCCCGCCCATCAGCATAACAAGGCTCCCTGTTCTCCAGGGCCTGTCTTGCCTTTCTGGTTTTTACACATTTTGTGGATGTCCCTTTTGACCGGTGGGAAGTGATACTTCTTTGAGGTGCAGATTTGCATTGCCCGCTTGCTTGCTTGGCCAAAAAGGGCGTATGCGTTTTCTCCTGAATATATTCAGGAGAAAACGCATACGCCCTTTTTGGCCAAGTGCATCATTGTCGAAGTTGTGCCCCTCTTCCTGTGCTTTACAGGCGATTCTAACGTACCTCTTGAAATCTGTTTCCTGCTATTCTGCCTCGCATTCAAGTCCGCCTCGTTGCCTTCCCTCAACAGATTTTTGGACGATAGTTGGCCTTGATTACTCTGCCAGTTTGTGAATTGCTGTGCCCCTGAGCTCCATTTTTCAACTCGTTTTTTGTGAGCTGAACGCAAGTCCAAACATTTGGTTCAGGACCTATACTGGTTCCCGGTGGGTGGCTGAGACTTTGGTGAATTCTTCTTCCTGCCGGGAAATTAGAGTGACATGTGCCCATCCAAATGCCTAACAGCTACTCTCTCATTGGTTCTCCCTCTTCCCTTTCCTCCTCTGCCAAATGGGCAACCTGTGTGAACCAGGAGCTTAAAGGGGCTGTCTCTCCAAGTTGGGAGATTGATAGTAAAGCTGTTGGAACGTCAAACCGGAGCACCAGGAGAGGGACTCTTCGTTGAGTTTTAGAAACCTTTCGTATTCACAGTGTGTCCATTCTCTAGGTTTCCCGTACATGTTATAGCTGTAGTAATATTCCCTTCAACCTGGAGAGGTGGGACCCATGGAATGGTTGCCATGCATTATTGCTTTAAAGGGTCTGCATTTGCTCACCCAATCTCACCAATCCTCTCAGTCCCAAGTGTCCAGCCTCATGCCACATCCAGCTGTCATCATAGATAGGGTCATTCCAGGTTGCATCAGAGACCCTGAAGGAATTGTAAAGAATTTCCCTGTTTCTTTGTTCTGTTTTTGAAATTCCTTTTTAGAGTGGGTTTGAGCTGATTCTCGCTGCCATGTTTATGCCAGTCTAGACACACTTGATTCCCTTACGGAGACATATCAATACATAGGTTTTAAGATTCTTACTAGTCAGATCTATTCCTCTGCGGGAAATATGGGGTTTTGAGTCCCTTTCACTGAGGAAGGTGTAGGTCTTGTCTATTCCATAGTTGGTTTTTGGAACAGTACCTGTGCTTATATCAAACTCTGGTTTGATGCATCACCCCACCTCTCCTTCCCCCTTAAGCAGGCATAAGAGTGTTTTCTAAATGTGAGACTCTGTTCTCCTTGCTAACTCAGTTCATGTGTGGCCATGTTTACAGGATCTTCCTAAGTGATATCTTATGATAAGTTTCTTTTCCTGTGTGACTTCTTTCCCTTAGAATCATCGTACCAGAATCCACTCATTTTGCTGCTACTGGTCTTATGACATTGATTTCGTGGCTGAGGGATATTCCATCGTACGTAAGTTCCACAATGTTTGGGACCATTTTTATATTTCCTGGGATATTTCAGGTGTACCCAGGTTGAGGTTCTTGTAAGCAGTGCAGCCCTCAATTTGGGGGTGGCTCTGTCTTATGGATTTTCAGTTTTCCCAAGGTATATTCCCTAGACTGGAAGTGCCCTTGGCTCTGTAGCTCTGTTGTTTACTTGTTTTAGGGAACACAATGCACTCCTCCAGTGAGGCAGTTGGCAACTTACATCCCGCCCATCAGCATAACAAGGCTCCCTGTTCTCCAGGGCCTGTCTTGCCTTTCTGGTTTTTACACATTTTGTGGATGTCCCTTTTGACCGGTGGGAAGTGATACTTCTTTGAGGTGCAGATTTGCATTGCCCGCTTGCTTGCTTGGCCAAAAAGGGCGTATGCGTTTTCTCCTGAATATATTCAGGAGAAAACGCATACGCCCTTTTTGGCCAAGTGCATCATTGTCGAAGTTGTGCCCCTCTTCCTGTGCTTTACAGGCGATTCTAACGTACCTCTTGAAATCTGTTTCCTGCTATTCTGCCTCGCATTCAAGTCCGCCTCGTTGCCTTCCCTCAACAGATTTTTGGACGATAGTTGGCCTTGATTACTCTGCCAGTTTGTGAATTGCTGTGCCCCTGAGCTCCATTTTTCAACTCGTTTTTTGTGAGCTGAACGCAAGTCCAAACATTTGGTTCAGGACCTATACTGGTTCCCGGTGGGTGGCTGAGACTTTGGTGAATTCTTCTTCCTGCCGGGAAATTAGAGTGACATGTGCCCATCCAAATGCCTAACAGCTACTCTCTCATTGGTTCTCCCTCTTCCCTTTCCTCCTCTGCCAAATGGGCAACCTGTGTGAACCAGGAGCTTAAAGGGGCTGTCTCTCCAAGTTGGGAGATTGATAGTAAAGCTGTTGGAACGTCAAACCGGAGCACCAGGAGAGGGACTCTTCGTTGAGTTTTAGAAACCTTTCGTATTCACAGTGTGTCCATTCTCTAGGTTTCCCGTACATGTTATAGCTGTAGTAATATTCCCTTCAACCTGGAGAGGTGGGACCCATGGAATGGTTGCCATGCATTATTGCTTTAAAGGGTCTGCATTTGCTCACCCAATCTCACCAATCCTCTCAGTCCCAAGTGTCCAGCCTCATGCCACATCCAGCTGTCATCGTAGATAGGGTCATTCCAGGTTGCATCAGAGACCCTGAAGGAATTGTAAAGAATTTCCCTGTTTCTTTGTTCTGTTTTTGAAATTCCTTTTTAGAGTGGGTTTGAGCTGATTCTCGCTGCCATGTTTATGCCAGTCTAGACACACTTGATTCCCTTACGGAGACATATCAATACATAGGTTTTAAGATTCTTACTAGTCAGATCTATTCCTCTGCGGGAAATATGGGGTTTTGAGTCCCTTTCACTGAGGAAGGTGTAGGTCTTGTCTATTCCATAGTTGGTTTTTGGAACAGTACCTGTGCTTATATCAAACTCTGGTTTGATGCATCACCCCACCTCTCCTTCCCCCTTAAGCAGGCATAAGAGTGTTTTCTAAATGTGAGACTCTGTTCTCTTTGCTAACTCAGTTCATGTGTGGCCATGTTTACAGGATCTTCCTAAGTGATATCTTATGATAAGTTTCTTTTCCTGTGTGACTTCTTTCCCTTAGAATCATCGTACCTGAATCCACTCATTTTGCTGCTACTGGTCTTATGACATTGATTTCGTGGCTGAGGGATATTCCATCGTACGTAAGTTCCACAATGTTTGGGACCATTTTTATATTTCCTGGGATATTTCAGGTGTACCCAGGTTGAGGTTCTTGTAAGCAGTGCAGCCCTCAATTTGGGGGTGGCTCTGTCTTATGGATTTTCAGTTTTCCCAAGGTATATTCCCTAGACTGGAAGTGCCCTTGGCTCTGTAGCTCTGTTGTTTACTTGTTTTAGGGAACACAATGCACTCCTCCAGTGAGGCAGTTGGCAACTTACATCCCGCCCATCAGCATAACAAGGCTCCCTGTTCTCCAGGGCCTGTCTTGCCTTTCTGGTTTTTACACATTTTGTGGATGTCCCTTTTGACCGGTGGGAAGTGATACTTCTTTGAGGTGCAGATTTGCATTGCCCGCTTGCTTGCTTGGCCAAAAAGGGCGTATGCGTTTTCTCCTGAATATATTCAGGAGAAAACGCATACGCCCTTTTTGGCCAAGTGCATCATTGTCGAAGTTGTGCCCCTCTTCCTGTGCTTTACAGGCGATTCTAACGTACCTCTTGAAATCTGTTTCCTGCTATTCTGCCTCGCATTCAAGTCCGCCTCGTTGCCTTCCCTCAACAGATTTTTGGACGATAGTTGGCCTTGATTACTCTGCCAGTTTGTGAATTGCTGTGCCCCTGAGCTCCATTTTTCAACTCGTTTTTTGTGAGCTGAACGCAAGTCCAAACATTTGGTTCAGGACCTATACTGGTTCCCGGTGGGTGGCTGAGACTTTGGTGAATTCTTCTTCCTGCCGGGAAATTAGAGTGACATGTGCCCATCCAAATGCCTAACAGCTACTCTCTCATTGGTTCTCCCTCTTCCCTTTCCTCCTCTGCCAAATGGGCAACCTGTGTGAACCAGGAGCTTAAAGGGGCTGTCTCTCCAAGTTGGGAGATTGATAGTAAAGCTGTTGGAACGTCAAACCGGAGCACCAGGAGAGGGACTCTTCGTTGAGTTTTAGAAACCTTTCGTATTCACAGTGTGTCCATTCTCTAGGTTTCCCGTACATGTTATAGCTGTAGTAATATTCCCTTCAACCTGGAGAGGTGGGACCCATGGAATGGTTGCCATGCATTATTGCTTTAAAGGGTCTGCATTTGCTCACCCAATCTCACCAATCCTCTCAGTCCCAAGTGTCCAGCCTCATGCCACATCCAGCTGTCATCGTAGATAGGGTCATTCCAGGTTGCATCAGAGACCCTGAAGGAATTGTAAAGAATTTCCCTGTTTCTTTGTTCTGTTTTTGAAATTCCTTTTTAGAGTGGGTTTGAGCTGATTCTCGCTGCCATGTTTATGCCAGTCTAGACACACTTGATTCCCTTACGGAGACATATCAATACATAGGTTTTAAGATTCTTACTAGTCAGATCTATTCCTCTGCGGGAAATATGGGGTTTTGAGTCCCTTTCACTGAGGAAGGTGTAGGTCTTGTCTATTCCATAGTTGGTTTTTGGAACAGTACCTGTGCTTATATCAAACTCTGGTTTGATGCATCACCCCACCTCTCCTTCCCCCTTAAGCAGGCATAAGAGTGTTTTCTAAATGTGAGACTCTGTTCTCTTTGCTAACTCAGTTCATGTGTGGCCATGTTTACAGGATCTTCCTAAGTGATATCTTATGATAAGTTTCTTTTCCTGTGTGACTTCTTTCCCTTAGAATCATCGTACCAGAATCCACTCATTTTGCTGCTACTGGTCTTATGACATTGATTTCGTGGCTGAGGGATATTCCATCGTACGTAAGTTCCACAATGTTTGGGACCATTTTTATATTTCCTGGGATATTTCAGGTGTACCCAGGTTGAGGTTCTTGTAAGCAGTGCAGCCCTCAATTTGGGGGTGGCTCTGTCTTATGGATTTTCAGTTTTCCCAAGGTATATTCCCTAGACTGGAAGTGCCCTTGGCTCTGTAGCTCTGTTGTTTACTTGTTTTAGGGAACACAATGCACTCCTCCAGTGAGGCAGTTGGCAACTTACATCCCGCCCATCAGCATAACAAGGCTCCCTGTTCTCCAGGGCCTGTCTTGCCTTTCTGGTTTTTACACATTTTGTGGATGTCCCTTTTGACCGGTGGGAAGTGATACTTCTTTGAGGTGCAGATTTGCATTGCCCGCTTGCTTGCTTGGCCAAAAAGGGCGTATGCGTTTTCTCCTGAATATATTCAGGAGAAAACGCATACGCCCTTTTTGGCCAAGTGCATCATTGTCGAAGTTGTGCCCCTCTTCCTGTGCTTTACAGGCGATTCTAACGTACCTCTTGAAATCTGTTTCCTGCTATTCTGCCTCGCATTCAAGTCCGCCTCGTTGCCTTCCCTCAACAGATTTTTGGACGATAGTTGGCCTTGATTACTCTGCCAGTTTGTGAATTGCTGTGCCCCTGAGCTCCATTTTTCAACTCGTTTTTTGTGAGCTGAACGCAAGTCCAAACATTTGGTTCAGGACCTATACTGGTTCCCGGTGGGTGGCTGAGACTTTGGTGAATTCTTCTTCCTGCCGGGAAATTAGAGTGACATGTGCCCATCCAAATGCCTAACAGCTACTCTCTCATTGGTTCTCCCTCTTCCCTTTCCTCCTCTGCCAAATGGGCAACCTGTGTGAACCAGGAGCTTAAAGGGGCTGTCTCTCCAAGTTGGGAGATTGATAGTAAAGCTGTTGGAACGTCAAACCGGAGCACCAGGAGAGGGACTCTTCGTTGAGTTTTAGAAACCTTTCGTATTCACAGTGTGTCCATTCTCTAGGTTTCCCGTACATGTTATAGCTGTAGTAATATTCCCTTCAACCTGGAGAGTTGGGACCCATGGAATGGGTGCCATGCATTATTGCTTTAAAGGGTCTGCCTTTGCTCACCCAATCTCACCAATCCTCTCAGTCCCAAGTGTCCAGCCTCATGCCACATCCAGCTGTCATCGTAGATAGGGTCATTCCAGGTTGCATCAGAGACCCTGAAGGAATTGTAAAGAATTTCCCTGTTTCTTTGTTCTGTTTTTGAAATTCCTTTTTAGAGTGGGTTTGAGCTGATTCTCGCTGCCATGTTTATGCCAGTCTAGACACACTTGATTCCCTTACGGAGACATATCAATACATAGGTTTTAAGATTCTTACTAGTCAGATCTATTCCTCTGCGGGAAATATGGGGTTTTGAGTCCCTTTCACTGAGGAAGGTGTAGGTCTTGTCTATTCCATAGTTGGTTTTTGGAACAGTACCTGTGCTTATATCAAACTCTGGTTTGATGCATCACCCCACCTCTCCTTCCCCCTTAAGCAGGCATAAGAGTGTTTTCTAAATGTGAGACTCTGTTCTCCTTGCTAACTCAGTTCATGTGTGGCCATGTTTACAGGATCTTCCTAAGTGATATCTTATGATAAGTTTCTTTTCCTGTGTGACTTCTTTCCCTTAGAATCATCGTACCAGAATCCACTCATTTTGCTGCTACTGGTCTTATGACATTGATTTCGTGGCTGAGGGATATTCCATCGTACGTAAGTTCCACAATGTTTGGGACCATTTTTATATTTCCTGGGATATTTCAGGTGTACCCAGGTTGAGGTTCTTGTAAGCAGTGCAGCCCTCAATTTGGGGGTGGCTCTGTCTTATGGATTTTCAGTTTTCCCAAGGTATATTCCCTAGACTGGAAGTGCCCTTGGCTCTGTAGCTCTGTTGTTTACTTGTTTTAGGGAACACAATGCACTCCTCCAGTGAGGCAGTTGGCAACTTACATCCCGCCCATCAGCATAACAAGGCTCCCTGTTCTCCAGGGCCTGTCTTGCCTTTCTGGTTTTTACACATTTTGTGGATGTCCCTTTTGACCGGTGGGAAGTGATACTTCTTTGAGGTGCAGATTTGCATTGCCCGCTTGCTTGCTTGGCCAAAAAGGGCGTATGCGTTTTCTCCTGAATATATTCAGGAGAAAACGCATACGCCCTTTTTGGCCAAGTGCATCATTGTCGAAGTTGTGCCCCTCTTCCTGTGCTTTACAGGCGATTCTAACGTACCTCTTGAAATCTGTTTCCTGCTATTCTGCCTCGCATTCAAGTCCGCCTCGTTGCCTTCCCTCAACAGATTTTTGGACGATAGTTGGCCTTGATTACTCTGCCAGTTTGTGAATTGCTGTGCCCCTGAGCTCCATTTTTCAACTCGTTTTTTGTGAGCTGAACGCAAGTCCAAACATTTGGTTCAGGACCTATACTGGTTCCCGGTGGGTGGCTGAGACTTTGGTGAATTCTTCTTCCTGCCGGGAAATTAGAGTGACATGTGCCCATCCAAATGCCTAACAGCTACTCTCTCATTGGTTCTCCCTCTTCCCTTTCCTCCTCTGCCAAATGGGCAACCTGTGTGAACCAGGAGCTTAAAGGGGCTGTCTCTCCAAGTTGGGAGATTGATAGTAAAGCTGTTGGAACGTCAAACCGGAGCACCAGGAGAGGGACTCTTCGTTGAGTTTTAGAAACCTTTCGTATTCACAGTGTGTCCATTCTCTAGGTTTCCCGTACATGTTATAGCTGTAGTAATATTCCCTTCAACCTGGAGAGGTGGGACCCATGGAATGGTTGCCATGCATTATTGCTTTAAAGGGTCTGCATTTGCTCACCCAATCTCACCAATCCTCTCAGTCCCAAGTGTCCAGCCTCATGCCACATCCAGCTGTCATCGTAGATAGGGTCATTCCAGGTTGCATCAGAGACCCTGAAGGAATTGTAAAGAATTTCCCTGTTTCTTTGTTCTGTTTTTGAAATTCCTTTTTAGAGTGGGTTTGAGCTGATTCTCGCTGCCATGTTTATGCCAGTCTAGACACACTTGATTCCCTTACGGAGACATATCAATACATAGGTTTTAAGATTCTTACTAGTCAGATCTATTCCTCTGCGGGAAATATGGGGTTTTGAGTCCCTTTCACTGAGGAAGGTGTAGGTCTTGTCTATTCCATAGTTGGTTTTTGGAACAGTACCTGTGCTTATATCAAACTCTGGTTTGATGCATCACCCCACCTCTCCTTCCCCCTTAAGCAGGCATAAGAGTGTTTTCTAAATGTGAGACTCTGTTCTCTTTGCTAACTCAGTTCATGTGTGGCCATGTTTACAGGATCTTCCTAAGTGATATCTTATGATAAGTTTCTTTTCCTGTGTGACTTCTTTCCCTTAGAATCATCGAACCTGAATCCACTCATTTTGCTGCTACTGGTCTTATGACATTGATTTCGTGGCTGAGGGATATTCCATCGTACGTAAGTTCCACAATGTTTGGGACCATTTTTATATTTCCTGGGATATTTCAGGTGTACCCAGGTTGAGGTTCTTGTAAGCAGTGCAGCCCTCAATTTGGGGGTGGCTCTGTCTTATGGATTTTCAGTTTTCCCAAGGTATATTCCCTAGACTGGAAGTGCCCTTGGCTCTGTAGCTCTGTTGTTTACTTGTTTTAGGGAACACAATGCACTCCTCCAGTGAGGCAGTTGGCAACTTACATCCCGCCCATCAGCATAACAAGGCTCCCTGTTCTCCAGGGCCTGTCTTGCCTTTCTGGTTTTTACACATTTTGTGGATGTCCCTTTTGACCGGTGGGAAGTGATACTTCTTTGAGGTGCAGATTTGCATTGCCCGCTTGCTTGCTTGGCCAAAAAGGGCGTATGCGTTTTCTCCTGAATATATTCAGGAGAAAACGCATACGCCCTTTTTGGCCAAGTGCATCATTGTCGAAGTTGTGCCCCTCTTCCTGTGCTTTACAGGCGATTCTAACGTACCTCTTGAAATCTGTTTCCTGCTATTCTGCCTCGCATTCAAGTCCGCCTCGTTGCCTTCCCTCAACAGATTTTTGGACGATAGTTGGCCTTGATTACTCTGCCAGTTTGTGAATTGCTGTGCCCCTGAGCTCCATTTTTCAACTCGTTTTTTGTGAGCTGAACGCAAGTCCAAACATTTGGTTCAGGACCTATACTGGTTCCCGGTGGGTGGCTGAGACTTTGGTGAATTCTTCTTCCTGCCGGGAAATTAGAGTGACATGTGCCCATCCAAATGCCTAACAGCTACTCTCTCATTGGTTCTCCCTCTTCCCTTTCCTCCTCTGCCAAATGGGCAACCTGTGTGAACCAGGAGCTTAAAGGGGCTGTCTCTCCAAGTTGGGAGATTGATAGTAAAGCTGTTGGAACGTCAAACCGGAGCACCAGGAGAGGGACTCTTCGTTGAGTTTTAGAAACCTTTCGTATTCACAGTGTGTCCATTCTCTAGGTTTCCCATACACGTTATAGCTGTAGTAATATTCCCTTCAACCTGGAGAGCTGGGACCCATGGAATGGTTGCCATGCATTATTGCTTTAAAGGGTCTGCATTTGCTCACCCAATCTCACCAATCCTCTCAGTCCCAAGTGTCCAGCCTCATGCCACATCCAGCTGTCATCGTAGATAGGGTCATTCCAGGTTGCATCAGAGACCCTGAAGGAATTGTAAAGAATTTCCCTGTTTCTTTGTTCTGTTTTTGAAATTCCTTTTTAGAGTGGGTTTGAGCTGATTCTCGCTGCCATATTTATGCCAGTCTAGACACACTTGATTCCCTTACGGAGACATATCAATACATAGGTTTTAAGATTCTTACTAGTCAGATCTATTCCTCTGCGGGAAATATGGAGTTTTGAGTCCCTTTCACTGAGGAAGGTGTAGGTCTTGTCTATTCCATAGTTGGTTTTTGGAACAGTACCTGTGCTTATATCAAACTCTGGTTTGATGCATCACCCCACCTCTCCTTCCCCCTTAAGCAGGCATAAGAGTGTTTTCTAAATGTGAGACTCTGTTCTCTTTGCTAACTCAGTTCATGTGTGGCCATGTTTACAGGATCTTCCTAAGTGATATCTTATGATAAGTTTCTTTTCCTGTGTGACTTCTTTCCCTTAGAATCATCGAACCTGAATCCACTCATTTTGCTGCTACTGGTCTTATGACATTGATTTCGTGGCTGAGGGATATTCCATCGTACGTAAGTTCCACAATGTTTGGGACCATTTTTATATTTCCTGGGATATTTCAGGTGTACCCAGGTTGAGGTTCTTGTAAGCAGTGCAGCCCTCAATTTGGGGGTGGCTCTGTCTTATGGATTTTCAGTTTTCCCAAGGTATATTCCCTAGACTGGAAGTGCCCTTGGCTCTGTAGCTCTGTTGTTTACTTGTTTTAGGGAACACAATGCACTCCTCCAGTGAGGCAGTTGGCAACTTACATCCCGCCCATCAGCATAACAAGGCTCCCTGTTCTCCAGGGACTGTCTTGCCTTTCTGGTTTTTACACATTTTGTGGATGTCCCTTTTGACCGGTGGGAAGTGATACTTCTTTGAGGTGCAGATTTGCATTGCCCGCTTGCTTGCTTGGCCAAAAAGGGCGTATGCGTTTTCTCCTGAATATATTCAGGAGAAAACGCATACGCCCTTTTTGGCCAAGTGCATCATTGTCGAAGTTGTGCCCCTCTTCCTGTGCTTTACAGGCGATTCTAACGTACCTCTTGAAATCTGTTTCCTGCTATTCTGCCTCGCATTCAAGTCCGCCTCGTTGCCTTCCCTCAACAGATTTTTGGACGATAGTTGGCCTTGATTACTCTGCCAGTTTGTGAATTGCTGTGCCCCTGAGCTCCATTTTTCAACTCGTTTTTTGTGAGCTGAACGCAAGTCCAAACATTTGGTTCAGGACCTATACTGGTTCCCGGTGGGTGGCTGAGACTTTGGTGAATTCTTCTTCCTGCCGGGAAATTAGAGTGACATGTGCCCATCCAAATGCCTAACAGCTACTCTCTCATTGGTTCTCCCTCTTCCCTTTCCTCCTCTGCCAAATGGGCAACCTGTGTGAACCAGGAGCTTAAAGGGGCTGTCTCTCCAAGTTGGGAGATTGATAGTAAAGCTGTTGGAACGTCAAACCGGAGCACCAGGAGAGGGACTCTTCGTTGAGTTTTAGAAACCTTTCGTATTCACAGTGTGTCCATTCTCTAGGTTTCCCGTACATGTTATAGCTGTAGTAATATTCCCTTCAACCTGGAGAGTTGGGACCCATGGAATGGGTGCCATGCATTATTGCTTTAAAGGGTCTGCCTTTGCTCACCCAATCTCACCAATCCTCTCAGTCCCAAGTGTCCAGCCTCATGCCACATCCAGCTGTCATCGTAGATAGGGTCATTCCAGGTTGCATCAGAGACCCTGAAGGAATTGTAAAGAATTTCCCTGTTTCTTTGTTCTGTTTTTGAAATTCCTTTTTAGAGTGGGTTTGAGCTGATTCTCGCTGCCATGTTTATGCCAGTCTAGACACACTTGATTCCCTTACGGAGACATATCAATACATAGGTTTTAAGATTCTTACTAGTCAGATCTATTCCTCTGCGGGAAATATGGGGTTTTGAGTCCCTTTCACTGAGGAAGGTGTAGGTCTTGTCTATTCCATAGTTGGTTTTTGGAACAGTACCTGTGCTTATATCAAACTCTGGTTTGATGCATCACCCCACCTCTCCTTCCCCCTTAAGCAGGCATAAGAGTGTTTTCTAAATGTGAGACTCTGTTCTCTTTGCTAACTCAGTTCATGTGTGGCCATGTTTACAGGATCTTCCTAAGTGATATCTTATGATAAGTTTCTTTTCCTGTGTGACTTCTTTCCCTTAGAATCATCGTACCTGAATCCACTCATTTTGCTGCTACTGGTCTTATGACATTGATTTCGTGGCTGAGGGATATTCCATCGTACGTAAGTTCCACAATGTTTGGGACCATTTTTATATTTCCTGGGATATTTCAGGTGTACCCAGGTTGAGGTTCTTGTAAGCAGTGCAGCCCTCAATTTGGGGGTGGCTCTGTCTTATGGATTTTCAGTTTTCCCAAGGTATATTCCCTAGACTGGAAGTGCCCTTGGCTCTGTAGCTCTGTTGTTTACTTGTTTTAGGGAACACAATGCACTCCTCCAGTGAGGCAGTTGGCAACTTACATCCCGCCCATCAGCATAACAAGGCTCCCTGTTCTCCAGGGCCTGTCTTGCCTTTCTGGTTTTTACACATTTTGTGGATGTCCCTTTTGACCGGTGGGAAGTGATACTTCTTTGAGGTGCAGATTTGCATTGCCCGCTTGCTTGCTTGGCCAAAAAGGGCGTATGCGTTTTCTCCTGAATATATTCAGGAGAAAACGCATACGCCCTTTTTGGCCAAGTGCATCATTGTCGAAGTTGTGCCCCTCTTCCTGTGCTTTACAGGCGATTCTAACGTACCTCTTGAAATCTGTTTCCTGCTATTCTGCCTCGCATTCAAGTCCGCCTCGTTGCCTTCCCTCAACAGATTTTTGGACGATAGTTGGCCTTGATTACTCTGCCAGTTTGTGAATTGCTGTGCCCCTGAGCTCCATTTTTCAACTCGTTTTTTGTGAGCTGAACGCAAGTCCAAACATTTGGTTCAGGACCTATACTGGTTCCCGGTGGGTGGCTGAGACTTTGGTGAATTCTTCTTCCTGCCGGGAAATTAGAGTGACATGTGCCCATCCAAATGCCTAACAGCTACTCTCTCATTGGTTCTCCCTCTTCCCTTTCCTCCTCTGCCAAATGGGCAACCTGTGTGAACCAGGAGCTTAAAGGGGCTGTCTCTCCAAGTTGGGAGATTGATAGTAAAGCTGTTGGAACGTCAAACCGGAGCACCAGGAGAGGGACTCTTCGTTGAGTTTTAGAAACCTTTCGTATTCACAGTGTGTCCATTCTCTAGGTTTCCCGTACATGTTATAGCTGTAGTAATATTCCCTTCAACCTGGAGAGGTGGGACCCATGGAATGGTTGCCATGCATTATTGCTTTAAAGGGTCTGCCTTTGCTCACCCAATCTCACCAATCCTCTCAGTCCCAAGTGTCCAGCCTCATGCCACATCCAGCTGTCATCGTAGATAGGGTCATTCCAGGTTGCATCAGAGACCCTGAAGGAATTGTAAAGAATTTCCCTGTTTCTTTGTTCTGTTTTTGAAATTCCTTTTTAGAGTGGGTTTGAGCTGATTCTCGCTGCCATGTTTATGCCAGTCTAGACACACTTGATTCCCTTACGGAGACATATCAATACATAGGTTTTAAGATTCTTACTAGTCAGATCTATTCCTCTGCGGGAAATATGGGGTTTTGAGTCCCTTTCACTGAGGAAGGTGTAGGTCTTGTCTATTCCATAGTTGGTTTTTGGAACAGTACCTGTGCTTATATCAAACTCTGGTTTGATGAATCACCCCACCTCTCCTTCCCCCTTAAGCAGGCATAAGAGTGTTTTCTAAATGTGAGACTCTGTTCTCTTTGCTAACTCAGTTCATGTGTGGCCATGTTTACAGGATCTTCCTAAGTGATATCTTATGATAAGTTTCTTTTCCTGTGTGACTTCTTTCCCTTAAAATCATCGAACCTGAATCCACTCATTTTGCTGCTACTGGTCTTATGACATTGATTTCGTGGCTGAGGGATATTCCATCGTACGTAAGTTCCACAATGTTTGGAACCATTTTTATATTTCCTGGGATATTTCAGGTGTACCCAGGTTGAGGTTCTTGTAAGCAGTGCAGCCCTCAATTTGGGGGTGGCTCTGTCTTATGGATTTTCAGTTTTCCCAAGGTATATTCCCTAGACTGGAAGTGCCCTTGGCTCTGTAGCTCTGTTGTTTACTTGTTTTAGGGAACACAGTGCACTCCTCCAGTGAGGCAGTTGGCAACTTACATCCCGCCCATCAGCATAACAAGGCTCCCTGTTCTCCAGGGCCTGTCTTGCCTTTCTGGTTTTTACACATTTTGTGGATATCCCTTTTGACCGGTGGGAAGTGATACTTCTTTGAGGTGCAGATTTGCATTGCCCGCTTGCTTGCTTGGCCAAAAAGGGCGTATGCGTTTTCTCCTGAATATATTCAGGAGAAAACGCATACGCCCTTTTTGGCCAAGTGCATCATTGTCGAAGTTGTGCCCCTCTTCCTGTGCTTTACAGGCGATTCTAACGTACCTCTTGAAATCTGTTTCCTGCTATTCTGCCTCGCATTCAAGTCCGCCTCGTTGCCTTCCCTCAACAGATTTTTGGACGATAGTTGGCCTTGATTACTCTGCCAGTTTGTGAATTGCTGTGCCCCTGAGCTCCATTTTTCAACTCGTTTTTTGTGAGCTGAACGCAAGTCCAAACATTTGGTTCAGGACCTATACTGGTTCCCGGTGGGTGGCTGAGACTTTGGTGAATTCTTCTTCCTGCCGGGAAATTAGAGTGACATGTGCCCATCCAAATGCCTAACAGCTACTCTCTCATTGGTTCTCCCTCTTCCCTTTCCTCCTCTGCCAAATGGGCAACCTGTGTGAACCAGGAGCTTAAAGGGGCTGTCTCTCCAAGTTGGGAGATTGATAGTAAAGCTGTTGGAACGTCAAACCGGAGCACCAGGAGAGGGACTCTTCGTTGAGTTTTAGAAACCTTTCGTATTCACAGTGTGTCCATTCTCTAGGTTTCCCGTACATGTTATAGCTGTAGTAATATTCCCTTCAACCTGGAGAGGTGGGACCCATGGAATGGTTGCCATGCATTATTGCTTTAAAGGGTCTGCCTTTGCTCACCCAATCTCACCAATCCTCTCAGTCCCAAGTGTCCAGCCTCATGCCACATCCAGCTGTCATCGTAGATAGGGTCATTCCAGGTTGCATCAGAGACCCTGAAGGAATTGTAAAGAATTTCCCTGTTTCTTTGTTCTGTTTTTGAAATTCCTTTTTAGAGTGGGTTTGAGCTGATTCTCGCTGCCATGTTTATGCCAGTCTAGACACACTTGATTCCCTTACGGAGACATATCAATACATAGGTTTTAAGATTCTTACTAGTCAGATCTATTCCTCTGCGGGAAATATGGGGTTTTGAGTCCCTTTCACTGAGGAAGGTGTAGGTCTTGTCTATTCCATAGTTGGTTTTTGGAACAGTACCTGTGCTTATATCAAACTCTGGTTTGATGCATCACCCCACCTCTCCTTCCCCCTTAAGCAGGCATAAGAGTGTTTTCTAAATGTGAGACTCTGTTCTCTTTGCTAACTCAGTTCATGTGTGGCCATGTTTACAGGATCTTCCTAAGTGATATCTTATGATAAGTTTCTTTTCCTGTGTGACTTCTTTCCCTTAGAATCATCGTACCTGAATCCACTCATTTTGCTGCTACTGGTCTTATGACATTGATTTCGTGGCTGAGGGATATTCCATCGTACGTAAGTTCCACAATGTTTGGGACCATTTTTATATTTCCTGGGATATTTCAGGTGTACCCAGGTTGAGGTTCTTGTAAGCAGTGCAGCCCTCAATTTGGGGGTGGCTCTGTCTTATGGATTTTCAGTTTTCCCAAGGTATATTCCCTAGACTGGAAGTGCCCTTGGCTCTGTAGCTCTGTTGTTTACTTGTTTTAGGGAACACAATGCACTCCTCCAGTGAGGCAGTTGGCAACTTACATCCCGCCCATCAGCATAACAAGGCTCCCTGTTCTCCAGGGCCTGTCTTGCCTTTCTGGTTTTTACACATTTTGTGGATGTCCCTTTTGACCGGTGGGAAGTGATACTTCTTTGAGGTGCAGATTTGCATTGCCCGCTTGCTTGCTTGGCCAAAAAGGGCGTATGCGTTTTCTCCTGAATATATTCAGGAGAAAACGCATACGCCCTTTTTGGCCAAGTGCATCATTGTCGAAGTTGTGCCCCTCTTCCTGTGCTTTACAGGCGATTCTAACGTACCTCTTGAAATCTGTTTCCTGCTATTCTGCCTCGCATTCAAGTCCGCCTCGTTGCCTTCCCTCAACAGATTTTTGGACGATAGTTGGCCTTGATTACTCTGCCAGTTTGTGAATTGCTGTGCCCCTGAGCTCCATTTTTCAACTCGTTTTTTGTGAGCTGAACGCAAGTCCAAACATTTGGTTCAGGACCTATACTGGTTCCCGGTGGGTGGCTGAGACTTTGGTGAATTCTTCTTCCTGCCGGGAAATTAGAGTGACATGTGCCCATCCAAATGCCTAACAGCTACTCTCTCATTGGTTCTCCCTCTTCCCTTTCCTCCTCTGCCAAATGGGCAACCTGTGTGAACCAGGAGCTTAAAGGGGCTGTCTCTCCAAGTTGGGAGATTGATAGTAAAGCTGTTGGAACGTCAAACCGGAGCACCAGGAGAGGGACTCTTCGTTGAGTTTTAGAAACCTTTCGTATTCACAGTGTGTCCATTCTCTAGGTTTCCCGTACATGTTATAGCTGTAGTAATATTCCCTTCAACCTGGAGAGGTGGGACCCATGGAATGGTTGCCATGCATTATTGCTTTAAAGGGTCTGCATTTGCTCACCCAATCTCACCAATCCTCTCAGTCCCAAGTGTCCAGCCTCATGCCACATCCAGCTGTCATCGTAGATAGGGTCATTCCAGGTTGCATCAGAGACCCTGAAGGAATTGTAAAGAATTTCCCTGTTTCTTTGTTCTGTTTTTGAAATTCCTTTTTAGAGTGGGTTTGAGCTGATTCTCGCTGCCATGTTTATGCCAGTCTAGACACACTTGATTCCCTTACGGAGACATATCAATACATAGGTTTTAAGATTCTTACTAGTCAGATCTATTCCTCTGCGGGAAATATGGGGTTTTGAGTCCCTTTCACTGAGGAAGGTGTAGGTCTTGTCTATTCCATAGTTGGTTTTTGGAACAGTACCTGTGCTTATATCAAACTCTGGTTTGATGCATCACCCCACCTCTCCTTCCCCCTTAAGCAGGCATAAGAGTGTTTTCTAAATGTGAGACTCTGTTCTCTTTGCTAACTCAGTTCATGTGTGGCCATGTTTACAGGATCTTCCTAAGTGATATCTTATGATAAGTTTCTTTTCCTGTGTGACTTCTTTCCCTTAGAATCATCGTACCTGAATCCACTCATTTTGCTGCTACTGGTCTTATGACATTGATTTCGTGGCTGAGGGATATTCCATCGTACGTAAGTTCCACAATGTTTGGGACCATTTTTATATTTCCTGGGATATTTCAGGTGTACCCAGGTTGAGGTTCTTGTAAGCAGTGCAGCCCTCAATTTGGGGGTGGCTCTGTCTTATGGATTTTCAGTTTTCCCAAGGTATATTCCCTAGACTGGAAGTGCCCTTGGCTCTGTAGCTCTGTTGTTTACTTGTTTTAGGGAACACAATGCACTCCTCCAGTGAGGCAGTTGGCAACTTACATCCCGCCCATCAGCATAACAAGGCTCCCTGTTCTCCAGGGCCTGTCTTGCCTTTCTGGTTTTTACACATTTTGTGGATGTCCCTTTTGACCGGTGGGAAGTGATACTTCTTTGTGGTGCAGATTTGCATTGCCCGCTTGCTTGCTTGGCCAAAAAGGGCGTATGCGTTTTCTCCTGAATATATTCAGGAGAAAACGCATACGCCCTTTTTGGCCAAGTGCATCATTGTCGAAGTTGTGCCCCTCTTCCTGTGCTTTACAGGCGATTCTAACGTACCTCTTGAAATCTGTTTCCTGCTATTCTGCCTCGCATTCAAGTCCGCCTCGTTGCCTTCCCTCAACAGATTTTTGGACGATAGTTGGCCTTGATTACTCTGCCAGTTTGTGAATTGCTGTGCCCCTGAGCTCCATTTTTCAACTCGTTTTTTGTGAGCTGAACGCAAGTCCAAACATTTGGTTCAGGACCTATACTGGTTCCCGGTGGGTGGCTGAGACTTTGGTGAATTCTTCTTCCTGCCGGGAAATTAGAGTGACATGTGCCCATCCAAATGCCTAACAGCTACTCTCTCATTGGTTCTCCCTCTTCCCTTTCCTCCTCTGCCAAATGGGCAACCTGTGTGAACCAGGAGCTTAAAGGGGCTGTCTCTCCAAGTTGGGAGATTGATAGTAAAGCTGTTGGAACGTCAAACCGGAGCACCAGGAGAGGGACTCTTCGTTGAGTTTTAGAAACCTTTCGTATTCACAGTGTGTCCATTCTCTAGGTTTCCCGTACATGTTATAGCTGTAGTAATATTCCCTTCAACCTGGAGAGGTGGGACCCATGGAATGGTTGCCATGCATTATTGCTTTAAAGGGTCTGCATTTGCTCACCCAATCTCACCAATCCTCTCAGTCCCAAGTGTCCAGCCTCATGCCACATCCAGCTGTCATCGTAGATAGGGTCATTCCAGGTTGCATCAGAGACCCTGAAGGAATTGTAAAGAATTTCCCTGTTTCTTTGTTCTGTTTTTGAAATTCCTTTTTAGAGTGGGTTTGAGCTGATTCTCGCTGCCATGTTTATGCCAGTCTAGACACACTTGATTCCCTTACGGAGACATATCAATACATAGGTTTTAAGATTCTTACTAGTCAGATCTATTCCTCTGCGGGAAATATGGGGTTTTGAGTCCCTTTCACTGAGGAAGGTGTAGGTCTTGTCTATTCCATAGTTGGTTTTTGGAACAGTACCTGTGCTTATATCAAACTCTGGTTTGATGCATCACCCCACCTCACCTTCCCCCTTAAGCAGGCATAAGAGTGTTTTCTAAATGTGAGACTCTGTTCTCTTTCCTAACTCAGTTCATGTGTGGCCATGTTTACAGGATCTTCCTAAGTGATATCTTATGATAAGTTTCTTTTCCTGTGTGACTTCTTTCCCTTAGAATCATCGTACCTGAATCCACTCATTTTGCTGCTACTGGTCTTATGACATTGATTTCGTGGCTGAGGGATATTCCATCGTACGTAAGTTCCACAATGTTTGGAACCATTTTTATATTTCCTGGGATATTTCAGGTGTACCCAGGTTGAGGTTCTTGTAAGCTGTGCAGCCCTCAATTTGGGGGTGGCTCTGTCTTATGGATTTTCAGTTTTCCCAAGGTATATTCCCTAGACTGGAAGTGCCCTTGGCTCTGTAGCTCTGTTGTTTACTTGTTTTAGGGAACACAATGCACTCCTCCAGTGAGGCAGTTGGCAACTTACATCCCGCCCATCAGCATAACAAGGCTCCCTGTTCTCCAGGGCCTGTCTTGCCTTTCTGGTTTTTACACATTTTGTGGATGTCCCTTTTGACCGGTGGGAAGTGATACTTCTTTGAGGTGCAGATTTGCATTGCCCGCTTGCTTGCTTGGCCAAAAAGGGCGTATGCGTTTTCTCCTGAATATATTCAGGAGAAAACGCATACGCCCTTTTTGGCCAAGTGCATCATTGTCGAAGTTGTGCCCCTCTTCCTGTGCTTTACAGGCGATTCTAACGTACCTCTTGAAATCTGTTTCCTGCTATTCTGCCTCGCATTCAAGTCCGCCTCGTTGCCTTCCCTCAACAGATTTTTGGACGATAGTTGGCCTTGATTACTCTGCCAGTTTGTGAATTGCTGTGCCCCTGAGCTCCATTTTTCAACTCGTTTTTTGTGAGCTGAACGCAAGTCCAAACATTTGGTTCAGGACCTATACTGGTTCCCGGTGGGTGGCTGAGACTTTGGTGAATTCTTCTTCCTGCCGGGAAATTAGAGTGACATGTGCCCATCCAAATGCCTAACAGCTACTCTCTCATTGGTTCTCCCTCTTCCCTTTCCTCCTCTGCCAAATGGGCAACCTGTGTGAACCAGGAGCTTAAAGGGGCTGTCTCTCCAAGTTGGGAGATTGATAGTAAAGCTGTTGGAACGTCAAACCGGAGCACCAGGAGAGGGACTCTTCGTTGAGTTTTAGAAACCTTTCGTATTCACAGTGTGTCCATTCTCTAGGTTTCCCGTACATGTTATAGCTGTAGTAATATTCCCTTCAACCTGGAGAGGTGGGACCCATGGAATGGTTGCCATGCATTATTGCTTTAAAGGGTCTGCATTTTCTCACCCAATCTCACCAATCCTCTCAGTCCCAAGTGTCCAGCCTCATGCCACATCCAGCTGTCATCGTAGATAGGGTCATTCCAGGTTGCATCAGAGACCCTGAAGGAATTGTAAAGAATTTCCCTGTTTCTTTGTTCTGTTTTTGAAATTCCTTTTTAGAGTGGGTTTGAGCTGATTCTCGCTGCCATGTTTATGCCAGTCTAGACACACTTGATTCCCTTACGGAGACATATCAATACATAGGTTTTAAGATTCTTACTAGTCAGATCTATTCCTCTGCGGGAAATATGGGGTTTTGAGTCCCTTTCACTGAGGAAGGTGTAGGTCTTGTCTATTCCATAGTTGGTTTTTGGAACAGTACCTGTGCTTATATCAAACTCTGGTTTGATGCATCACCCCACCTCTCCTTCCCCCTTAAGCAGGCATAAGAGTGTTTTCTAAATGTGAGACTCTGTTCTCTTTGCTAACTCAGTTCATGTGTGGCCATGTTTACAGGATCTTCCTAAGTGATATCTTATGATAAGTTTCTTTTCCTGTGTGACTTCTTTCCCTTAGAATCATCGTACCTGAATCCACTCATTTTGCTGCTACTGGTCTTATGACATTGATTTCGTGGCTGAGGGATATTCCATCGTACGTAAGTTCCACAATGTTTGGGACCATTTTTATATTTCCTGGGATATTTCAGGTGTACCCAGGTTGAGGTTCTTGTAAGCAGTGCAGCCCTCAATTTGGGGGTGGCTCTGTCTTATGGATTTTCAGTTTTCCCAAGGTATATTCCCTAGACTGGAAGTGCCCTTGGCTCTGTAGCTCTGTTGTTTACTTGTTTTAGGGAACACAATGCACTCCTCCAGTGAGGCAGTTGGCAACTTACATCCCGCCCATCAGCATAACAAGGCTCCCTGTTCTCCAGGGCCTGTCTTGCCTTTCTGGTTTTTACACATTTTGTGGATGTCCCTTTTGACCGGTGGGAAGTGATACTTCTTTGTGGTGCAGATTTGCATTGCCCGCTTGCTTGCTTGGCCAAAAAGGGCGTATGCGTTTTCTCCTGAATATATTCAGGAGAAAACGCATACGCCCTTTTTGGCCAAGTGCATCATTGTCGAAGTTGTGCCCCTCTTCCTGTGCTTTACAGGCGATTCTAACGTACCTCTTGAAATCTGTTTCCTGCTATTCTGCCTCGCATTCAAGTCCGCCTCGTTGCCTTCCCTCAACAGATTTTTGGACGATAGTTGGCCTTGATTACTCTGCCAGTTTGTGAATTGCTGTGCCCCTGAGCTCCATTTTTCAACTCGTTTTTTGTGAGCTGAACGCAAGTCCAAACATTTGGTTCAGGACCTATACTGGTTCCCGGTGGGTGGCTGAGACTTTGGTGAATTCTTCTTCCTGCCGGGAAATTAGAGTGACATGTGCCCATCCAAATGCCTAACAGCTACTCTCTCATTGGTTCTCCCTCTTCCCTTTCCTCCTCTGCCAAATGGGCAACCTGTGTGAACCAGGAGCTTAAAGGGGCTGTCTCTCCAAGTTGGGAGATTGATAGTAAAGCTGTTGGAAAGTCAAACCGGAGCACCAGGAGAGGGACTCTTCGTTGAGTTTTAGAAACCTTTCGTATTCACAGTGTGTCCATTCTCTAGGTTTCCCGTACATGTTATAGCTGTAGTAATATTCCCTTCAACCTGGAGAGGTGGGACCCATGGAATGGTTGCCATGCATTATTGCTTTAAAGGGTCTGCATTTGCTCACCCAATCTCACCAATCCTCTCAGTCCCAAGTGTCCAGCCTCATGCCACATCCAGCTGTCATCGTAGATAGGGTCATTCCAGGTTGCATCAGAGACCCTGAAGGAATTGTAAAGAATTTCCCTGTTTCTTTGTTCTGTTTTTGAAATTCCTTTTTAGAGTGGGTTTGAGCTGATTCTCGCTGCCATGTTTATGCCAGTCTAGACACACTTGATTCCCTTACGGAGACATATCAATACATAGGTTTTAAGATTCTTACTAGTCAGATCTATTCCTCTGCGGGAAATATGGGGTTTTGAGTCCCTTTCACTGAGGAAGGTGTAGGTCTTGTCTATTCCATAGTTGGTTTTTGGAACAGTACCTGTGCTTATATCAAACTCTGGTTTGATGCATCACCCCACCTCTCCTTCCCCCTTAAGCAGGCATAAGAGTGTTTTCTAAATGTGAGACTCTGTTCTCTTTGCTAACTCAGTTCATGTGTAGCCATGTTTACAGGATCTTCCTAAGTGATATCTTATGATAAGTTTCTTTTCCTGTGTGACTTCTTTCCCTTAGAATCATCGTACCTGAATCCACTCATTTTGCTGCTACTGGTCTTATGACATTGATTTCGTGGCTGAGGGATATTCCATCGTACGTAAGTTCCACAATGTTTGGAACCATTTTTATATTTCCTGGGATATTTCAGGTGTACCCAGGTTGAGGTTCTTGTAAGCAGTGCAGCCCTCAATTTGGGGGTGGCTCTGTCTTATGGATTTTCAGTTTTCCCAAGGTATATTCCCTAGACTGGAAGTGCCCTTGGCTCTGTAGCTCTGTTGTTTACTTGTTTTAGGGAACACAATGCACTCCTCCAGTGAGGCAGTTGGCAACTTACATCCCGCCCATCAGCATAACAAGGCTCCCTGTTCTCCAGGGCCTGTCTTGCCTTTCTGGTTTTTACACATTTTGTGGATGTCCCTTTTGACCGGTGGGAAGTGATACTTCTTTGTGGTGTAGATTTGCATTGCCCGCTTGCTTGCTTGGCCAAAAAGGGCGTATGCGTTTTCTCCTGAATATATTCAGGAGAAAACGCATACGCCCTTTTTGGCCAAGTGCATCATTGTCGAAGTTGTGCCCCTCTTCCTGTGCTTTACAGGCGATTCTAACGTACCCCTTGAAATCAGTTTCCTGCTATTCTGCCTCGCATTCAAGTCCGCCTCGTTGCCTTCCCTCAACAGATTTTTGGACGATAGTTGGCCTTGATTACTCTGCCAGTTTGTGAATTGCTGTGCCCCTGAGCTCCATTTTTCAACTCGTTTTTTGTGAGCTGAACGCAAGTCCAAACATTTGGTTCAGGACCTATACTGGTTCCCGGTGGGTGGCTGAGACTTTGGTGAATTCTTCTTCCTGCCGGGAAATTAGAGTGACATGTGCCCATCCAAATGCCTAACAGCTACTCTCTCATTGGTTCTCCCTCTTCCCTTTCCTCCTCTGCCAAATGGGCAACCTGTGTGAACCAGGAGCTTAAAGGGGCTGTCTCTCCAAGTTGGGAGATTGATAGTAAAGCTGTTGGAACGTCAAACCGGAGCACCAGGAGAGGGACTCTTCGTTGAGTTTTAGAAACCTTTCGTATTCACAGTGTGTCCATTCTCTAGGTTTCCCGTACATGTTATAGCTGTAGTAATATTCCCTTCAACCTGGAGAGGTGGGACCCATGGAATGGTTGCCATGCATTATTGCTTTAAAGGGTCTGCATTTGCTCACCCAATCTCACCAATCCTCTCAGTCCCAAGTGTCCAGCCTCATGCCACATCCAGCTGTCATCGTAGATAGGGTCATTCCAGGTTGCATCAGAGACCCTGAAGGAATTGTAAAGAATTTCCCTGTTTCTTTGTTCTGTTTTTGAAATTCCTTTTTAGAGTGGGTTTGAGCTGATTCTCGCTGCCATGTTTATGCCAGTCTAGACACACTTGATTCCCTTACGGAGACATATCAATACATAGGTTTTAAGATTCTTACTAGTCAGATCTATTCCTCTGCGGGAAATATGGGGTTTTGAGTCCCTTTCACTGAGGAAGGTGTAGGTCTTGTCTATTCCATAGTTGGTTTTTGGAACAGTACCTGTGCTTATATCAAACTCTGGTTTGATGCATCACCCCACCTCTCCTTCCCCCTTAAGCAGGCATAAGAGTGTTTTCTAAATGTGAGACTCTGTTCTCTTTGCTAACTCAGTTCATGTGTAGCCATGTTTACAGGATCTTCCTAAGTGATATCTTATGATGAGTTTCTTTTCCTGTGTGACTTCTTTCCCTTAGAATCATCGTACCTGAATCCACTCATTTTGCTGCTACTGGTCTTATGACATTGATTTCGTGGCTGAGGGATATTCCATCGTACGTAAGTTCCACAATGTTTGGAACCATTTTTATATTTCCTGGGATATTTCAGGTGTACCCAGGTTGAGGTTCTTGTAAGCAGTGCAGCCCTCAATTTGGGGGTGGCTCTGTCTTATGGATTTTCAGTTTTCCCAAGGTATATTCCCTAGACTGGAAGTGCCCTTGGCTCTGTAGCTCTGTTGTTTACTTGTTTTAGGGAACACAATGCACTCCTCCAGTGAGGCAGTTGGCAACTTACATCCCGCCCATCAGCATAACAAGGCTCCCTGTTCTCCAGGGCCTGTCTTGCCTTTCTGGTTTTTACACATTTTGTGGATGTCCCTTTTGACCGGTGGGAAGTGATACTTCTTTGTGGTGCAGATTTGCATTGCCCGCTTGCTTGCTTGGCCAAAAAGGGCGTATGCGTTTTCTCCTGAATATATTCAGGAGAAAACGCATACGCCCTTTTTGGCCAAGTGCATCATTGTCTAAGTTGTGCCCCTCTTCCTGTGCTTTACAGGCGATTCTAACGTACCTCTTGAAATCTGTTTCCTGCTATTCTGCCTCGCATTCAAGTCCGCCTCGTTGCCTTCCCTCAACAGATTTTTGGACGATAGTTGGCCTTGATTACTCTGCCAGTTTGTGAATTGCTGTGCCCCTGAGCTCCATTTTTCAACTCGTTTTTTGTGAGCTGAACGCAAGTCCAAACATTTGGTTCAGGACCTATACTGGTTCCCGGTGGGTGGCTGAGACTTTGGTGAATTCTTCTTCCTGCCGGGAAATTAGAGTGACATGTGCCCATCCAAATGCCTAACAGCTACTCTCTCATTGGTTCTCCCTCTTCCCTTTCCTCCTCTGCCAAATGGGCAACCTGTGTGAACCAGGAGCTTAAAGGGGCTGTCTCTCCAAGTTGGGAGATTGATAGTAAAGCTGTTGGAACGTCAAACCGGAGCACCAGGAGAGGGACTCTTCGTTGAGTTTTAGAAACCTTTCGTATTCACAGTGTGTCCATTCTCTAGGTTTCCCGTACATGTTATAGCTGTAGTAATATTCCCTTCAACCTGGAGAGGTGGGACCCATGGAATGGTTGCCATGCATTATTGCTTTAAAGGGTCTGCATTTGCTCACCCAATCTCACCAATCCTCTCAGTCCCAAGTGTCCAGCCTCATGCCACATCCAGCTGTCATCGTAGATAGGGTCATTCCAGGTTGCATCAGAGACCCTGAAGGAATTGTAAAGAATTTCCCTGTTTCTTTGTTCTGTTTTTGAAATTCCTTTTTAGAGTGGGTTTGAGCTGATTCTCGCTGCCATGTTTATGCCAGTCTAGACACACTTGATTCCCTTACGGAGACATATCAATACATAGGTTTTAAGATTCTTACTAGTCAGATCTATTCCTCTGCGGGAAATATGGGGTTTTGAGTCCCTTTCACTGAGGAAGGTGTAGGTCTTGTCTATTCCATAGTTGGTTTTTGGAACAGTACCTGTGCTTATATCAAACTCTGGTTTGATGCATCACCCCACCTCTCCTTCCCCCTTAAGCAGGCATAAGAGTGTTTTCTAAATGTGAGACTCTGTTCTCTTTGCTAACTCAGTTCATGTGTAGCCATGTTTACAGGATCTTCCTAAGTGATATCTTATGATGAGTTTCTTTTCCTGTGTGACTTCTTTCCCTTAGAATCATCGTACCTGAATCCACTCATTTTGCTGCTACTGGTCTTATGACATTGATTTCGTGGCTGAGGGATATTCCATCGTACGTAAGTTCCACAATGTTTGGAACCATTTTTATATTTCCTGGGATATTTCAGGTGTACCCAGGTTGAGGTTCTTGTAAGCAGTGCAGCCCTCAATTTGGGGGTGGCTCTGTCTTATGGATTTTCAGTTTTCCCAAGGTATATTCCCTAGACTGGAAGTGCCCTTGGCTCTGTAGCTCTGTTGTTTACTTGTTTTAGGGAACACAATGCACTCCTCCAGTGAGGCAGTTGGCAACTTACATCCCGCCCATCAGCATAACAAGGCTCCCTGTTCTCCAGGGCCTGTCTTGCCTTTCTGGTTTTTACACATTTTGTGGATGTCCCTTTTGACCGGTGGGAAGTGATACTTCTTTGTGGTGCAGATTTGCATTGCCCGCTTGCTTGCTTGGCCAAAAAGGGCGTATGCGTTTTCTCCTGAATATATTCAGGAGAAAACGCATACGCCCTTTTTGGCCAAGTGCATCATTGTCTAAGTTGTGCCCCTCTTCCTGTGCTTTACAGGCGATTCTAACGTACCTCTTGAAATCTGTTTCCTGCTATTCTGCCTCGCATTCAAGTCCGCCTCGTTGCCTTCCCTCAACAGATTTTTGGACGATAGTTGGCCTTGATTACTCTGCCAGTTTGTGAATTGCTGTGCCCCTGAGCTCCATTTTTCAACTCGTTTTTTGTGAGCTGAACGCAAGTCCAAACATTTGGTTCAGGACCTATACTGGTTCCCGGTGGGTGGCTGAGACTTTGGTGAATTCTTCTTCCTGCCGGGAAATTAGAGTGACATGTGCCCATCCAAATGCCTAACAGCTACTCTCTCATTGGTTCTCCCTCTTCCCTTTCCTCCTCTGCCAAATGGGCAACCTGTGTGAACCAGGAGCTTAAAGGGGCTGTCTCTCCAAGTTGGGAGATTGATAGTAAAGCTGTTGGAACGTCAAACCGGAGCACCAGGAGAGGGACTCTTCGTTGAGTTTTAGAAACCTTTCGTATTCACAGTGTGTCCATTCTCTAGGTTTCCCGTACATGTTATAGCTGTAGTAATATTCCCTTCAACCTGGAGAGGTGGGACCCATGGAATGGTTGCCATGCATTATTGCTTTAAAGGGTCTGCATTTGCTCACCCAATCTCACCAATCCTCTCAGTCCCAAGTGTCCAGCCTCATGCCACATCCAGCTGTCATCGTAGATAGGGTCATTCCAGGTTGCATCAGAGACCCTGAAGGAATTGTAAAGAATTTCCCTGTTTCTTTGTTCTGTTTTTGAAATTCCTTTTTAGAGTGGGTTTGAGCTGATTCTCGCTGCCATGTTTATGCCAGTCTAGACACACTTGATTCCCTTATGGAGACATATCAATACATAGGTTTTAAGATTCTTACTAGTCAGATCTATTCCTCTGCGGGAAATATGGGGTTTTGAGTCCCTTTCACTGAGGAAGGTGTAGGTCTTGTCTATTCCATAGTTGGTTTTTGGAACAGTACCTGTGCTTATATCAAACTCTGGTTTGATGCATCACCCCACCTCTCCTTCCCCCTTAAGCAGGCATAAGAGTGTTTTCTAAATGTGAGACTCTGTTCTCTTTGCTAACTCAGTTCATGTGTGGCCATGTTTACAGGATCTTCCTAAGTGATATCTTATGATAAGTTTCTTTTCCTGTGTGACTTCTTTCCCTTAGAATCATCGTACCTGAATCCACTCATTTTGCTGCTACTGGTCTTATGACATTGATTTCGTGGCTGAGGGATATTCCATCGTACGTAAGTTCCACAATGTTTGGGACCATTTTTATATTTCCTGGGATATTTCAGGTGTACCCAGGTTGAGGTTCTTGTAAGCAGTGCAGCCCTCAATTTGGGGGTGGCTCTGTCTTATGGATTTTCAGTTTTCCCAAGGTATATTCCCTAGACTGGAAGTGCCCTTGGCTCTGTAGCTCTGTTGTTTACTTGTTTTAGGGAACACAATGCACTCCTCCAGTGAGGCAGTTGGCAACTTACATCCCGCCCATCAGCATAACAAGGCTCCCTGTTCTCCAGGGCCTGTCTTGCCTTTCTGGTTTTTACACATTTTGTGGATGTCCCTTTTGACCGGTGGGAAGTGATACTTCTTTGTGGTGCAGATTTGCATTGCCCGCTTGCTTGCTTGGCCAAAAAGGGCGTATGCGTTTTCTCCTGAATATATTCAGGAGAAAACGCATACGCCCTTTTTGGCCAAGTGCATCATTGTCGAAGTTGTGCCCCTCTTCCTGTGCTTTACAGGCGATTCTAACGTACCTCTTGAAATCTGTTTCCTGCTATTCTGCCTCGCATTCAAGTCCGCCTCGTTGCCTTCCCTCAACAGATTTTTGGACGATAGTTGGCCTTGATTACTCTGCCAGTTTGTGAATTGCTGTGCCCCTGAGCTCCATTTTTCAACTCGTTTTTTGTGAGCTGAACGCAAGTCCAAACATTTGGTTCAGGACCTATACTGGTTCCCGGTGGGTGGCTGAGACTTTGGTGAATTCTTCTTCCTGCCGGGAAATTAGAGTGACATGTGCCCATCCAAATGCCTAACAGCTACTCTCTCATTGGTTCTCCCTCTTCCCTTTCCTCCTCTGCCAAATGGGCAACCTGTGTGAACCAGGAGCTTAAAGGGGCTGTCTCTCCAAGTTGGGAGATTGATAGTAAAGCTGTTGGAACGTCAAACCGGAGCACCAGGAGAGGGACTCTTCGTTGAGTTTTAGAAACCTTTCGTATTCACAGTGTGTCCATTCTCTAGGTTTCCCGTACATGTTATAGCTGTAGTAATATTCCCTTCAACCTGGAGAGGTGGGACCCATGGAATGGTTGCCATGCATTATTGCTTTAAAGGGTCTGCATTTGCTCACCCAATCTCACCAATCCTCTCAGTCCCAAGTGTCCAGCCTCATGCCACATCCAGCTGTCATCGTAGATAGGGTCATTCCAGGTTGCATCAGAGACCCTGAAGGAATTGTAAAGAATTTCCCTGTTTCTTTGTTCTGTTTTTGAAATTCCTTTTTAGAGTGGGTTTGAGCTGATTCTCGCTGCCATGTTTATGCCAGTCTAGACACACTTGATTCCCTTACGGAGACATATCAATACATAGGTTTTAAGATTCTTACTAGTCAGATCTATTCCTCTGCGGGAAATATGGGGTTTTGAGTCCCTTTCACTGAGGAAGGTGTAGGTCTTGTCTATTCCATAGTTGGTTTTTGGAACAGTACCTGTGCTTATATCAAACTCTGGTTTGATGCATCACCCCACCTCTCCTTCCCCCTTAAGCAGGCATAAGAGTGTTTTCTAAATGTGAGACTCTGTTCTCTTTGCTAACTCAGTTCATGTGTAGCCATGTTTACAGGATCTTCCTAAGTGATATCTTATGATGAGTTTCTTTTCCTGTGTGACTTCTTTCCCTTAGAATCATCGTACCTGAATCCACTCATTTTGCTGCTACTGGTCTTATGACATTGATTTCGTGGCTGAGGGATATTCCATCGTACGTAAGTTCCACAATGTTTGGAACCATTTTTATATTTCCTGGGATATTTCAGGTGTACCCAGGTTGAGGTTCTTGTAAGCAGTGCAGCCCTCAATTTGGGGGTGGCTCTGTCTTATGGATTTTCAGTTTTCCCAAGGTATATTCCCTAGACTGGAAGTGCCCTTGGCTCTGTAGCTCTGTTGTTTACTTGTTTTAGGGAACACAATGCACTCCTCCAGTGAGGCAGTTGGCAACTTACATCCCGCCCATCAGCATAACAAGGCTCCCTGTTCTCCAGGGCCTGTCTTGCCTTTCTGGTTTTTACACATTTTGTGGATGTCCCTTTTGACCGGTGGGAAGTGATACTTCTTTGTGGTGCAGATTTGCATTGCCCGCTTGCTTGCTTGGCCAAAAAGGGCGTATGCGTTTTCTCCTGAATATATTCAGGAGAAAACGCATACGCCCTTTTTGGCCAAGTGCATCATTGTCGAAGTTGTGCCCCTCTTCCTGTGCTTTACAGGCGATTCTAACGTACCTCTTGAAATCTGTTTCCTGCTATTCTGCCTCGCATTCAAGTCCGCCTCGTTGCCTTCCCTCAACAGATTTTTGGACGATAGTTGGCCTTGATTACTCTGCCAGTTTGTGAATTGCTGTGCCCCTGAGCTCCATTTTTCAACTCGTTTTTTGTGAGCTGAACGCAAGTCCAAACATTTGGTTCAGGACCTATACTGGTTCCCGGTGGGTGGCTGAGACTTTGGTGAATTCTTCTTCCTGCCGGGAAATTAGAGTGACATGTGCCCATCCAAATGCCTAACAGCTACTCTCTCATTGGTTCTCCCTCTTCCCTTTCCTCCTCTGCCAAATGGGCAACCTGTGTGAACCAGGAGCTTAAAGGGGCTGTCTCTCCAAGTTGGGAGATTGATAGTAAAGCTGTTGGAACGTCAAACCGGAGCACCAGGAGAGGGACTCTTCGTTGAGTTTTAGAAACCTTTCGTATTCACAGTGTGTCCATTCTCTAGGTTTCCCGTACATGTTATAGCTGTAGTAATATTCCCTTCAACCTGGAGAGGTGGGACCCATGGAATGGTTGCCATGCATTATTGCTTTAAAGGGTCTGCATTTGCTCACCCAATCTCACCAATCCTCTCAGTCCCAAGTGTCCAGCCTCATGCCACATCCAGCTGTCATCGTAGATAGGGTCATTCCAGGTTGCATCAGAGACCCTGAAGGAATTGTAAAGAATTTCCCTGTTTCTTTGTTCTGTTTTTGAAATTCCTTTTTAGAGTGGGTTTGAGCTGATTCTCGCTGCCATGTTTATGCCAGTCTAGACACACTTGATTCCCTTACGGAGACATATCAATACATAGGTTTTAAGATTCTTACTAGTCAGATCTATTCCTCTGCGGGAAATATGGGGTTTTGAGTCCCTTTCACTGAGGAAGGTGTAGGTCTTGTCTATTCCATAGTTGGTTTTTGGAACAGTACCTGTGCTTATATCAAACTCTGGTTTGATGCATCACCCCACCTCTCCTTCCCCCTTAAGCAGGCATAAGAGTGTTTTCTAAATGTGAGACTCTGTTCTCTTTGCTAACTCAGTTCATGTGTGGCCATGTTTACAGGATCTTCCTAAGTGATATCTTATGATAAGTTTCTTTTCCTGTGTGACTTCTTTCCCTTAGAATCATCGTACCTGAATCCACTCATTTTGCTGCTACTGGTCTTATGACATTGATTTCGTGGCTGAGGGATATTCCATCGTACGTAAGTTCCACAATGTTTGGGACCATTTTTATATTTCCTGGGATATTTCAGGTGTACCCAGGTTGAGGTTCTTGTAAGCAGTGCAGCCCTCAATTTGGGGGTGGCTCTGTCTTATGGATTTTCAGTTTTCCCAAGGTATATTCCCTAGACTGGAAGTGCCCTTGGCTCTGTAGCTCTGTTGTTTACTTGTTTTAGGGAACACAATGCACTCCTCCAGTGAGGCAGTTGGCAACTTACATCCCGCCCATCAGCATAACAAGGCTCCCTGTTCTCCAGGGCCTGTCTTGCCTTTCTGGTTTTTACACATTTTGTGGATGTCCCTTTTGACCGGTGGGAAGTGATACTTCTTTGTGGTGCAGATTTGCATTGCCCGCTTGCTTGCTTGGCCAAAAAGGGCGTATGCGTTTTCTCCTGAATATATTCAGGAGAAAACGCATACGCCCTTTTTGGCCAAGTGCATCATTGTCGAAGTTGTGCCCCTCTTCCTGTGCTTTACAGGCGATTCTAACGTACCTCTTGAAATCTGTTTCCTGCTATTCTGCCTCGCATTCAAGTCCGCCTCGTTGCCTTCCCTCAACAGATTTTTGGACGATAGTTGGCCTTGATTACTCTGCCAGTTTGTGAATTGCTGTGCCCCTGAGCTCCATTTTTCAACTCGTTTTTTGTGAGCTGAACGCAAGTCCAAACATTTGGTTCAGGACCTATACTGGTTCCCGGTGGGTGGCTGAGACTTTGGTGAATTCTTCTTCCTGCCGGGAAATTAGAGTGACATGTGCCCATCCAAATGCCTAACAGCTACTCTCTCATTGGTTCTCCCTCTTCCCTTTCCTCCTCTGCCAAATGGGCAACCTGTGTGAACCAGGAGCTTAAAGGGGCTGTCTCTCCAAGTTGGGAGATTGATAGTAAAGCTGTTGGAACGTCAAACCGGAGCACCAGGAGAGGGACTCTTCGTTGAGTTTTAGAAACCTTTCGTATTCACAGTGTGTCCATTCTCTAGGTTTCCCGTACATGTTATAGCTGTAGTAATATTCCCTTCAACCTGGAGAGGTGGGACCCATGGAATGGTTGCCATGCATTATTGCTTTAAAGGGTCTGCCTTTGCTCACCCAATCTCACCAATCCTCTCAGTCCCAAGTGTCCAGCCTCATGCCACATCCAGCTGTCATCGTAGATAGGGTCATTCCAGGTTGCATCAGAGACCCTGAAGGAATTGTAAAGAATTTCCCTGTTTCTTTGTTCTGTTTTTGAAATTCCTTTTTAGAGTGGGTTTGAGCTGATTCTCGCTGCCATGTTTATGCCAGTCTAGACACACTTGATTCCCTTACGGAGACATATCAATACATAGGTTTTAAGATTCTTACTAGTCAGATCTATTCCTCTGCGGGAAATATGGGGTTTTGAGTCCCTTTCACTGAGGAAGGTGTAGGTCTTGTCTATTCCATAGTTGGTTTTTGGAACAGTACCTGTGCTTATATCAAACTCTGGTTTGATGCATCACCCCACCTCTCCTTCCCCCTTAAGCAGGCATAAGAGTGTTTTCTAAATGTGAGACTCTGTTCTCTTTCCTAACTCAGTTCATGTGTGGCCATGTTTACAGGATCTTCCTAAGTGATATCTTATGATAAGTTTCTTTTCCTGTGTGACTTCTTTCCCTTAGAATCATCGTACCTGAATCCACTCATTTTGCTGCTACTGGTCTTATGACATTGATTTCGTGGCTGAGGGATATTCCATCGTACGTAAGTTCCACAATGTTTGGGACCATTTTTATATTTCCTGGGATATTTCAGGTGTACCCAGGTTGAGGTTCTTGTAAGCAGTGCAGCCCTCAATTTGGGGGTGGCTCTGTCTTATGGATTTTCAGTTTTCCCAAGGTATATTCCCTAGACTGGAAGTGCCCTTGGCTCTGTAGCTCTGTTGTTTACTTGTTTTAGGGAACACAATGCACTCCTCCAGTGAGGCAGTTGGCAACTTACATCCCGCCCATCAGCATAACAAGGCTCCCTGTTCTCCAGGGCCTGTCTTGCCTTTCTGGTTTTTACACATTTTGTGGATGTCCCTTTTGACCGGTGGGAAGTGATACTTCTTTGTGGTGCAGATTTGCATTGCCCGCTTGCTTGCTTGGCCAAAAAGGGCGTATGCGTTTTCTCCTGAATATATTCAGGAGAAAACGCATACGCCCTTTTTGGCCAAGTGCATCATTGTCGAAGTTGTGCCCCTCTTCCTGTGCTTTACAGGCGATTCTAACGTACCTCTTGAAATCTGTTTCCTGCTATTCTGCCTCGCATTCAAGTCCGCCTCGTTGCCTTCCCTCAACAGATTTTTGGACGATAGTTGGCCTTGATTACTCTGCCAGTTTGTGAATTGCTGTGCCCCTGAGCTCCATTTTTCAACTCGTTTTTTGTGAGCTGAACGCAAGTCCAAACATTTGGTTCAGGACCTATACTGGTTCCCGGTGGGTGGCTGAGACTTTGGTGAATTCTTCTTCCTGCCGGGAAATTAGAGTGACATGTGCCCATCCAAATGCCTAACAGCTACTCTCTCATTGGTTCTCCCTCTTCCCTTTCCTCCTCTGCCAAATGGGCAACCTGTGTGAACCAGGAGCTTAAAGGGGCTGTCTCTCCAAGTTGGGAGATTGATAGTAAAGCTGTTGGAACGTCAAACCGGAGCACCAGGAGAGGGACTCTTCGTTGAGTTTTAGAAACCTTTCGTATTCACAGTGTGTCCATTCTCTAGGTTTCCCGTACATGTTATAGCTGTAGTAATATTCCCTTCAACCTGGAGAGGTGGGACCCATGGAATGGTTGCCATGCATTATTGCTTTAAAGGGTCTGCATTTGCTCACCCAATCTCACCAATCCTCTCAGTCCCAAGTGTCCAGCCTCATGCCACATCCAGCTGTCATCGTAGATAGGGTCATTCCAGGTTGCATCAGAGACCCTGAAGGAATTGTAAAGAATTTCCCTGTTTCTTTGTTCTGTTTTTGAAATTCCTTTTTAGAGTGGGTTTGAGCTGATTCTCGCTGCCATGTTTATGCCAGTCTAGACACACTTGATTCCCTTACGGAGACATATCAATACATAGGTTTTAAGATTCTTACTAGTCAGATCTATTCCTCTGCGGGAAATATGGGGTTTTGAGTCCCTTTCACTGAGGAAGGTGTAGGTCTTGTCTATTCCATAGTTGGTTTTTGGAACAGTACCTGTGCTTATATCAAACTCTGGTTTGATGCATCACCCCACCTCTCCTTCCCCCTTAAGCAGGCATAAGAGTGTTTTCTAAATGTGAGACTCTGTTCTCTTTGCTAACTCAGTTCATGTGTGGCCATGTTTACAGGATCTTCCTAAGTGATATCTTATGATAAGTTTCTTTTCCTGTGTGACTTCTTTCCCTTAGAATCATCGAACCTGAATCCACTCATTTTGCTGCTACTGGTCTTATGACATTGATTTCGTGGCTGAGGGATATTCCATCGTACGTAAGTTCCACAATGTTTGGGACCATTTTTATATTTCCTGGGATATTTCAGGTGTACCCAGGTTGAGGTTCTTGTAAGCAGTGCAGCCCTCAATTTGGGGGTGGCTCTGTCTTATGGATTTTCAGTTTTCCCAAGGTATATTCCCTAGACTGGAAGTGCCCTTGGCTCTGTAGCTCTGTTGTTTACTTGTTTTAGGGAACACAATGCACTCCTCCAGTGAGGCAGTTGGCAACTTACATCCCGCCCATCAGCATAACAAGGCTCCCTGTTCTCCAGGGCCTGTCTTGCCTTTCTGGTTTTTACACATTTTGTGGATGTCCCTTTTGACCGGTGGGAAGTGATACTTCTTTGTGGTGCAGATTTGCATTGCCCGCTTGCTTGCTTGGCCAAAAAGGGCGTATGCGTTTTCTCCTGAATATATTCAGGAGAAAACGCATACGCCCTTTTTGGCCAAGTGCATCATTGTCGAAGTTGTGCCCCTCTTCCTGTGCTTTACAGGCGATTCTAACGTACCTCTTGAAATCTGTTTCCTGCTATTCTGCCTCGCATTCAAGTCCGCCTCGTTGCGTTCCCTCAACAGATTTTTGGACGATAGTTGGCCTTGATTACTCTGCCAGTTTGTGAATTGCTGTGCCCCTGAGCTCCATTTTTCAACTCGTTTTTTGTGAGCTGAACGCAAGTCCAAACATTTGGTTCAGGACCTATACTGGTTCCCGGTGGGTGGCTGAGACTTTGGTGAATTCTTCTTCCTGCCGGGAAATTAGAGTGACATGTGCCCATCCAAATGCCTAACAGCTACTCTCTCATTGGTTCTCCCTCTTCCCTTTCCTCCTCTGCCAAATGGGCAACCTGTGTGAACCAGGAGCTTAAAGGGGCTGTCTCTCCAAGTTGGGAGATTGATAGTAAAGCTGTTGGAACGTCAAACCGGAGCACCAGGAGAGGGACTCTTCGTTGAGTTTTAGAAACCTTTCGTATTCACAGTGTGTCCATTCTCTAGGTTTCCCGTACATGTTATAGCTGTAGTAATATTCCCTTCAACCTGGAGAGGTGGGACCCATGGAATGGTTGCCATGCATTATTGCTTTAAAGGGTCTGCATTTGCTCACCCAATCTCACCAATCCTCTCAGTCCCAAGTGTCCAGCCTCATGCCACATCCAGCTGTCATCGTAGATAGGGTCATTCCAGGTTGCATCAGAGACCCTGAAGGAATTGTAAAGAATTTCCCTGTTTCTTTGTTCTGTTTTTGAAATTCCTTTTTAGAGTGGGTTTGAGCTGATTCTCGCTGCCATGTTTATGCCAGTCTAGACACACTTGATTCCCTTACGGAGACATATCAATACATAGGTTTTAAGATTCTTACTAGTCAGATCTATTCCTCTGCGGGAAATATGGGGTTTTGAGTCCCTTTCACTGAGGAAGGTGTAGGTCTTGTCTATTCCATAGTTGGTTTTTGGAACAGTACCTGTGCTTATATCAAACTCTGGTTTGATGCATCACCCCACCTCTCCTTCCCCCTTAAGCAGGCATAAGAGTGTTTTCTAAATGTGAGACTCTGTTCTCTTTGCTAACTCAGTTCATGTGTGGCCATGTTTACAGGATCTTCCTAAGTGATATCTTATGATAAGTTTCTTTTCCTGTGTGACTTCTTTCCCTTAGAATCATCGAACCTGAATCCACTCATTTTGCTGCTACTGGTCTTATGACATTGATTTCGTGGCTGAGGGATATTCCATCGTACGTAAGTTCCACAATGTTTGGGACCATTTTTATATTTCCTGGGATATTTCAGGTGTACCCAGGTTGAGGTTCTTGTAAGCAGTGCAGCCCTCAATTTGGGGGTGGCTCTGTCTTATGGATTTTCAGTTTTCCCAAGGTATATTCCCTAGACTGGAAGTGCCCTTGGCTCTGTAGCTCTGTTGTTTACTTGTTTTAGGGAACACAATGCACTCCTCCAGTGAGGCAGTTGGCAACTTACATCCCGCCCATCAGCATAACAAGGCTCCCTGTTCTCCAGGGCCTGTCTTGCCTTTCTGGTTTTTACACATTTTGTGGATGTCCCTTTTGACCGGTGGGAAGTGATACTTCTTTGAGGTGCAGATTTGCATTGCCCGCTTGCTTGCTTGGCCAAAAAGGGCGTATGCGTTTTCTCCTGAATATATTCAGGAGAAAACGCATACGCCCTTTTTGGCCAAGTGCATCATTGTCGAAGTTGTGCCCCTCTTCCTGTGCTTTACAGGCGATTCTAACGTACCTCTTGAAATCTGTTTCCTGCTATTCTGCCTCGCATTCAAGTCCACCTCGTTGCCTTCCCTCAACAGATTTTTGGACGATAGTTGGCCTTGATTACTCTGCCAGTTTGTGAATTGCTGTGCCCCTGAGCTCCATTTTTCAACTCGTTTTTTGTGAGCTGAACGCAAGTCCAAACATTTGGTTCAGGACCTATACTGGTTCCCGGTGGGTGGCTGAGACTTTGGTGAATTCTTCTTCCTGCCGGGAAATTAGAGTGACATGTGCCCATCCAAATGCCTAACAGCTACTCTCTCATTGGTTCTCCCTCTTCCCTTTCCTCCTCTGCCAAATGGGCAACCTGTGTGAACCAGGAGCTTAAAGGGGCTGTCTCTCCAAGTTGGGAGATTGATAGTAAAGCTGTTGGAACGTCAAACCGGAGCACCAGGAGAGGGACTCTTCGTTGAGTTTTAGAAACCTTTCGTATTCACAGTGTGTCCATTCTCTAGGTTTCCCGTACATGTTATAGCTGTAGTAATATTCCCTTCAACCTGGAGAGGTGGGACCCATGGAATGGTTGCCATGCATTATTGCTTTAAAGGGTCTGCATTTGCTCACCCAATCTCACCAATCCTCTCAGTCCCAAGTGTCCAGCCTCATGCCACATCCAGCTGTCATCGTAGATAGGGTCATTCCAGGTTGCATCAGAGACCCTGAAGGAATTGTAAAGAATTTCCCTGTTTCTTTGTTCTGTTTTTGAAATTCCTTTTTAGAGTGGGTTTGAGCTGATTCTCGCTGCCATGTTTATGCCAGTCTAGACACACTTGATTCCCTTACGGAGACATATCAATACATAGGTTTTAAGATTCTTACTAGTCAGATCTATTCCTCTGCGGGAAATATGGGGTTTTGAGTCCCTTTCACTGAGGAAGGTGTAGGTCTTGTCTATTCCATAGTTGGTTTTTGGAACAGTACCTGTGCTTATATCAAACTCTGGTTTGATGCATCACCCCACCTCTCCTTCCCCCTTAAGCAGGCATAAGAGTGTTTTCTAAATGTGAGACTCTGTTCTCTTTGCTAACTCAGTTCATGTGTAGCCAGGTTTACAGGATCTTCCTAAGTGATATCTTATGATAAGTTTCTTTTCCTGTGTGACTTCTTTCCCTTAGAATCATCGTACCTGAATCCACTCATTTTGCTGCTACTGGTCTTATGACATTGATTTCGTGGCTGAGGGATATTCCATCGTACGTAAGTTCCACAATGTTTGGAACCATTTTTATATTTCCTGGGATATTTCAGGTGTACCCAGGTTGAGGTTCTTGTAAGCAGTGCAGCCCTCAATTTGGGGGTGGCTCTGTCTTATGGATTTTCAGTTTTCCCAAGGTATATTCCCTAGACTGGAAGTGCCCTTGGCTCTGTAGCTCTGTTGTTTACTTGTTTTAGGGAACACAATGCACTCCTCCAGTGAGGCAGTTGGCAACTTACATCCCGCCCATCAGCATAACAAGGCTCCCTGTTCTCCAGGGCCTGTCTTGCCTTTCTGGTTTTTACACATTTTGTGGATGTCCCTTTTGACCGGTGGGAAGTGATACTTCTTTGAGGTGCAGATTTGCATTGCCCGCTTGCTTGCTTGGCCAAAAAGGGCGTATGCGTTTTCTCCTGAATATATTCAGGAGAAAACGCATACGCCCTTTTTGGCCAAGTGCATCATTGTCGAAGTTGTGCCCCTCTTCCTGTGCTTTACAGGCGATTCTAACGTACCTCTTGAAATCTGTTTCCTGCTATTCTGCCTCGCATTCAAGTCCGCCTCGTTGCCTTCCCTCAACAGATTTTTGGACGATAGTTGGCCTTGATTACTCTGCCAGTTTGTGAATTGCTGTGCCCCTGAGCTCCATTTTTCAACTCGTTTTTTGTGAGCTGAACGCAAGTCCAAACATTTGGTTCAGGACCTATACTGGTTCCCGGTGGGTGGCTGAGACTTTGGTGAATTCTTCTTCCTGCCGGGAAATTAGAGTGACATGTGCCCATCCAAATGCCTAACAGCTACTCTCTCATTGGTTCTCCCTCTTCCCTTTCCTCCTCTGCCAAATGGGCAACCTGTGTGAACCAGGAGCTTAAAGGGGCTGTCTCTCCAAGTTGGGAGATTGATAGTAAAGCTGTTGGAACGTCAAACCGGAGCACCAGGAGAGGGACTCTTCGTTGAGTTTTAGAAACCTTTCGTATTCACAGTGTGTCCATTCTCTAGGTTTCCCGTACATGTTATAGCTGTAGTAATATTCCCTTCAACCTGGAGAGGTGGGACCCATGGAATGGTTGCCATGCATTATTGCTTTAAAGGGTCTGCATTTGCTCACCCAATCTCACCAATCCTCTCAGTCCCAAGTGTCCAGCCTCATGCCACATCCAGCTGTCATCGTAGATAGGGTCATTCCAGGTTGCATCAGAGACCCTGAAGGAATTGTAAAGAATTTCCCTGTTTCTTTGTTCTGTTTTTGAAATTCCTTTTTAGAGTGGGTTTGAGCTGATTCTCGCTGCCATGTTTATGCCAGTCTAGACACACTTGATTCCCTTACGGAGACATATCAATACATAGGTTTTAAGATTCTTACTAGTCAGATCTATTCCTCTGCGGGAAATATGGGGTTTTGAGTCCCTTTCACTGAGGAAGGTGTAGGTCTTGTCTATTCCATAGTTGGTTTTTGGAACAGTACCTGTGCTTATATCAAACTCTGGTTTGATGCATCACCCCACCTCTCCTTCCCCCTTAAGCAGGCATAAGAGTGTTTTCTAAATGTGAGACTCTGTTCTCTTTGCTAACTCAGTTCATGTGTAGCCAGGTTTACAGGATCTTCCTAAGTGATATCTTATGATAAGTTTCTTTTCCTGTGTGACTTCTTTCCCTTAGAATCATCGTACCTGAATCCACTCATTTTGCTGCTACTGGTCTTATGACATTGATTTCGTGGCTGAGGGATATTCCATCGTACGTAAGTTCCACAATGTTTGGAACCATTTTTATATTTCCTGGGATATTTCAGGTGTACCCAGGTTGAGGTTCTTGTAAGCAGTGCAGCCCTCAATTTGGGGGTGGCTCTGTCTTATGGATTTTCAGTTTTCCCAAGGTATATTCCCTAGACTGGAAGTGCCCTTGGCTCTGTAGCTCTGTTGTTTACTTGTTTTAGGGAACACAATGCACTCCTCCAGTGAGGCAGTTGGCAACTTACATCCCGCCCATCAGCATAACAAGGCTCCCTGTTCTCCAGGGCCTGTCTTGCCTTTCTGGTTTTTACACATTTTGTGGATGTCCCTTTTGACCGGTGGGAAGTGATACTTCTTTGAGGTGCAGATTTGCATTGCCCGCTTGCTTGCTTGGCCAAAAAGGGCGTATGCGTTTTCTCCTGAATATATTCAGGAGAAAACGCATACGCCCTTTTTGGCCAAGTGCATCATTGTCGAAGTTGTGCCCCTCTTCCTGTGCTTTACAGGCGATTCTAACGTACCTCTTGAAATCTGTTTCCTGCTATTCTGCCTCGCATTCAAGTCCGCCTCGTTGCCTTCCCTCAACAGATTTTTGGACGATAGTTGGCCTTGATTACTCTGCCAGTTTGTGAATTGCTGTGCCCCTGAGCTCCATTTTTCAACTCGTTTTTTGTGAGCTGAACGCAAGTCCAAACATTTGGTTCAGGACCTATACTGGTTCCCGGTGGGTGGCTGAGACTTTGGTGAATTCTTCTTCCTGCCGGGAAATTAGAGTGACATGTGCCCATCCAAATGCCTAACAGCTACTCTCTCATTGGTTCTCCCTCTTCCCTTTCCTCCTCTGCCAAATGGGCAACCTGTGTGAACCAGGAGCTTAAAGGGGCTGTCTCTCCAAGTTGGGAGATTGATAGTAAAGCTGTTGGAACGTCAAACCGGAGCACCAGGAGAGGGACTCTTCGTTGAGTTTTAGAAACCTTTCGTATTCACAGTGTGTCCATTCTCTAGGTTTCCCGTACATGTTATAGCTGTAGTAATATTCCCTTCAACCTGGAGAGGTGGGACCCATGGAATGGTTGCCATGCATTATTGCTTTAAAGGGTCTGCCTTTGCTCACCCAATCTCACCAATCCTCTCAGTCCCAAGTGTCCAGCCTCATGCCACATCCAGCTGTCATCGTAGATAGGGTCATTCCAGGTTGCATCAGAGACCCTGAAGGAATTGTAAAGAATTTCCCTGTTTCTTTGTTCTGTTTTTGAAATTCCTTTTTAGAGTGGGTTTGAGCTGATTCTCGCTGCCATGTTTATGCCAGTCTAGACACACTTGATTCCCTTACGGAGACATATCAATACATAGGTTTTAAGATTCTTACTAGTCAGATCTATTCCTCTGCGGGAAATATGGGGTTTTGAGTCCCTTTCACTGAGGAAGGTGTAGGTCTTGTCTATTCCATAGTTGGTTTTTGGAACAGTACCTGTGCTTATATCAAACTCTGGTTTGATGCATCACCCCACCTCTCCTTCCCCCTTAAGCAGGCATAAGAGTGTTTTCTAAATGTGAGACTCTGTTCTCTTTGCTAACTCAGTTCATGTGTAGCCAGGTTTACAGGATCTTCCTAAGTGATATCTTATGATAAGTTTCTTTTCCTGTGTGACTTCTTTCCCTTAGAATCATCGTACCTGAATCCACTCATTTTGCTGCTACTGGTCTTATGACATTGATTTCGTGGCTGAGGGATATTCCATCGTACGTAAGTTCCACAATGTTTGGAACCATTTTTATATTTCCTGGGATATTTCAGGTGTACCCAGGTTGAGGTTCTTGTAAGCAGTGCAGCCCTCAATTTGGGGGTGGCTCTGTCTTATGGATTTTCAGTTTTCCCAAGGTATATTCCCTAGACTGGAAGTGCCCTTGGCTCTGTAGCTCTGTTGTTTACTTGTTTTAGGGAACACAATGCACTCCTCCAGTGAGGCAGTTGGCAACTTACATCCCGCCCATCAGCATAACAAGGCTCCCTGTTCTCCAGGGCCTGTCTTGCCTTTCTGGTTTTTACACATTTTGTGGATGTCCCTTTTGACCGGTGGGAAGTGATACTTCTTTGAGGTGCAGATTTGCATTGCCCGCTTGCTTGCTTGGCCAAAAAGGGCGTATGCGTTTTCTCCTGAATATATTCAGGAGAAAACGCATACGCCCTTTTTGGCCAAGTGCATCATTGTCGAAGTTGTGCCCCTCTTCCTGTGCTTTACAGGCGATTCTAACGTACCTCTTGAAATCTGTTTCCTGCTATTCTGCCTCGCATTCAAGTCCACCTCGTTGCCTTCCCTCAACAGATTTTTGGACGATAGTTGGCCTTGATTACTCTGCCAGTTTGTGAATTGCTGTGCCCCTGAGCTCCATTTTTCAACTCGTTTTTTGTGAGCTGAACGCAAGTCCAAACATTTGGTTCAGGACCTATACTGGTTCCCGGTGGGTGGCTGAGACTTTGGTGAATTCTTCTTCCTGCCGGGAAATTAGAGTGACATGTGCCCATCCAAATGCCTAACAGCTACTCTCTCATTGGTTCTCCCTCTTCCCTTTCCTCCTCTGCCAAATGGGCAACCTGTGTGAACCAGGAGCTTAAAGGGGCTGTCTCTCCAAGTTGGGAGATTGATAGTAAAGCTGTTGGAACGTCAAACCGGAGCACCAGGAGAGGGACTCTTCGTTGAGTTTTAGAAACCTTTCGTATTCACAGTGTGTCCATTCTCTAGGTTTCCCGTACATGTTATAGCTGTAGTAATATTCCCTTCAACCTGGAGAGGTGGGACCCATGGAATGGTTGCCATGCATTATTGCTTTAAAGGGTCTGCATTTGCTCACCCAATCTCACCAATCCTCTCAGTCCCAAGTGTCCAGCCTCATGCCACATCCAGCTGTCATCGTAGATAGGGTCATTCCAGGTTGCATCAGAGACCCTGAAGGAATTGTAAAGAATTTCCCTGTTTCTTTGTTCTGTTTTTGAAATTCCTTTTTAGAGTGGGTTTGAGCTGATTCTCGCTGCCATGTTTATGCCAGTCTAGACACACTTGATTCCCTTACGGAGACATATCAATACATAGGTTTTAAGATTCTTACTAGTCAGATCTATTCCTCTGCGGGAAATATGGGGTTTTGAGTCCCTTTCACTGAGGAAGGTGTAGGTCTTGTCTATTCCATAGTTGGTTTTTGGAACAGTACCTGTGCTTATATCAAACTCTGGTTTGATGCATCACCCCACCTCTCCTTCCCCCTTAAGCAGGCATAAGAGTGTTTTCTAAATGTGAGACTCTGTTCTCTTTGCTAACTCAGTTCATGTGTAGCCAGGTTTACAGGATCTTCCTAAGTGATATCTTATGATAAGTTTCTTTTCCTGTGTGACTTCTTTCCCTTAGAATCATCGTACCTGAATCCACTCATTTTGCTGCTACTGGTCTTATGACATTGATTTCGTGGCTGAGGGATATTCCATCGTACGTAAGTTCCACAATGTTTGGAACCATTTTTATATTTCCTGGGATATTTCAGGTGTACCCAGGTTGAGGTTCTTGTAAGCAGTGCAGCCCTCAATTTGGGGGTGGCTCTGTCTTATGGATTTTCAGTTTTCCCAAGGTATATTCCCTAGACTGGAAGTGCCCTTGGCTCTGTAGCTCTGTTGTTTACTTGTTTTAGGGAACACAATGCACTCCTCCAGTGAGGCAGTTGGCAACTTACATCCCGCCCATCAGCATAACAAGGCTCCCTGTTCTCCAGGGCCTGTCTTGCCTTTCTGGTTTTTACACATTTTGTGGATGTCCCTTTTGACCGGTGGGAAGTGATACTTCTTTGAGGTGCAGATTTGCATTGCCCGCTTGCTTGCTTGGCCAAAAAGGGCGTATGCGTTTTCTCCTGAATATATTCAGGAGAAAACGCATACGCCCTTTTTGGCCAAGTGCATCATTGTCGAAGTTGTGCCCCTCTTCCTGTGCTTTACAGGCGATTCTAACGTACCTCTTGAAATCTGTTTCCTGCTATTCTGCCTCGCATTCAAGTCCGCCTCGTTGCCTTCCCTCAACAGATTTTTGGACGATAGTTGGCCTTGATTACTCTGCCAGTTTGTGAATTGCTGTGCCCCTGAGCTCCATTTTTCAACTCGTTTTTTGTGAGCTGAACGCAAGTCCAAACATTTGGTTCAGGACCTATACTGGTTCCCGGTGGGTGGCTGAGACTTTGGTGAATTCTTCTTCCTGCCGGGAAATTAGAGTGACATGTGCCCATCCAAATGCCTAACAGCTACTCTCTCATTGGTTCTCCCTCTTCCCTTTCCTCCTCTGCCAAATGGGCAACCTGTGTGAACCAGGAGCTTAAAGGGGCTGTCTCTCCAAGTTGGGAGATTGATAGTAAAGCTGTTGGAACGTCAAACCGGAGCACCAGGAGAGGGACTCTTCGTTGAGTTTTAGAAACCTTTCGTATTCACAGTGTGTCCATTCTCTAGGTTTCCCGTACATGTTATAGCTGTAGTAATATTCCCTTCAACCTGGAGAGGTGGGACCCATGGAATGGTTGCCATGCATTATTGCTTTAAAGGGTCTGCATTTGCTCACCCAATCTCACCAATCCTCTCAGTCCCAAGTGTCCAGCCTCATGCCACATCCAGCTGTCATCGTAGATAGGGTCATTCCAGGTTGCATCAGAGACCCTGAAGGAATTGTAAAGAATTTCCCTGTTTCTTTGTTCTGTTTTTGAAATTCCTTTTTAGAGTGGGTTTGAGCTGATTCTCGCTGCCATGTTTATGCCAGTCTAGACACACTTGATTCCCTTACGGAGACATATCAATACATAGGTTTTAAGATTCTTACTAGTCAGATCTATTCCTCTGCGGGAAATATGGGGTTTTGAGTCCCTTTCACTGAGGAAGGTGTAGGTCTTGTCTATTCCATAGTTGGTTTTTGGAACAGTACCTGTGCTTATATCAAACTCTGGTTTGATGCATCACCCCACCTCTCCTTCCCCCTTAAGCAGGCATAAGAGTGTTTTCTAAATGTGAGACTCTGTTCTCTTTGCTAACTCAGTTCATGTGTAGCCAGGTTTACAGGATCTTCCTAAGTGATATCTTATGATAAGTTTCTTTTCCTGTGTGACTTCTTTCCCTTAGAATCATCGTACCTGAATCCACTCATTTTGCTGCTACTGGTCTTATGACATTGATTTCGTGGCTGAGGGATATTCCATCGTACGTAAGTTCCACAATGTTTGGAACCATTTTTATATTTCCTGGGATATTTCAGGTGTACCCAGGTTGAGGTTCTTGTAAGCAGTGCAGCCCTCAATTTGGGGGTGGCTCTGTCTTATGGATTTTCAGTTTTCCCAAGGTATATTCCCTAGACTGGAAGTGCCCTTGGCTCTGTAGCTCTGTTGTTTACTTGTTTTAGGGAACACAATGCACTCCTCCAGTGAGGCAGTTGGCAACTTACATCCCGCCCATCAGCATAACAAGGCTCCCTGTTCTCCAGGGCCTGTCTTGCCTTTCTGGTTTTTACACATTTTGTGGATGTCCCTTTTGACCGGTGGGAAGTGATACTTCTTTGAGGTGCAGATTTGCATTGCCCGCTTGCTTGCTTGGCCAAAAAGGGCGTATGCGTTTTCTCCTGAATATATTCAGGAGAAAACGCATACGCCCTTTTTGGCCAAGTGCATCATTGTCGAAGTTGTGCCCCTCTTCCTGTGCTTTACAGGCGATTCTAACGTACCTCTTGAAATCTGTTTCCTGCTATTCTGCCTCGCATTCAAGTCCGCCTCGTTGCCTTCCCTCAACAGATTTTTGGACGATAGTTGGCCTTGATTACTCTGCCAGTTTGTGAATTGCTGTGCCCCTGAGCTCCATTTTTCAACTCGTTTTTTGTGAGCTGAACGCAAGTCCAAACATTTGGTTCAGGACCTATACTGGTTCCCGGTGGGTGGCTGAGACTTTGGTGAATTCTTCTTCCTGCCGGGAAATTAGAGTGACATGTGCCCATCCAAATGCCTAACAGCTACTCTCTCATTGGTTCTCCCTCTTCCCTTTCCTCCTCTGCCAAATGGGCAACCTGTGTGAACCAGGAGCTTAAAGGGGCTGTCTCTCCAAGTTGGGAGATTGATAGTAAAGCTGTTGGAACGTCAAACCGGAGCACCAGGAGAGGGACTCTTCGTTGAGTTTTAGAAACCTTTCGTATTCACAGTGTGTCCATTCTCTAGGTTTCCCGTACATGTTATAGCTGTAGTAATATTCCCTTCAACCTGGAGAGGTGGGACCCATGGAATGGTTGCCATGCATTATTGCTTTAAAGGGTCTGCCTTTGCTCACCCAATCTCACCAATCCTCTCAGTCCCAAGTGTCCAGCCTCATGCCACATCCAGCTGTCATCGTAGATAGGGTCATTCCAGGTTGCATCAGAGACCCTGAAGGAATTGTAAAGAATTTCCCTGTTTCTTTGTTCTGTTTTTGAAATTCCTTTTTAGAGTGGGTTTGAGCTGATTCTCGCTGCCATGTTTATGCCAGTCTAGACACACTTGATTCCCTTACGGAGACATATCAATACATAGGTTTTAAGATTCTTACTAGTCAGATCTATTCCTCTGCGGGAAATATGGGGTTTTGAGTCCCTTTCACTGAGGAAGGTGTAGGTCTTGTCTATTCCATAGTTGGTTTTTGGAACAGTACCTGTGCTTATATCAAACTCTGGTTTGATGCATCACCCCACCTCTCCTTCCCCCTTAAGCAGGCATAAGAGTGTTTTCTAAATGTGAGACTCTGTTCTCTTTGCTAACTCAGTTCATGTGTAGCCAGGTTTACAGGATCTTCCTAAGTGATATCTTATGATAAGTTTCTTTTCCTGTGTGACTTCTTTCCCTTAGAATCATCGTACCTGAATCCACTCATTTTGCTGCTACTGGTCTTATGACATTGATTTCGTGGCTGAGGGATATTCCATCGTACGTAAGTTCCACAATGTTTGGAACCATTTTTATATTTCCTGGGATATTTCAGGTGTACCCAGGTTGAGGTTCTTGTAAGCAGTGCAGCCCTCAATTTGGGGGTGGCTCTGTCTTATGGATTTTCAGTTTTCCCAAGGTATATTCCCTAGACTGGAAGTGCCCTTGGCTCTGTAGCTCTGTTGTTTACTTGTTTTAGGGAACACAATGCACTCCTCCAGTGAGGCAGTTGGCAACTTACATCCCGCCCATCAGCATAACAAGGCTCCCTGTTCTCCAGGGCCTGTCTTGCCTTTCTGGTTTTTACACATTTTGTGGATGTCCCTTTTGACCGGTGGGAAGTGATACTTCTTTGTGGTGCAGATTTGCATTGCCCGCTTGCTTGCTTGGCCAAAAAGGGCGTATGCGTTTTCTCCTGAATATATTCAGGAGAAAACGCATACGCCCTTTTTGGCCAAGTGCATCATTGTCGAAGTTGTGCCCCTCTTCCTGTGCTTTACAGGCGATTCTAACGTACCTCTTGAAATCTGTTTCCTGCTATTCTGCCTCGCATTCAAGTCCGCCTCGTTGCCTTCCCTCAACAGATTTTTGGACGATAGTTGGCCTTGATTACTCTGCCAGTTTGTGAATTGCTGTGCCCCTGAGCTCCATTTTTCAACTCGTTTTTTGTGAGCTGAACGCAAGTCCAAACATTTGGTTCAGGACCTATACTGGTTCCCGGTGGGTGGCTGAGACTTTGGTGAATTCTTCTTCCTGCCGGGAAATTAGAGTGACATGTGCCCATCCAAATGCCTAACAGCTACTCTCTCATTGGTTCTCCCTCTTCCCTTTCCTCCTCTGCCAAATGGGCAACCTGTGTGAACCAGGAGCTTAAAGGGGCTGTCTCTCCAAGTTGGGAGATTGATAGTAAAGCTGTTGGAACGTCAAACCGGAGCACCAGGAGAGGGACTCTTCGTTGAGTTTTAGAAACCTTTCGTATTCACAGTGTGTCCATTCTCTAGGTTTCCCGTACATGTTATAGCTGTAGTAATATTCCCTTCAACCTGGAGAGGTGGGACCCATGGAATGGTTGCCATGCATTATTGCTTTAAAGGGTCTGCATTTGCTCACCCAATCTCACCAATCCTCTCAGTCCCAAGTGTCCAGCCTCATGCCACATCCAGCTGTCATCGTAGATAGGGTCATTCCAGGTTGCATCAGAGACCCTGAAGGAATTGTAAAGAATTTCCCTGTTTCTTTGTTCTGTTTTTGAAATTCCTTTTTAGAGTGGGTTTGAGCTGATTCTCGCTGCCATGTTTATGCCAGTCTAGACACACTTGATTCCCTTACGGAGACATATCAATACATAGGTTTTAAGATTCTTACTAGTCAGATCTATTCCTCTGCGGGAAATATGGGGTTTTGAGTCCCTTTCACTGAGGAAGGTGTAGGTCTTGTCTATTCCATAGTTGGTTTTTGGAACAGTACCTGTGCTTATATCAAACTCTGGTTTGATGCATCACCCCACCTCTCCTTCCCCCTTAAGCAGGCATAAGAGTGTTTTCTAAATGTGAGACTCTGTTCTCTTTGCTAACTCAGTTCATGTGTGGCCAGGTTTACAGGATCTTCCTAAGTGATATCTTATGATAAGTTTCTTTTCCTGTGTGACTTCTTTCCCTTAGAATCATCGTACCTGAATCCACTCATTTTGCTGCTACTGGTCTTATGACATTGATTTCGTGGCTGAGGGATATTCCATCGTACGTAAGTTCCACAATGTTTGGAACCATTTTTATATTTCCTGGGATATTTCAGGTGTACCCAGGTTGAGGTTCTTGTAAGCAGTGCAGCCCTCAATTTGGGGGTGGCTCTGTCTTATGGATTTTCAGTTTTCCCAAGGTATATTCCCTAGACTGGAAGTGCCCTTGGCTCTGTAGCTCTGTTGTTTACTTGTTTTAGGGAACACAATGCACTCCTCCAGTGAGGCAGTTGGCAACTTACATCCCGCCCATCAGCATAACAAGGCTCCCTGTTCTCCAGGGCCTGTCTTGCCTTTCTGGTTTTTACACATTTTGTGGATGTCCCTTTTGACCGGTGGGAAGTGATACTTCTTTGTGGTGCAGATTTGCATTGCCCGCTTGCTTGCTTGGCCAAAAAGGGCGTATGCGTTTTCTCCTGAATATATTCAGGAGAAAACGCATACGCCCTTTTTGGCCAAGTGCATCATTGTCGAAGTTGTGCCCCTCTTCCTGTGCTTTACAGGCGATTCTAACGTACCTCTTGAAATCTGTTTCCTGCTATTCTGCCTCGCATTCAAGTCCGCCTCGTTGCCTTCCCTCAACAGATTTTTGGACGATAGTTGGCCTTGATTACTCTGCCAGTTTGTGAATTGCTGTGCCCCTGAGCTCCATTTTTCAACTCGTTTTTTGTGAGCTGAACGCAAGTCCAAACATTTGGTTCAGGACCTATACTGGTTCCCGGTGGGTGGCTGAGACTTTGGTGAATTCTTCTTCCTGCCGGGAAATTAGAGTGACATGTGCCCATCCAAATGCCTAACAGCTACTCTCTCATTGGTTCTCCCTCTTCCCTTTCCTCCTCTGCCAAATGGGCAACCTGTGTGAACCAGGAGCTTAAAGGGGCTGTCTCTCCAAGTTGGGAGATTGATAGTAAAGCTGTTGGAACGTCAAACCGGAGCACCAGGAGAGGGACTCTTCGTTGAGTTTTAGAAACCTTTCGTATTCACAGTGTGTCCATTCTCTAGGTTTCCCGTACATGTTATAGCTGTAGTAATATTCCCTTCAACCTGGAGAGGTGGGACCCATGGAATGGTTGCCATGCATTATTGCTTTAAAGGGTCTGCATTTGCTCACCCAATCTCACCAATCCTCTCAGTCCCAAGTGTCCAGCCTCATGCCACATCCAGCTGTCATCGTAGATAGGGTCATTCCAGGTTGCATCAGAGACCCTGAAGGAATTGTAAAGAATTTCCCTGTTTCTTTGTTCTGTTTTTGAAATTCCTTTTTAGAGTGGGTTTGAGCTGATTCTCGCTGCCATGTTTATGCCAGTCTAGACACACTTGATTCCCTTACGGAGACATATCAATACATAGGTTTTAAGATTCTTACTAGTCAGATCTATTCCTCTGCGGGAAATATGGGGTTTTGAGTCCCTTTCACTGAGGAAGGTGTAGGTCTTGTCTATTCCATAGTTGGTTTTTGGAACAGTACCTGTGCTTATATCAAACTCTGGTTTGATGCATCACCCCACCTCTCCTTCCCCCTTAAGCAGGCATAAGAGTGTTTTCTAAATGTGAGACTCTGTTCTCTTTGCTAACTCAGTTCATGTGTGGCCAGGTTTACAGGATCTTCCTAAGTGATATCTTATGATAAGTTTCTTTTCCTGTGTGACTTCTTTCCCTTAGAATCATCGTACCTGAATCCACTCATTTTGCTGCTACTGGTCTTAGGACATTGATTTCGTGGCTGAGGGATATTCCATCGTACGTAAGTTCCACAATGTTTGGGACCATTTTTATATTTCCTGGGATATTTCAGGTGTACCCAGGTTGAGGTTCTTGTAAGCAGTGCAGCCCTCAATTTGGGGGTGGCTCTGTCTTATGGATTTTCAGTTTTCCCAAGGTATATTCCCTAGACTGGAAGTGCCCTTGGCTCTGTAGCTCTGTTGTTTACTTGTTTTAGGGAACACAATGCACTCCTCCAGTGAGGCAGTTGGCAACTTACATCCCGCCCATCAGCATAACAAGGCTCCCTGTTCTCCAGGGCCTGTCTTGCCTTTCTGGTTTTTACACATTTTGTGGATGTCCCTTTTGACCGGTGGGAAGTGATACTTCTTTGAGGTGCAGATTTGCATTGCCCGCTTGCTTGCTTGGCCAAAAAGGGCGTATGCGTTTTCTCCTGAATATATTCAGGAGAAAACGCATACGCCCTTTTTGGCCAAGTGCATCATTGTCGAAGTTGTGCCCCTCTTCCTGTGCTTTACAGGCGATTCTAACGTACCTCTTGAAATCTGTTTCCTGCTATTCTGCCTCGCATTCAAGTCCGCCTCGTTGCCTTCCCTCAACAGATTTTTGGACGATAGTTGGCCTTGATTACTCTGCCAGTTTGTGAATTGCTGTGCCCCTGAGCTCCATTTTTCAACTCGTTTTTTGTGAGCTGAACGCAAGTCCAAACATTTGGTTCAGGACCTATACTGGTTCCCGGTGGGTGGCTGAGACTTTGGTGAATTCTTCTTCCTGCCGGGAAATTAGAGTGACATGTGCCCATCCAAATGCCTAACAGCTACTCTCTCATTGGTTCTCCCTCTTCCCTTTCCTCCTCTGCCAAGTGGGCAACCTGTGTGAACCAGGAGCTTAAAGGGGCTGTCTCTCCAAGTTGGGAGATTGATAGTAAAGCTGTTGGAACGTCAAACCGGAGCACCAGGAGAGGGACTCTTCGTTGAGTTTTAGAAACCTTTCGTATTCACAGTGTGTCCATTCTCTAGGTTTCCCGTACATGTTATAGCTGTAGTAATATTCCCTTCAACCTGGAGAGGTGGGACCCATGGAATGGTTGCCATGCATTATTGCTTTAAAGGGTCTGCATTTGCTCACCCAATCTCACCAATCCTCTCAGTCCCAAGTGTCCAGCCTCATGCCACATCCAGCTGTCATCGTAGATAGGGTCATTCCAGGTTGCATCAGAGACCCTGAAGGAATTGTAAAGAATTTCCCTGTTTCTTTGTTCTGTTTTTGAAATTCCTTTTTAGAGTGGGTTTGAGCTGATTCTCGCTGCCATGTTTATGCCAGTCTAGACACACTTGATTCCCTTACGGAGACATATCAATACATAGGTTTTAAGATTCTTACTAGTCAGATCTATTCCTCTGCGGGAAATATGGGGTTTTGAGTCCCTTTCACTGAGGAAGGTGTAGGTCTTGTCTATTCCATAGTTGGTTTTTGGAACAGTACCTGTGCTTATATCAAACTCTGGTTTGATGCATCACCCCACCTCTCCTTCCCCCTTAAGCAGGCATAAGAGTGTTTTCTAAATGTGAGACTCTGTTCTCTTTGCTAACTCAGTTCATGTGTGGCCAGGTTTACAGGATCTTCCTAAGTGATATCTTATGATAAGTTTCTTTTCCTGTGTGACTTCTTTCCCTTAGAATCATCGTACCTGAATCCACTCATTTTGCTGCTACTGGTCTTATGACATTGATTTCGTGGCTGAGGGATATTCCATCGTACGTAAGTTCCACAATGTTTGGGACCATTTTTATATTTCCTGGGATATTTCAGGTGTACCCAGGTTGAGGTTCTTGTAAGCAGTGCAGCCCTCAATTTGGGGGTGGCTCTGTCTTATGGATTTTCAGTTTTCCCAAGGTATATTCCCTAGACTGGAAGTGCCCTTGGCTCTGTAGCTCTGTTGTTTACTTGTTTTAGGGAACACAATGCACTCCTCCAGTGAGGCAGTTGGCAACTTACATCCCGCCCATCAGCATAACAAGGCTCCCTGTTCTCCAGGGCCTGTCTTGCCTTTCTGGTTTTTACACATTTTGTGGATGTCCCTTTTGACCGGTGGGAAGTGATACTTCTTTGTGGTGCAGATTTGCATTGCCCGCTTGCTTGCTTGGCCAAAAAGGCCGTATGCGTTTTCTCCTGAATATATTCAGGAGAAAACGCATACGCCCTTTTTGGCCAAGTGCATCATTGTCGAAGTTGTGCCCCTCTTCCTGTGCTTTACAGGCGATTCTAACGTACCTCTTGAAATCTGTTTCCTGCTATTCTGCCTCGCATTCAAGTCCGCCTCGTTGCCTTCCCTCAACAGATTTTTGGACGATAGTTGGCCTTGATTACTCTGCCAGTTTGTGAATTGCTGTGCCCCTGAGCTCCATTTTTCAACTCGTTTTTTGTGAGCTGAACGCAAGTCCAAACATTTGGTTCAGGACCTATACTGGTTCCCGGTGGGTGGCTGAGACTTTGGTGAATTCTTCTTCCTGCCGGGAAATTAGAGTGACATGTGCCCATCCAAATGCCTAACAGCTACTCTCTCATTGGTTCTCCCTCTTCCCTTTCCTCCTCTGCCAAATGGGCAACCTGTGTGAACCAGGAGCTTAAAGGGGCTGTCTCTCCAAGTTGGGAGATTGATAGTAAAGCTGTTGGAACGTCAAACCGGAGCACCAGGAGAGGGACTCTTCGTTGAGTTTTAGAAACCTTTCGTATTCACAGTGTGTCCATTCTCTAGGTTTCCCGTACATGTTATAGCTGTAGTAATATTCCCTTCAACCTGGAGAGGTGGGACCCATGGAATGGTTGCCATGCATTATTGCTTTAAAGGGTCTGCCTTTGCTCACCCAATCTCACCAATCCTCTCAGTCCCAAGTGTCCAGCCTCATGCCACATCCAGCTGTCATCGTAGATAGGGTCATTCCAGGTTGCATCAGAGACCCTGAAGGAATTGTAAAGAATTTCCCTGTTTCTTTGTTCTGTTTTTGAAATTCCTTTTTAGAGTGGGTTTGAGCTGATTCTCGCTGCCATGTTTATGCCAGTCTAGACACACTTGATTCCCTTACGGAGACATATCAATACCTAGGTTTTAAGATCCTTACTAGTCAGATCTATTCCTCTGCGGGAAATATGGGGTTTTGAGTCCCTTTCACTGAGGAAGGTGTAGGTCTTGTCTATTCCATAGTTGGTTTTTGGAACAGTACCTGTGCTTATATCAAACTCTGGTTTGATGCATCACCCCACCTCTCCTTCCCCCTTAAGCAGGCATAAGAGTGTTTTCTAAATGTGAGACTCTGTTCTCTTTGCTAACTCAGTTCATGTGTGGCCAGGTTTACAGGATCTTCCTAAGTGATATCTTATGATAAGTTTCTTTTCCTGTGTGACTTCTTTCCCTTAGAATCATCGTACCTGAATCCACTCATTTTGCTGCTACTGGTCTTATGACATTGATTTCGTGGCTGAGGGATATTCCATCGTACGTAAGTTCCACAATGTTTGGAACCATTTTTATATTTCCTGGGATATTTCAGGTGTACCCAGGTTGAGGTTCTTGTAAGCAGTGCAGCCCTCAATTTGGGGGTGGCTCTGTCTTATGGATTTTCAGTTTTCCCAAGGTATATTCCCTAGACTGGAAGTGCCCTTGGCTCTGTAGCTCTGTTGTTTACTTGTTTTAGGGAACACAATGCACTCCTCCAGTGAGGCAGTTGGCAACTTACATCCCGCCCATCAGCATAACAAGGCTCCCTGTTCTCCAGGGCCTGTCTTGCCTTTCTGGTTTTTACACATTTTGTGGATGTCCCTTTTGACCGGTGGGAAGTGATACTTCTTTGTGGTGCAGATTTGCATTGCCCGCTTGCTTGCTTGGCCAAAAAGGGCGTATGCGTTTTCTCCTGAATATATTCAGGAGAAAACGCATACGCCCTTTTTGGCCAAGTGCATCATTGTCGAAGTTGTGCCCCTCTTCCTGTGCTTTACAGGCGATTCTAACGTACCTCTTGAAATCTGTTTCCTGCTATTCTGCCTCGCATTCAAGTCCGCCTCGTTGCCTTCCCTCAACAGATTTTTGGACGATAGTTGGCCTTGATTACTCTGCCGGTTTGTGAATTGCTGTGCCCCTGAGCTCCATTTTTCAACTCGTTTTTTGTGAGCTGAACGCAAGTCCAAACATTTGGTTCAGGACCTATACTGGTTCCCGGTGGGTGGCTGAGACTTTGGTGAATTCTTCTTCCTGCCGGGAAATTAGAGTGACATGTGCCCATCCAAATGCCTAACAGCTACTCTCTCATTGGTTCTCCCTCTTCCCTTTCCTCCTCTGCCAAATGGGCAACCTGTGTGAACCAGGAGCTTAAAGGGGCTGTCTCTCCAAGTTGGGAGATTGATAGTAAAGCTGTTGGAACGTCAAACCGGAGCACCAGGAGAGGGACTCTTCGTTGAGTTTTAGAAACCTTTCGTATTCACAGTGTGTCCATTCTCTAGGTTTCCCGTACATGTTATAGCTGTAGTAATATTCCCTTCAACCTGGAGAGGTGGGACCCATGGAATGGTTGCCATGCATTATTGCTTTAAAGGGTCTGCATTTGCTCACCCAATCTCACCAATCCTCTCAGTCCCAAGTGTCCAGCCTCATGCCACATCCAGCTGTCATCGTAGATAGGGTCATTCCAGGTTGCATCAGAGACCCTGAAGGAATTGTAAAGAATTTCCCTGTTTCTTTGTTCTGTTTTTGAAATTCCTTTTTAGAGTGGGTTTGAGCTGATTCTCGCTGCCATGTTTATGCCAGTCTAGACACACTTGATTCCCTTACGGAGACATATCAATACATAGGTTTTAAGATTCTTACTAGTCAGATCTATTCCTCTGCGGGAAATATGGGGTTTTGAGTCCCTTTCACTGAGGAAGGTGTAGGTCTTGTCTATTCCATAGTTGGTTTTTGGAACAGTACCTGTGCTTATATCAAACTCTGGTTTGATGCATCACCCCACCTCTCCTTCCCCCTTAAGCAGGCATAAGAGTGTTTTCTAAATGTGAGACTCTGTTCTCTTTGCTAACTCAGTTCATGTGTGGCCATGTTTACAGGATCTTCCTAAGTGATATCTTATGATAAGTTTCTTTTCCTGTGTGACTTCTTTCCCTTAGAATCATCGTACCTGAATCCACTCATTTTGCTGCTACTGGTCTTATGACATTGATTTCGTGGCTGAGGGATATTCCATCGTACGTAAGTTCCACAATGTTTGGGACCATTTTTATATTTCCTGGGATATTTCAGGTGTACCCAGGTTGAGGTTCTTGTAAGCAGTGCAGCCCTCAATTTGGGGGTGGCTCTGTCTTATGGATTTTCAGTTTTCCCAAGGTATATTCCCTAGACTGGAAGTGCCCTTGGCTCTGTAGCTCTGTTGTTTACTTGTTTTAGGGAACACAATGCACTCCTCCAGTGAGGCAGTTGGCAACTTACATCCCGCCCATCAGCATAACAAGGCTCCCTGTTCTCCAGGGCCTGTCTTGCCTTTCTGGTTTTTACACATTTTGTGGATGTCCCTTTTGACCGGTGGGAAGTGATACTTCTTTGTGGTGCAGATTTGCATTGCCCGCTTGCTTGCTTGGCCAAAAAGGGCGTATGCGTTTTCTCCTGAATATATTCAGGAGAAAACGCATACGCCCTTTTTGGCCAAGTGCATCATTGTCGAAGTTGTGCCCCTCTTCCTGTGCTTTACAGGCGATTCTAACGTACCTCTTGAAATCTGTTTCCTGCTATTCTGCCTCGCATTCAAGTCCGCCTCGTTGCCTTCCCTCAACAGATTTTTGGACGATAGTTGGCCTTGATTACTCTGCCAGTTTGTGAATTGCTGTGCCCCTGAGCTCCATTTTTCAACTCGTTTTTTGTGAGCTGAACGCAAGTCCAAACTTTTGGTTCAGGACCTATACTGGTTCCCGGTGGGTGGCTGAGACTTTGGTGAATTCTTCTTCCTGCCGGGAAATTAGAGTGACATGTGCCCATCCAAATGCCTAACAGCTACTCTCTCATTGGTTCTCCCTCTTCCCTTTCCTCCTCTGCCAAATGGGCAACCTGTGTGAACCAGGAGCTTAAAGGGGCTGTCTCTCCAAGTTGGGAGATTGATAGTAAAGCTGTTGGAACGTCAAACCGGAGCACCAGGAGAGGGACTCTTCGTTGAGTTTTAGAAACCTTTCGTATTCACAGTGTGTCCATTCTCTAGGTTTCCCGTACATGTTATAGCTGTAGTAATATTCCCTTCAACCTGGAGAGGTGGGACCCATGGAATGGTTGCCATGCATTATTGCTTTAAAGGGTCTGCCTTTGCTCACCCAATCTCACCAATCCTCTCAGTCCCAAGTGTCCAGCCTCATGCCACATCCAGCTGTCATCGTAGATAGGGTCATTCCAGGTTGCATCAGAGACCCTGAAGGAATTGTAAAGAATTTCCCTGTTTCTTTGTTCTGTTTTTGAAATTCCTTTTTAGAGTGGGTTTGAGCTGATTCTCGCTGCCATGTTTATGCCAGTCTAGACACACTTGATTCCCTTACGGAGACATATCAATACATAGGTTTTAAGATTCTTACTAGTCAGATCTATTCCTCTGCGGGAAATATGGGGTTTTGAGTCCCTTTCACTGAGGAAGGTGTAGGTCTTGTCTATTCCATAGTTGGTTTTTGGAACAGTACCTGTGCTTATATCAAACTCTGGTTTGATGCATCACCCCACCTCTCCTTCCCCCTTAAGCAGGCATAAGAGTGTTTTCTAAATGTGAGACTCTGTTCTCTTTGCTAACTCAGTTCATGTGTGGCCATGTTTACAGGATCTTCCTAAGTGATATCTTATGATAAGTTTCTTTTCCTGTGTGACTTCTTTCCCTTAGAATCATCGTACCTGAATCCACTCATTTTGCTGCTACTGGTCTTATGACATTGATTTCGTGGCTGAGGGATATTCCATCGTACGTAAGTTCCACAATGTTTGGGACCATTTTTATATTTCCTGGGATATTTCAGGTGTACCCAGGTTGAGGTTCTTGTAAGCAGTGCAGCCCTCAATTTGGGGGTGGCTGTGTCTTATGGATTTTCAGTTTTCCCAAGGTATATTCCCTAGACTGGAAGTGCCCTTGGCTCTGTAGCTCTGTTGTTTACTTGTTTTAGGGAACACAATGCACTCCTCCAGTGAGGCAGTTGGCAACTTACATCCCGCCCATCAGCATAACAAGGCTCCCTGTTCTCCAGGGCCTGTCTTGCCTTTCTGGTTTTTACACATTTTGTGGATGTCCCTTTTGACCGGTGGGAAGTGATACTTCTTTGTGGTGCAGATTTGCATTGCCCGCTTGCTTGCTTGGCCAAAAAGGGCGTATGCGTTTTCTCCTGAATATATTCAGGAGAAAACGCATACGCCCTTTTTGGCCAAGTGCATCATTGTCGAAGTTGTGCCCCTCTTCCTGTGCTTTACAGGCGATTCTAACGTACCTCTTGAAATCTGTTTCCTGCTATTCTGCCTCGCATTCAAGTCCGCCTCGTTGCCTTCCCTCAACAGATTTTTGGACGATAGTTGGCCTTGATTACTCTGCCAGTTTGTGAATTGCTGTGCCCCTGAGCTCCATTTTTCAACTCGTTTTTTGTGAGCTGAACGCAAGTCCAAACTTTTGGTTCAGGACCTATACTGGTTCCCGGTGGGTGGCTGAGACTTTGGTGAATTCTTCTTCCTGCCGGGAAATTAGAGTGACATGTGCCCATCCAAATGCCTAACAGCTACTCTCTCATTGGTTCTCCCTCTTCCCTTTCCTCCTCTGCCAAATGGGCAACCTGTGTGAACCAGGAGCTTAAAGGGGCTGTCTCTCCAAGTTGGGAGATTGATAGTAAAGCTGTTGGAATGTCAAACCGGAGCACCAGGAGAGGGACTCTTCGTTGAGTTTTAGAAACCTTTCGTATTCACAGTGTGTCCATTCTCTAGGTTTCCCGTACATGTTATAGCTGTAGTAATATTCCCTTCAACCTGGAGAGGTGGGACCCATGGAATGGTTGCCATGCATTATTGCTTTAAAGGGTCTGCATTTGCTCACCCAATCTCACCAATCCTCTCAGTCCCAAGTGTCCAGCCTCATGCCACATCCAGCTGTCATCGTAGATAGGGTCATTCCAGGTTGCATCAGAGACCCTGAAGGAATTGTAAAGAATTTCCCTGTTTCTTTGTTCTGTTTTTGAAATTCCTTTTTAGAGTGGGTTTGAGCTGATTCTCGCTGCCATGTTTATGCCAGTCTAGACACACTTGATTCCCTTACGGAGACATATCAATACATAGGTTTTAAGATTCTTACTAGTCAGATCTATTCCTCTGCGGGAAATATGGGGTTTTGAGTCCCTTTCACTGAGGAAGGTGTAGGTCTTGTCTATTCCATAGTTGGTTTTTGGAACAGTACCTGTGCTTATATCAAACTCTGGTTTGATGCATCACCCCACCTCTCCTTCCCCCTTAAGCAGGCATAAGAGTGTTTTCTAAATGTGAGACTCTGTTCTCTTTGCTAACTCAGTTCATGTGTGGCCATGTTTACAGGATCTTCCTAAGTGATATCTTATGATAAGTTTCTTTTCCTGTGTGACTTCTTTCCCTTAGAATCATCGTACCTGAATCCACTCATTTTGCTGCTACTGGTCTTATGACATTGATTTCGTGGCTGAGGGATATTCCATCGTACGTAAGTTCCACAATGTTTGGGACCATTTTTATATTTCCTGGGATATTTCAGGTGTACCCAGGTTGAGGTTCTTGTAAGCAGTGCAGCCCTCAATTTGGGGGTGGCTCTGTCTTATGGATTTTCAGTTTTCCCAAGGTATATTCCCTAGACTGGAAGTGCCCTTGGCTCTGTAGCTCTGTTGTTTACTTGTTTTAGGGAACACAATGCACTCCTCCAGTGAGGCAGTTGGCAACTTACATCCCGCCCATCAGCATAACAAGGCTCCCTGTTCTCCAGGGCCTGTCTTGCCTTTCTGGTTTTTACACATTTTGTGGATGTCCCTTTTGACCGGTGGGAAGTGATACTTCTTTGTGGTGCAGATTTGCATTGCCCGCTTGCTTGCTTGGCCAAAAAGGGCGTATGCGTTTTCTCCTGAATATATTCAGGAGAAAACGCATACGCCCTTTTTGGCCAAGTGCATCATTGTCGAAGTTGTGCCCCTCTTCCTGTGCTTTACAGGCGATTCTAACGTACCTCTTGAAATCTGTTTCCTGCTATTCTGCCTCGCATTCAAGTCCGCCTCGTTGCCTTCCCTCAACAGATTTTTGGACGATAGTTGGCCTTGATTACTCTGCCAGTTTGTGAATTGCTGTGCCCCTGAGCTCCATTTTTCAACTCGTTTTTTGTGAGCTGAACGCAAGTCCAAACATTTGGTTCAGGACCTATACTGGTTCCCGGTGGGTGGCTGAGACTTTGGTGAATTCTTCTTCCTGCCGGGAAATTAGAGTGACATGTGCCCATCCAAATGCCTAACAGCTACTCTCTCATTGGTTCTCCCTCTTCCCTTTCCTCCTCTGCCAAATGGGCAACCTGTGTGAACCAGGAGCTTAAAGGGGCTGTCTCTCCAAGTTGGGAGATTGATAGTAAAGCTGTTGGAACGTCAAACCGGAGCACCAGGAGAGGGACTCTTCGTTGAGTTTTAGAAACCTTTCGTATTCACAGTGTGTCCATTCTCTAGGTTTCCCGTACATGTTATAGCTGTAGTAATATTCCCTTCAACCTGGAGAGGTGGGACCCATGGAATGGTTGCCATGCATTATTGCTTTAAAGGGTCTGCCTTTGCTCACCCAATCTCACCAATCCTCTCAGTCCCAAGTGTCCAGCCTCATGCCACATCCAGCTGTCATCGTAGATAGGGTCATTCCAGGTTGCATCAGAGACCCTGAAGGAATTGTAAAGAATTTCCCTGTTTCTTTGTTCTGTTTTTGAAATTCCTTTTTAGAGTGGGTTTGAGCTGATTCTCGCTGCCATGTTTATGCCAGTCTAGACACACTTGATTCCCTTACGGAGACATATCAATACATAGGTTTTAAGATTCTTACTAGTCAGATCTATTCCTCTGCGGGAAATATGGGGTTTTGAGTCCCTTTCACTGAGGAAGGTGTAGGTCTTGTCTATTCCATAGTTGGTTTTTGGAACAGTACCTGTGCTTATATCAAACTCTGGTTTGATGCATCACCCCACCTCTCCTTCCCCCTTAAGCAGGCATAAGAGTGTTTTCTAAATGTGAGACTCTGTTCTCTTTGCTAACTCAGTTCATGTGTGGCCATGTTTACAGGATCTTCCTAAGTGATATCTTATGATAAGTTTCTTTTCCTGTGTGACTTCTTTCCCTTAGAATCATCGTACCTGAATCCACTCATTTTGCTGCTACTGGTCTTATGACATTGATTTCGTGGCTGAGGGATATTCCATCGTACGTAAGTTCCACAATGTTTGGGACCATTTTTATATTTCCTGGGATATTTCAGGTGTACCCAGGTTGAGGTTCTTGTAAGCAGTGCAGCCCTCAATTTGGGGGTGGCTGTGTCTTATGGATTTTCAGTTTTCCCAAGGTATATTCCCTAGACTGGAAGTGCCCTTGGCTCTGTAGCTCTGTTGTTTACTTGTTTTAGGGAACACAATGCACTCCTCCAGTGAGGCAGTTGGCAACTTACATCCCGCCCATCAGCATAACAAGGCTCCCTGTTCTCCAGGGCCTGTCTTGCCTTTCTGGTTTTTACACATTTTGTGGATGTCCCTTTTGACCGGTGGGAAGTGATACTTCTTTGTGGTGCAGATTTGCATTGCCCGCTTGCTTGCTTGGCCAAAAAGGGCGTATGCGTTTTCTCCTGAATATATTCAGGAGAAAACGCATACGCCCTTTTTGGCCAAGTGCATCATTGTCGAAGTTGTGCCCCTCTTCCTGTGCTTTACAGGCGATTCTAACGTACCTCTTGAAATCTGTTTCCTGCTATTCTGCCTCGCATTCAAGTCCGCCTCGTTGCCTTCCCTCAACAGATTTTTGGACGATAGTTGGCCTTGATTACTCTGCCAGTTTGTGAATTGCTGTGCCCCTGAGCTCCATTTTTCAACTCGTTTTTTGTGAGCTGAACGCAAGTCCAAACTTTTGGTTCAGGACCTATACTGGTTCCCGGTGGGTGGCTGAGACTTTGGTGAATTCTTCTTCCTGCCGGGAAATTAGAGTGACATGTGCCCATCCAAATGCCTAACAGCTACTCTCTCATTGGTTCTCCCTCTTCCCTTTCCTCCTCTGCCAAATGGGCAACCTGTGTGAACCAGGAGCTTAAAGGGGCTGTCTCTCCAAGTTGGGAGATTGATAGTAAAGCTGTTGGAACGTCAAACCGGAGCACCAGGAGAGGGACTCTTCGTTGAGTTTTAGAAACCTTTCGTATTCACAGTGTGTCCATTCTCTAGGTTTCCCGTACATGTTATAGCTGTAGTAATATTCCCTTCAACCTGGAGAGGTGGGACCCATGGAATGGTTGCCATGCATTATTGCTTTAAAGGGTCTGCATTTGCTCACCCAATCTCACCAATCCTCTCAGTCCCAAGTGTCCAGCCTCATGCCACATCCAGCTGTCATCGTAGATAGGGTCATTCCAGGTTGCATCAGAGACCCTGAAGGAATTGTAAAGAATTTCCCTGTTTCTTTGTTCTGTTTTTGAAATTCCTTTTTAGAGTGGGTTTGAGCTGATTCTCGCTGCCATGTTTATGCCAGTCTAGACACACTTGATTCCCTTACGGAGACATATCAATACATAGGTTTTAAGATTCTTACTAGTCAGATCTATTCCTCTGCGGGAAATATGGGGTTTTGAGTCCCTTTCACTGAGGAAGGTGTAGGTCTTGTCTATTCCATAGTTGGTTTTTGGAACAGTACCTGTGCTTATATCAAACTCTGGTTTGATGCATCACCCCACCTCTCCTTCCCCCTTAAGCAGGCATAAGAGTGTTTTCTAAATGTGAGACTCTGTTCTCTTTGCTAACTCAGTTCATGTGTGGCCATGTTTACAGGATCTTCCTAAGTGATATCTTATGATAAGTTTCTTTTCCTGTGTGACTTCTTTCCCTTAGAATCATCGTACCTGAATCCACTCATTTTGCTGCTACTGGTCTTATGACATTGATTTCGTGGCTGAGGGATATTCCATCGTACGTAAGTTCCACAATGTTTGGGACCATTTTTATATTTCCTGGGATATTTCAGGTGTACCCAGGTTGAGGTTCTTGTAAGCAGTGCAGCCCTCAATTTGGGGGTGGCTCTGTCTTATGGATTTTCAGTTTTCCCAAGGTATATTCCCTAGACTGGAAGTGCCCTTGGCTCTGTAGCTCTGTTGTTTACTTGTTTTAGGGAACACAATGCACTCCTCCAGTGAGGCAGTTGGCAACTTACATCCCGCCCATCAGCATAACAAGGCTCCCTGTTCTCCAGGGCCTGTCTTGCCTTTCTGGTTTTTACACATTTTGTGGATGTCCCTTTTGACCGGTGGGAAGTGATACTTCTTTGTGGTGCAGATTTGCATTGCCCGCTTGCTTGCTTGGCCAAAAAGGGCGTATGCGTTTTCTCCTGAATATATTCAGGAGAAAACGCATACGCCCTTTTTGGCCAAGTGCATCATTGTCGAAGTTGTGCCCCTCTTCCTGTGCTTTACAGGCGATTCTAACGTACCTCTTGAAATCTGTTTCCTGCTATTCTGCCTCGCATTCAAGTCCGCCTCGTTGCCTTCCCTCAACAGATTTTTGGACGATAGTTGGCCTTGATTACTCTGCCAGTTTGTGAATTGCTGTGCCCCTGAGCTCCATTTTTCAACTCGTTTTTTGTGAGCTGAACGCAAGTCCAAACATTTGGTTCAGGACCTATACTGGTTCCCGGTGGGTGGCTGAGACTTTGGTGAATTCTTCTTCCTGCCGGGAAATTAGAGTGACATGTGCCCATCCAAATGCCTAACAGCTACTCTCTCATTGGTTCTCCCTCTTCCCTTTCCTCCTCTGCCAAATGGGCAACCTGTGTGAACCAGGAGCTTAAAGGGGCTGTCTCTCCAAGTTGGGAGATTGATAGTAAAGCTGTTGGAACGTCAAACCGGAGCACCAGGAGAGGGACTCTTCGTTGAGTTTTAGAAACCTTTCGTATTCACAGTGTGTCCATTCTCTAGGTTTCCCGTACATGTTATAGCTGTAGTAATATTCCCTTCAACCTGGAGAGGTGGGACCCATGGAATGGTTGCCATGCATTATTGCTTTAAAGGGTCTGCATTTGCTCACCCAATCTCACCAATCCTCTCAGTCCCAAGTGTCCAGCCTCATGCCACATCCAGCTGTCATCGTAGATAGGGTCATTCCAGGTTGCATCAGAGACCCTGAAGGAATTGTAAAGAATTTCCCTGTTTCTTTGTTCTGTTTTTGAAATTCCTTTTTAGAGTGGGTTTGAGCTGATTCTCGCTGCCATGTTTATGCCAGTCTAGACACACTTGATTCCCTTACGGAGACATATCAATACATAGGTTTTAAGATTCTTACTAGTCAGATCTATTCCTCTGCGGGAAATATGGGGTTTTGAGTCCCTTTCACTGAGGAAGGTGTAGGTCTTGTCTATTCCATAGTTGGTTTTTGGAACAGTACCTGTGCTTATATCAAACTCTGGTTTGATGCATCACCCCACCTCTCCTTCCCCCTTAAGCAGGCATAAGAGTGTTTTCTAAATGTGAGACTCTGTTCTCTTTGCTAACTCAGTTCATGTGTGGCCATGTTTACAGGATCTTCCTAAGTGATATCTTATGATAAGTTTCTTTTCCTGTGTGACTTCTTTCCCTTAGAATCATCGTACCTGAATCCACTCATTTTGCTGCTACTGGTCTTATGACATTGATTTCGTGGCTGAGGGATATTCCATCGTACGTAAGTTCCACAATGTTTGGGACCATTTTTATATTTCCTGGGATATTTCAGGTGTACCCAGGTTGAGGTTCTTGTAAGCAGTGCAGCCCTCAATTTGGGGGTGGCTGTGTCTTATGGATTTTCAGTTTTCCCAAGGTATATTCCCTAGACTGGAAGTGCCCTTGGCTCTGTAGCTCTGTTGTTTACTTGTTTTAGGGAACACAATGCACTCCTCCAGTGAGGCAGTTGGCAACTTACATCCCGCCCATCAGCATAACAAGGCTCCCTGTTCTCCAGGGCCTGTCTTGCCTTTCTGGTTTTTACACATTTTGTGGATGTCCCTTTTGACCGGTGGGAAGTGATACTTCTTTGTGGTGCAGATTTGCATTGCCCGCTTGCTTGCTTGGCCAAAAAGGGCGTATGCGTTTTCTCCTGAATATATTCAGGAGAAAACGCATACGCCCTTTTTGGCCAAGTGCATCATTGTCGAAGTTGTGCCCCTCTTCCTGTGCTTTACAGGCGATTCTAACGTACCTCTTGAAATCTGTTTCCTGCTATTCTGCCTCGCATTCAAGTCCGCCTCGTTGCCTTCCCTCAACAGATTTTTGGACGATAGTTGGCCTTGATTACTCTGCCAGTTTGTGAATTGCTGTGCCCCTGAGCTCCATTTTTCAACTCGTTTTTTGTGAGCTGAACGCAAGTCCAAACATTTGGTTCAGGACCTATACTGGTTCCTGGTGGGTGGCTGAGACTTTGGTGAATTCTTCTTCCTGCCGGGAAATTAGAGTGACATGTGCCCATCCAAATGCCTAACAGCTACTCTCTCATTGGTTCTCCCTCTTCCCTTTCCTCCTCTGCCAAATGGGCAACCTGTGTGAACCAGGAGCTTAAAGGGGCTGTCTCTCCAAGTTGGGAGATTGATAGTAAAGCTGTTGGAACGTCAAACCGGAGCACCAGGAGAGGGACTCTTCGTTGAGTTTTAGAAACCTTTCGTATTCACAGTGTGTCCATTCTCTAGGTTTCCCGTACATGTTATAGCTGTAGTAATATTCCCTTCAACCTGGAGAGGTGGGACCCATGGAATGGTTGCCATGCATTATTGCTTTAAAGGGTCTGCCTTTGCTCACCCAATCTCACCAATCCTCTCAGTCCCAAGTGTCCAGCCTCATGCCACATCCAGCTGTCATCGTAGATAGGGTCATTCCAGGTTGCATCAGAGACCCTGAAGGAATTGTAAAGAATTTCCCTGTTTCTTTGTTCTGTTTTTGAAATTCCTTTTTAGAGTGGGTTTGAGCTGATTCTCGCTGCCATGTTTATGCCAGTCTAGACACACTTGATTCCCTTACGGAGACATATCAATACATAGGTTTTAAGATTCTTACTAGTCAGATCTATTCCTCTGCGGGAAATATGGGGTTTTGAGTCCCTTTCACTGAGGAAGGTGTAGGTCTTGTCTATTCCATAGTTGGTTTTTGGAACAGTACCTGTGCTTATATCAAACTCTGGTTTGATGCATCACCCCACCTCTCCTTCCCCCTTAAGCAGGCATAAGAGTGTTTTCTAAATGTGAGACTCTGTTCTCTTTGCTAACTCAGTTCATGTGTGGCCATGTTTACAGGATCTTCCTAAGTGATATCTTATGATAAGTTTCTTTTCCTGTGTGACTTCTTTCCCTTAGAATCATCGTACCTGAATCCACTCATTTTGCTGCTACTGGTCTTATGACATTGATTTCGTGGCTGAGGGATATTCCATCGTACGTAAGTTCCACAATGTTTGGGACCATTTTTATATTTCCTGGGATATTTCAGGTGTACCCAGGTTGAGGTTCTTGTAAGCAGTGCAGCCCTCAATTTGGGGGTGGCTCTGTCTTATGGATTTTCAGTTTCCCCAAGGTATATTCCCTAGACTGGAAGTGCCCTTGGCTCTGTAGCTCTGTTGTTTACTTGTTTTAGGGAACACAATGCACTCCTCCAGTGAGGCAGTTGGCAACTTACATCCCGCCCATCAGCATAACAAGGCTCCCTGTTCTCCAGGGCCTGTCTTGCCTTTCTGGTTTTTACACATTTTGTGGATGTCCCTTTTGACCGGTGGGAAGTGATACTTCTTTGTGGTGCAGATTTGCATTGCCCGCTTGCTTGCTTGGCCAAAAAGGGCGTATGCGTTTTCTCCTGAATATATTCAGGAGAAAACGCATACGCCCTTTTTGGCCAAGTGCATCATTGTCGAAGTTGTGCCCCTCTTCCTGTGCTTTACAGGCGATTCTAACGTACCTCTTGAAATCTGTTTCCTGCTATTCTGCCTCGCATTCAAGTCTGCCTCGTTGCCTTCCCTCAACAGATTTTTGGACGATAGTTGGCCTTGATTACTCTGCCAGTTTGTGAATTGCTGTGCCCCTGAGCTCCATTTTTCAACTCGTTTTTTGTGAGCTGAACGCAAGTCCAAACATTTGGTTCAGGACCTATACTGGTTCCCGGTGGGTGGCTGAGACTTTGGTGAATTCTTCTTCCTGCCGGGAAATTAGAGTGACATGTGCCCATCCAAATGCCTAACAGCTACTCTCTCATTGGTTCTCCCTCTTCCCTTTCCTCCTCTGCCAAATGGGCAACCTGTGTGAACCAGGAGCTTAAAGGGGCTGTCTCTCCAAGTTGGGAGATTGATAGTAAAGCTGTTGGAACGTCAAACCGGAGCACCAGGAGAGGGACTCTTCGTTGAGTTTTAGAAACCTTTCGTATTCACAGTGTGTCCATTCTCTAGGTTTCCCGTACATGTTATAGCTGTAGTAATATTCCCTTCAACCTGGAGAGGTGGGACCCATGGAATGGTTGCCATGCATTATTGCTTTAAAGGGTCTGCATTTGCTCACCCAATCTCACCAATCCTCTCAGTCCCAAGTGTCCAGCCTCATGCCACATCCAGCTGTCATCGTAGATAGGGTCATTCCAGGTTGCATCAGAGACCCTGAAGGAATTGTAAAGAATTTCCCTGTTTCTTTGTTCTGTTTTTGAAATTCCTTTTTAGAGTGGGTTTGAGCTGATTCTCGCTGCCATGTTTATGCCAGTCTAGACACACTTGATTCCCTTACGGAGACATATCAATACATAGGTTTTAAGATTCTTACTAGTCAGATCTATTCCTCTGCGGGAAATATGGGGTTTTGAGTCCCTTTCACTGAGGAAGGTGTAGGTCTTGTCTATTCCATAGTTGGTTTTTGGAACAGTACCTGTGCTTATATCAAACTCTGGTTTGATGCATCACCCCACCTCTCCTTCCCCCTTAAGCAGGCATAAGAGTGTTTTCTAAATGTGAGACTCTGTTCTCTTTGCTAACTCAGTTCATGTGTGGCCATGTTTACAGGATCTTCCTAAGTGATATCTTATGATAAGTTTCTTTTCCTGTGTGACTTCTTTCCCTTAGAATCATCGTACCTGAATCCACTCATTTTGCTGCTACTGGTCTTATGACATTGATTTCGTGGCTGAGGGATATTCCATCGTACGTAAGTTCCACAATGTTTGGGACCATTTTTATATTTCCTGGGATATTTCAGGTGTACCCAGGTTGAGGTTCTTGTAAGCAGTGCAGCCCTCAATTTGGGGGTGGCTCTGTCTTATGGATTTTCAGTTTTCCCAAGGTATATTCCCTAGACTGGAAGTGCCCTTGGCTCTGTAGCTCTGTTGTTTACTTGTTTTAGGGAACACAATGCACTCCTCCAGTGAGGCAGTTGGCAACTTACATCCCGCCCATCAGCATAACAAGGCTCCCTGTTCTCCAGGGCCTGTCTTGCCTTTCTGGTTTTTACACATTTTGTGGATGTCCCTTTTGACCGGTGGGAAGTGATACTTCTTTGAGGTGCAGATTTGCATTGCCCGCTTGCTTGCTTGGCCAAAAAGGGCGTATGCGTTTTCTCCTGAATATATTCAGGAGAAAACGCATACGCCCTTTTTGGCCAAGTGCATCATTGTCGAAGTTGTGCCCCTCTTCCTGTGCTTTACAGGCGATTCTAACGTACCTCTTGAAATCTGTTTCCTGCTATTCTGCCTCGCATTCAAGTCCGCCTCGTTGCCTTCCCTCAACAGATTTTTGGACGATAGTTGGCCTTGATTACTCTGCCAGTTTGTGAATTGCTGTGCCCCTGAGCTCCATTTTTCAACTCGTTTTTTGTGAGCTGAACGCAAGTCCAAACATTTGGTTCAGGACCTATACTGGTTCCCGGTGGGTGGCTGAGACTTTGGTGAATTCTTCTTCCTGCTGGGAAATTAGAGTGACATGTGCCCATCCAAATGCCTAACAGCTACTCTCTCATTGGTTCTCCCTCTTCCCTTTCCTCCTCTGCCAAATGGGCAACCTGTGTGAACCAGGAGCTTAAAGGGGCTGTCTCTCCAAGTTGGGAGATTGATAGTAAAGCTGTTGGAACGTCAAACCGGAGCACCAGGAGAGGGACTCTTCGTTGAGTTTTAGAAACCTTTCGTATTCACAGTGTGTCCATTCTCTAGGTTTCCCGTACATGTTATAGCTGTAGTAATATTCCCTTCAACCTGGAGAGGTGGGACCCATGGAATGGTTGCCATGCATTATTGCTTTAAAGGGTCTGCCTTTGCTCACCCAATCTCACCAATCCTCTCAGTCCCAAGTGTCCAGCCTCATGCCACATCCAGCTGTCATCGTAGATAGGGTCATTCCAGGTTGCATCAGAGACCCTGAAGGAATTGTAAAGAATTTCCCTGTTTCTTTGTTCTGTTTTTGAAATTCCTTTTTAGAGTGGGTTTGAGCTGATTCTCGCTGCCATGTTTATGCCAGTCTAGACACACTTGATTCCCTTACGGAGACATATCAATACATAGGTTTTAAGATTCTTACTAGTCAGATCTATTCCTCTGCGGGAAATATGGGGTTTTGAGTCCCTTTCACTGAGGAAGGTGTAGGTCTTGTCTATTCCATAGTTGGTTTTTGGAACAGTACCTGTGCTTATATCAAACTCTGGTTTGATGCATCACCCCACCTCTCCTTCCCCCTTAAGCAGGCATAAGAGTGTTTTCTAAATGTGAGACTCTGTTCTCTTTGCTAACTCAGTTCATGTGTGGCCATGTTTACAGGATCTTCCTAAGTGATATCTTATGATAAGTTTCTTTTCCTGTGTGACTTCTTTCCCTTAGAATCATCGTACCTGAATCCACTCATTTTGCTGCTACTGGTCTTATGACATTGATTTCGTGGCTGAGGGATATTCCATCGTACGTAAGTTCCACAATGTTTGGGACCATTTTTATATTTCCTGGGATATTTCAGGTGTACCCAGGTTGAGGTTCTTGTAAGCAGTGCAGCCCTCAATTTGGGGGTGGCTCTGTCTTATGGATTTTCAGTTTTCCCAAGGTATATTCCCTAGACTGGAAGTGCCCTTGGCTCTGTAGCTCTGTTGTTTACTTGTTTTAGGGAACACAATGCACTCCTCCAGTGAGGCAGTTGGCAACTTACATCCCGCCCATCAGCATAACAAGGCTCCCTGTTCTCCAGGGCCTGTCTTGCCTTTCTGGTTTTTACACATTTTGTGGATGTCCCTTTTGACCGGTGGGAAGTGATACTTCTTTGAGGTGCAGATTTGCATTGCCCGCTTGCTTGCTTGGCCAAAAAGGGCGTATGCGTTTTCTCCTGAATATATTCAGGAGAAAACGCATACGCCCTTTTTGGCCCAGTGCATCATTGTCGAAGTTGTGCCCCTCTTCCTGTGCTTTACAGGCGATTCTAACGTACCTCTTGAAATCTGTTTCCTGCTATTCTGCCTCGCATTCAAGTCCGCCTCGTTGCCTTCCCTCAACAGATTTTTGGACGATAGTTGGCCTTGATTACTCTGCCAGTTTGTGAATTGCTGTGCCCCTGAGCTCCATTTTTCAACTCGTTTTTTTGTGAGCTGAACGCAAGTCCAAACATTTGGTTCAGGACCTATACTGGTTCCCGGTGGGTGGCTGAGACTTTGGTGAATTCTTCTTCCTGCCGGGAAATTAGAGTGACATGTGCCCATCCAAATGCCTAACAGCTACTCTCTCATTGGTTCTCCCTCTTCCCTTTCCTCCTCTGCCAAATGGGCAACCTGTGTGAACCAGGAGCTTAAAGGGGCTGTCTCTCCAAGTTGGGAGATTGATAGTAAAGCTGTTGGAACGTCAAACCGGAGCACCAGGAGAGGGACTCTTCGTTGAGTTTTAGAAACCTTTCGTATTCACAGTGTGTCCATTCTCTAGGTTTCCCGTACATGTTATAGCTGTAGTAATATTCCCTTCAACCTGGAGAGGTGGGACCCATGGAATGGTTGCCATGCATTATTGCTTTAAAGGGTCTGCCTTTGCTCACCCAATCTCACCAATCCTCTCAGTCCCAAGTGTCCAGCCTCATGCCACATCCAGCTGTCATCGTAGATAGGGTCATTCCAGGTTGCATCAGAGACCCTGAAGGAATTGTAAAGAATTTCCCTGTTTCTTTGTTCTGTTTTTGAAATTCCTTTTTAGAGTGGGTTTGAGCTGATTCTCGCTGCCATGTTTATGCCAGTCTAGACACACTTGATTCCCTTACGGAGACATATCAATACCTAGGTTTTAAGATCCTTACTAGTCAGATCTATTCCTCTGCGGGAAATATGGGGTTTTGAGTCCCTTTCACTGAGGAAGGTGTAGGTCTTGTCTATTCCATAGTTGGTTTTTGGAACAGTACCTGTGCTTATATCAAAGTCTGGTTTGATGCATCACCCCACCTCTCCTTCCCCCTTAAGCAGGCATAAGAGTGTTTTCTAAATGTGAGACTCTGTTCTCTTTCCTAACTCAGTTCATGTGTAGCCAGGTTTACAGGATCTTCCTAAGTGATATCTTATGATAAGTTTCTTTTCCTGTGTGACTTCTTTCCCTTAGAATCATCGTACCTGAATCCACTCATTTTGCTGCTACTGGTCTTATGACATTGATTTCGTGGCTGAGGGATATTCCATCGTACGTAAGTTCCACAATGTTTGGGACCATTTTTATATTTCCTGGGATATTTCAGGTGTACCCAGGTTGAGGTTCTTGTAAGCAGTGCAGCCCTCAATTTGGGGGTGGCTCTGTGTTATGGATTTTCAGTTTTCCCAAGGTATATTCCCTAGACTGGAAGTGCCCTTGGCTCTGTAGCTCTGTTGTTTACTTGTTTTAGGGAACACAATGCACTCCTCCAGTGAGGCAGTTGGCAACTTACATCCCGCCCATCAGCATAACAAGGCTCCCTGTTCTCCAGGGCCTGTCTTGCCTTTCTGGTTTTTACACATTTTGTGGATGTCCCTTTTGACCGGTGGGAAGTGATACTTCTTTGAGGTGCAGATTTGCATTGCCCGCTTGCTTGCTTGGCCAAAAAGGGCGTATGCGTTTTCTCCTGAATATATTCAGGAGAAAACGCATACGCCCTTTTTGGCCCAGTGCATCATTGTCGAAGTTGTGCCCCTCTTCCTGTGCTTTACAGGCGATTCTAACGTACCTCTTGAAATCTGTTTCCTGCTATTCTGCCTCGCATTCAAGTCCGCCTCGTTGCCTTCCCTCAACAGATTTTTGGACGATAGTTGGCCTTGATTACTCTGCCAGTTTGTGAATTGCTGTGCCCCTGAGCTCCATTTTTCAACTCGTTTTTTTGTGAGCTGAACGCAAGTCCAAACATTTGGTTCAGGACCTATACTGGTTCCCGGTGGGTGGCTGAGACTTTGGTGAATTCTTCTTCCTGCCGGGAAATTAGAGTGACATGTGCCCATCCAAATGCCTAACAGCTACTCTCTCATTGGTTCTCCCTCTTCCCTTTCCTCCTCTGCCAAATGGGCAACCTGTGTGAACCAGGAGCTTAAAGGGGCTGTCTCTCCAAGTTGGGAGATTGATAGTAAAGCTGTTGGAACGTCAAACCGGAGCACCAGGAGAGGGACTCTTCGTTGAGTTTTAGAAACCTTTCGTATTCACAGTGTGTCCATTCTCTAGGTTTCCCGTACATGTTATAGCTGTAGTAATATTCCCTTCAACCTGGAGAGGTGGGACCCATGGAATGGTTGCCATGCATTATTGCTTTAAAGGGTCTGCCTTTGCTCACCCAATCTCACCAATCCTCTCAGTCCCAAGTGTCCAGCCTCATGCCACATCCAGCTGTCATCGTAGATAGGGTCATTCCAGGTTGCATCAGAGACCCTGAAGGAATTGTAAAGAATTTCCCTGTTTCTTTGTTCTGTTTTTGAAATTCCTTTTTAGAGTGGGTTTGAGCTGATTCTCGCTGCCATGTTTATGCCAGTCTAGACACACTTGATTCCCTTACGGAGACATATCAATACCTAGGTTTTAAGATCCTTACTAGTCAGATCTATTCCTCTGCGGGAAATATGGGGTTTTGAGTCCCTTTCACTGAGGAAGGTGTAGGTCTTGTCTATTCCATAGTTGGTTTTTGGAACAGTACCTGTGCTTATATCAAACTCTGGTTTGATGCATCACCCCACCTCTCCTTCCCCCTTAAGCAGGCATAAGAGTGTTTTCTAAATGTGAGACTCTGTTCTCTTTGCTAACTCAGTTCATGTGTAGCCATGTTTACAGGATCTTCCTAAGTGATATCTTATGATAAGTTTCTTTTCCTGTGTGACTTCTTTCCCTTAGAATCATCGTACCTGAATCCACTCATTTTGCTGCTACTGGTCTTATGACATTGATTTCGTGGCTGAGGGATATTCCATCGTACGTAAGTTCCACAATGTTTGGAACCATTTTTATATTTCCTGGGATATTTCAGGTGTACCCAGGTTGAGGTTCTTGTAAGCAGTGCAGCCCTCAATTTGGGGGTGGCTCTGTCTTATGGATTTTCAGTTTCCCCAAGGTATATTCCCTAGACTGGAAGTGCCCTTGGCTCTGTAGCTCTGTTGTTTACTTGTTTTAGGGAACACAATGCACTCCTCCAGTGAGGCAGTTGGCAACTTACATCCCGCCCATCAGCATAACAAGGCTCCCTGTTCTCCAGGGCCTGTCTTGCCTTTCTGGTTTTTACACATTTTGTGGATGTCCCTTTTGACCGGTGGGAAGTGATACTTCTTTGAGGTGCAGATTTGCATTGCCCGCTTGCTTGCTTGGCCAAAAAGGGCGTATGCGTTTTCTCCTGAATATATTCAGGAGAAAACGCATACGCCCTTTTTGGCCCAGTGCATCATTGTCGAAGTTGTGCCCCTCTTCCTGTGCTTTACAGGCGATTCTAACGTAGCTCTTGAAATCTGTTTCCTGCTATTCTGCCTCGCATTCAAGTCCGCCTCGTTGCCTTCCCTCAACAGATTTTTGGACGATAGTTGGCCTTGATTACTCTGCCAGTTTGTGAATTGCTGTGCCCCTGAGCTCCATTTTTCAACTCGTTTTTTGTGAGCTGAACGCAAGTCCAAACATTTGGTTCAGGACCTATACTGGTTCCCGGTGGGTGGCTGAGACTTTGGTGAATTCTTCTTCCTGCTGGGAAATTAGAGTGACATGTGCCCATCCAAATGCCTAACAGCTACTCTCTCATTGGTTCTCCCTCTTCCCTTTCCTCCTCTGCCAAATGGGCAACCTGTGTGAACCAGGAGCTTAAAGGGGCTGTCTCTCCAAGTTGGGAGATTGATAGTAAAGCTGTTGGAACGTCAAACCGGAGCACCAGGAGAGGGACTCTTCGTTGAGTTTTAGAAACCTTTCGTATTCACAGTGTGTCCATTCTCTAGGTTTCCCGTACATGTTATAGCTGTAGTAATATTCCCTTCAACCTGGAGAGGTGGGACCCATGGAATGGTTGCCATGCATTATTGCTTTAAAGGGTCTGCCTTTGCTCACCCAATCTCACCAATCCTCTCAGTCCCAAGTGTCCAGCCTCATGCCACATCCAGCTGTCATCGTAGATAGGGTCATTCCAGGTTGCATCAGAGACCCTGAAGGAATTGTAAAGAATTTCCCTGTTTCTTTGTTCTGTTTTTGAAATTCCTTTTTAGAGTGGGTTTGAGCTGATTCTCGCTGCCATGTTTATGCCAGTCTAGACACACTTGATTCCCTTACGGAGACATATCAATACATAGGTTTTAAGATTCTTACTAGTCAGATCTATTCCTCTGCGGGAAATATGGGGTTTTGAGTCCCTTTCACTGAGGAAGGTGTAGGTCTTGTCTATTCCATAGTTGGTTTTTGGAACAGTACCTGTGCTTATATCAAACTCTGGTTTGATGCATCACCCCACCTCTCCTTCCCCCTTAAGCAGGCATAAGAGTGTTTTCTAAATGTGAGACTCTGTTCTCTTTGCTAACTCAGTTCATGTGTGGCCATGTTTACAGGATCTTCCTAAGTGATATCTTATGATAAGTTTCTTTTCCTGTGTGACTTCTTTCCCTTAGAATCATCGTACCTGAATCCACTCATTTTGCTGCTACTGGTCTTATGACATTGATTTCGTGGCTGAGGGATATTCCATCGTACGTAAGTTCCACAATGTTTGGGACCATTTTTATATTTCCTGGGATATTTCAGGTGTACCCAGGTTGAGGTTCTTGTAAGCAGTGCAGCCCTCAATTTGGGGGTGGCTCTGTCTTATGGATTTTCAGTTTTCCCAAGGTATATTCCCTAGACTGGAAGTGCCCTTGGCTCTGTAGCTCTGTTGTTTACTTGTTTTAGGGAACACAATGCACTCCTCCAGTGAGGCAGTTGGCAACTTACATCCCGCCCATCAGCATAACAAGGCTCCCTGTTCTCCAGGGCCTGTCTTGCCTTTCTGGTTTTTACACATTTTGTGGATGTCCCTTTTGACCGGTGGGAAGTGATACTTCTTTGAGGTGCAGATTTGCATTGCCCGCTTGCTTGCTTGGCCAAAAAGGGCGTATGCGTTTTCTCCTGAATATATTCAGGAGAAAACGCATACGCCCTTTTTGGCCAAGTGCATCATTGTCGAAGTTGTGCCCCTCTTCCTGTGCTTTACAGGCGATTCTAACGTACCTCTTGAAATCTGTTTCCTGCTATTCTGCCTCGCATTCAAGTCCGCCTCGTTGCCTTCCCTCAACAGATTTTTGGACGATAGTTGGCCTTGATTACTCTGCCAGTTTGTGAATTGCTGTGCCCCTGAGCTCCATTTTTCAACTCGTTTTTTGTGAGCTGAACGCAAGTCCAAACATTTGGTTCAGGACCTATACTGGTTCCCGGTGGGTGGCTGAGACTTTGGTGAATTCTTCTTCCTGCTGGGAAATTAGAGTGACATGTGCCCATCCAAATGCCTAACAGCTACTCTCTCATTGGTTCTCCCTCTTCCCTTTCCTCCTCTGCCAAATGGGCAACCTGTGTGAACCAGGAGCTTAAAGGGGCTGTCTCTCCAAGTTGGGAGATTGATAGTAAAGCTGTTGGAACGTCAAACCGGAGCACCAGGAGAGGGACTCTTCGTTGAGTTTTAGAAACCTTTCGTATTCACAGTGTGTCCATTCTCTAGGTTTCCCGTACATGTTATAGCTGTAGTAATATTCCCTTCAACCTGGAGAGGTGGGACCCATGGAATGGTTGCCATGCATTATTGCTTTAAAGGGTCTGCCTTTGCTCACCCAATCTCACCAATCCTCTCAGTCCCAAGTGTCCAGCCTCATGCCACATCCAGCTGTCATCGTAGATAGGGTCATTCCAGGTTGCATCAGAGACCCTGAAGGAATTGTAAAGAATTTCCCTGTTTCTTTGTTCTGTTTTTGAAATTCCTTTTTAGAGTGGGTTTGAGCTGATTCTCGCTGCCATGTTTATGCCAGTCTAGACACACTTGATTCCCTTACGGAGACATATCAATACATAGGTTTTAAGATTCTTACTAGTCAGATCTATTCCTCTGCGGGAAATATGGGGTTTTGAGTCCCTTTCACTGAGGAAGGTGTAGGTCTTGTCTATTCCATAGTTGGTTTTTGGAACAGTACCTGTGCTTATATCAAACTCTGGTTTGATGCATCACCCCACCTCTCCTTCCCCCTTAAGCAGGCATAAGAGTGTTTTCTAAATGTGAGACTCTGTTCTCTTTGCTAACTCAGTTCATGTGTGGCCATGTTTACAGGATCTTCCTAAGTGATATCTTATGATAAGTTTCTTTTCCTGTGTGACTTCTTTCCCTTAGAATCATCGTACCTGAATCCACTCATTTTGCTGCTACTGGTCTTATGACATTGATTTCGTGGCTGAGGGATATTCCATCGTACGTAAGTTCCACAATGTTTGGGACCATTTTTATATTTCCTGGGATATTTCAGGTGTACCCAGGTTGAGGTTCTTGTAAGCAGTGCAGCCCTCAATTTGGGGGTGGCTCTGTCTTATGGATTTTCAGTTTTCCCAAGGTATATTCCCTAGACTGGAAGTGCCCTTGGCTCTGTAGCTCTGTTGTTTACTTGTTTTAGGGAACACAATGCACTCCTCCAGTGAGGCAGTTGGCAACTTACATCCCGCCCATCAGCATAACAAGGCTCCCTGTTCTCCAGGGCCTGTCTTGCCTTTCTGGTTTTTACACATTTTGTGGATGTCCCTTTTGACCGGTGGGAAGTGATACTTCTTTGAGGTGCAGATTTGCATTGCCCGCTTGCTTGCTTGGCCAAAAAGGGCGTATGCGTTTTCTCCTGAATATATTCAGGAGAAAACGCATACGCCCTTTTTGGCCCAGTGCATCATTGTCGAAGTTGTGCCCCTCTTCCTGTGCTTTACAGGCGATTCTAACGTACCTCTTGAAATCTGTTTCCTGCTATTCTGCCTCGCATTCAAGTCCGCCTCGTTGCCTTCCCTCAACAGATTTTTGGACGATAGTTGGCCTTGATTACTCTGCCAGTTTGTGAATTGCTGTGCCCCTGAGCTCCATTTTTCAACTCGTTTTTTTGTGAGCTGAACGCAAGTCCAAACATTTGGTTCAGGACCTATACTGGTTCCCGGTGGGTGGCTGAGACTTTGGTGAATTCTTCTTCCTGCCGGGAAATTAGAGTGACATGTGCCCATCCAAATGCCTAACAGCTACTCTCTCATTGGTTCTCCCTCTTCCCTTTCCTCCTCTGCCAAATGGGCAACCTGTGTGAACCAGGAGCTTAAAGGGGCTGTCTCTCCAAGTTGGGAGATTGATAGTAAAGCTGTTGGAACGTCAAACCGGAGCACCAGGAGAGGGACTCTTCGTTGAGTTTTAGAAACCTTTCGTATTCACAGTGTGTCCATTCTCTAGGTTTCCCGTACATGTTATAGCTGTAGTAATATTCCCTTCAACCTGGAGAGGTGGGACCCATGGAATGGTTGCCATGCATTATTGCTTTAAAGGGTCTGCCTTTGCTCACCCAATCTCACCAATCCTCTCAGTCCCAAGTGTCCAGCCTCATGCCACATCCAGCTGTCATCGTAGATAGGGTCATTCCAGGTTGCATCAGAGACCCTGAAGGAATTGTAAAGAATTTCCCTGTTTCTTTGTTCTGTTTTTGAAATTCCTTTTTAGAGTGGGTTTGAGCTGATTCTCGCTGCCATGTTTATGCCAGTCTAGACACACTTGATTCCCTTACGGAGACATATCAATACCTAGGTTTTAAGATCCTTACTAGTCAGATCTATTCCTCTGCGGGAAATATGGGGTTTTGAGTCCCTTTCACTGAGGAAGGTGTAGGTCTTGTCTATTCCATAGTTGGTTTTTGGAACAGTACCTGTGCTTATATCAAAGTCTGGTTTGATGCATCACCCCACCTCTCCTTCCCCCTTAAGCAGGCATAAGAGTGTTTTCTAAATGTGAGACTCTGTTCTCTTTCCTAACTCAGTTCATGTGTAGCCAGGTTTACAGGATCTTCCTAAGTGATATCTTATGATAAGTTTCTTTTCCTGTGTGACTTCTTTCCCTTAGAATCATCGTACCTGAATCCACTCATTTTGCTGCTACTGGTCTTATGACATTGATTTCGTGGCTGAGGGATATTCCATCGTACGTAAGTTCCACAATGTTTGGGACCATTTTTATATTTCCTGGGATATTTCAGGTGTACCCAGGTTGAGGTTCTTGTAAGCAGTGCAGCCCTCAATTTGGGGGTGGCTCTGTGTTATGGATTTTCAGTTTTCCCAAGGTATATTCCCTAGACTGGAAGTGCCCTTGGCTCTGTAGCTCTGTTGTTTACTTGTTTTAGGGAACACAATGCACTCCTCCAGTGAGGCAGTTGGCAACTTACATCCCGCCCATCAGCATAACAAGGCTCCCTGTTCTCCAGGGCCTGTCTTGCCTTTCTGGTTTTTACACATTTTGTGGATGTCCCTTTTGACCGGTGGGAAGTGATACTTCTTTGAGGTGCAGATTTGCATTGCCCGCTTGCTTGCTTGGCCAAAAAGGGCGTATGCGTTTTCTCCTGAATATATTCAGGAGAAAACGCATACGCCCTTTTTGGCCCAGTGCATCATTGTCGAAGTTGTGCCCCTCTTCCTGTGCTTTACAGGCGATTCTAACGTACCTCTTGAAATCTGTTTCCTGCTATTCTGCCTCGCATTCAAGTCCGCCTCGTTGCCTTCCCTCAACAGATTTTTGGACGATAGTTGGCCTTGATTACTCTGCCAGTTTGTGAATTGCTGTGCCCCTGAGCTCCATTTTTCAACTCGTTTTTTTGTGAGCTGAACGCAAGTCCAAACATTTGGTTCAGGACCTATACTGGTTCCCGGTGGGTGGCTGAGACTTTGGTGAATTCTTCTTCCTGCCGGGAAATTAGAGTGACATGTGCCCATCCAAATGCCTAACAGCTACTCTCTCATTGGTTCTCCCTCTTCCCTTTCCTCCTCTGCCAAATGGGCAACCTGTGTGAACCAGGAGCTTAAAGGGGCTGTCTCTCCAAGTTGGGAGATTGATAGTAAAGCTGTTGGAACGTCAAACCGGAGCACCAGGAGAGGGACTCTTCGTTGAGTTTTAGAAACCTTTCGTATTCACAGTGTGTCCATTCTCTAGGTTTCCCGTACATGTTATAGCTGTAGTAATATTCCCTTCAACCTGGAGAGGTGGGACCCATGGAATGGTTGCCATGCATTATTGCTTTAAAGGGTCTGCCTTTGCTCACCCAATCTCACCAATCCTCTCAGTCCCAAGTGTCCAGCCTCATGCCACATCCAGCTGTCATCGTAGATAGGGTCATTCCAGGTGGCATCAGAGACCCTGAAGGAATTGTAAAGAATTTCCCTGTTTCTTTGTTCTGTTTTTGAAATTCCTTTTTAGAGTGGGTTTGAGCTGATTCTCGCTGCCATGTTTATGCCAGTCTAGACACACTTGATTCCCTTACGGAGACATATCAATACCTAGGTTTTAAGATCCTTACTAGTCAGATCTATTCCTCTGCGGGAAATATGGGGTTTTGAGTCCCTTTCACTGAGGAAGGTGTAGGTCTTGTCTATTCCATAGTTGGTTTTTGGAACAGTACCTGTGCTTATATCAAACTCTGGTTTGATGCATCACCCCACCTCTCCTTCCCCCTTAAGCAGGCATAAGAGTGTTTTCTAAATGTGAGACTCTGTTCTCTTTGCTAACTCAGTTCATGTGTAGCCATGTTTACAGGATCTTCCTAAGTGATATCTTATGATAAGTTTCTTTTCCTGTGTGACTTCTTTCCCTTAGAATCATCGTACCTGAATCCACTCATTTTGCTGCTACTGGTCTTATGACATTGATTTCGTGGCTGAGGGATATTCCATCGTACGTAAGTTCCACAATGTTTGGAACCATTTTTATATTTCCTGGGATATTTCAGGTGTACCCAGGTTGAGGTTCTTGTAAGCAGTGCAGCCCTCAATTTGGGGGTGGCTCTGTCTTATGGATTTTCAGTTTCCCCAAGGTATATTCCCTAGACTGGAAGTGCCCTTGGCTCTGTAGCTCTGTTGTTTACTTGTTTTAGGGAACACAATGCACTCCTCCAGTGAGGCAGTTGGCAACTTACATCCCGCCCATCAGCATAACAAGGCTCCCTGTTCTCCAGGGCCTGTCTTGCCTTTCTGGTTTTTACACATTTTGTGGATGTCCCTTTTGACCGGTGGGAAGTGATACTTCTTTGAGGTGCAGATTTGCATTGCCCGCTTGCTTGCTTGGCCAAAAAGGGCGTATGCGTTTTCTCCTGAATATATTCAGGAGAAAACGCATACGCCCTTTTTGGCCCAGTGCATCATTGTCGAAGTTGTGCCCCTCTTCCTGTGCTTTACAGGCGATTCTAACGTACCTCTTGAAATCTGTTTCCTGCTATTCTGCCTCGCATTCAAGTCCGCCTCGTTGCCTTCCCTCAACAGATTTTTGGACGATAGTTGGCCTTGATTACTCTGCCAGTTTGTGAATTGCTGTGCCCCTGAGCTCCATTTTTCAACTCGTTTTTTGTGAGCTGAACGCAAGTCCAAACATTTGGTTCAGGACCTATACTGGTTCCCGGTGGGTGGCTGAGACTTTGGTGAATTCTTCTTCCTGCCGGGAAATTAGAGTGACATGTGCCCATCCAAATGCCTAACAGCTACTCTCTCATTGGTTCTCCCTCTTCCCTTTCCTCCTCTGCCAAATGGGCAACCTGTGTGAACCAGGAGCTTAAAGGGGCTGTCTCTCCAAGTTGGGAGATTGATAGTAAAGCTGTTGGAACGTCAAACCGGAGCACCAGGAGAGGGACTCTTCGTTGAGTTTTAGAAACCTTTCGTATTCACAGTGTGTCCATTCTCTAGGTTTCCCGTACATGTTATAGCTGTAGTAATATTCCCTTCAACCTGGAGAGGTGGGACCCATGGAATGGTTGCCATGCATTATTGCTTTAAAGGGTCTGCCTTTGCTCACCCAATCTCACCAATCCTCTCAGTCCCAAGTGTCCAGCCTCATGCCACATCCAGCTGTCATCGTAGATAGGGTCATTCCAGGTTGCATCAGAGACCCTGAAGGAATTGTAAAGAATTTCCCTGTTTCTTTGTTCTGTTTTTGAAATTCCTCTTTAGAGTGGGTTTGAGCTGATTCTCGCTGCCATGTTTATGCCAGTCTAGACACACTTGATTCCCTTACGGAGACATATCAATACATAGGTTTTAAGATTCTTACTAGTCAGATCTATTCCTCTGCGGGAAATATGGGGTTTTGAGTCCCTTTCACTGAGGAAGGTGTAGGTCTTGTCTATTCCATAGTTGGTTTTTGGAACAGTACCTGTGCTTATATCAAACTCTGGTTTGATGCATCACCCCACCTCTCCTTCCCCCTTAAGCAGGCATAAGAGTGTTTTCTAAATGTGAGACTCTGTTCTCTTTCCTAACTCAGTTCATGTGTAGCCAGGTTTACAGGATCTTCCTAAGTGATATCTTATGATAAGTTTCTTTTCCTGTGTGACTTCTTTCCCTTAGAATCATCGTACCTGAATCCACTCATTTTGCTGCTACTGGTCTTAGGACATTGATTTCGTGGCTGAGGGATATTCCATCGTACGTAAGTTCCACAATGTTTGGAACCATTTTTATATTTCCTGGGATATTTCAGGTGTACCCAGGTTGAGGTTCTTGGAAGCAGTGCAGCCCTCAATTTGGGGGTGGCTCTGTCTTATGGATTTTCAGTTTCCCCAAGGTATATTCCCTAGACTGGAAGTGCCCTTGGCTCTGTAGCTCTGTTGTTTACTTGTTTTAGGGAACACAATGCACTCCTCCAGTGAGGCAGTTGGCAAATTACATCCCGCCCATCAGCATAACAAGGCTCCCTGTTCTCCAGGGCCTGTCTTGCCTTTCTGGTTTTTACACATTTTGTGGATGTCCCTTTTGACCGGTGGGAAGTGATACTTCTTTGTAGTGCAGATTTGCATTGCCCGCTTGCTTGCTTGGCCAAAAAGGGCGTATGCGTTTTCTCCTGAATATATTCAGGAGAAAACGCATACGCCCTTTGTGGCCCAGTGCATCATTGTCGAAGCTGTGCCCCTCTTCCTGTGCTTTACAGGCGATTCTAACGTACCTCTTGAAATCTGTTTCCTGCTATTCTGCCTCGCATTCAAGTCCGCCTCGTTGCCTTCCCTCAACAGATTTTTGGACGATAGTTGGCCTTGATTACTCTGCCAGTTTGTGAATTGCTGTGCCCCTGAGCTCCATTTTTCAACTCGTTTTTTGTGAGCTGAACGCAAGTCCAAACATTTGGTTCAGGACCTATACTGGTTCCCGGTGGGTGGCTGAGACTTTGGTGAATTCTTCTTCCTGCCGGGAAATTAGAGTGACATGTGCCCATCCAAATGCCTAACAGCTACTCTCTCATTGGTTCTCCCTCTTCCCTTTCCTCCTCTGCCAAATGGGCAACCTGTGTGAACCAGGAGCTTAAAGGGGCTGTCTCTCCAAGTTGGGAGATTGATAGTAAAGCTGTTGGAAAGTCAAACCGGAGCACCAGGAGAGGGACTCTTCGTTGAGTTTTAGAAACCTTTCGTATTCACAGTGTGTCCATTCTCTAGGTTTCCCGTACATGTTATAGCTGTAGTAATATTCCCTTCAACCTGGAGAGGTGGGACCCATGGAATGGTTGCCATGCATTATTGCTTTAAAGGGTCTGCCTTTGCTCACCCAATCTCACCAATCCTCTCAGTCCCAAGTGTCCAGCCTCATGCCACATCCAGCTGTCATCGTAGATAGGGTCATTCCAGGTTGCATCAGAGACCCTGAAGGAATTGTAAAGAATTTCCCTGTTTCTTTGTTCTGTTTTTGAAATTCCTCTTTAGAGTGGGTTTGAGCTGATTCTCGCTGCCATGTTTATGCCAGTCTAGACACACTTGATTCCCTTACGGAGACATATCAATACATAGGTTTTAAGATTCTTACTAGTCAGATCTATTCCTCTGCGGGAAATATGGGGTTTTGAGTCCCTTTCACTGAGGAAGGTGTAGGTCTTGTCTATTCCATAGTTGGTTTTTGGAACAGTACCTGTGCTTATATCAAACTCTGGTTTGATGCATCACCCCACCTCTCCTTCCCCCTTAAGCAGGCATAAGAGTGTTTTCTAAATGTGAGACTCTGTTCTCTTTCCTAACTCAGTTCATGTGTAGCCAGGTTTACAGGATCTTCCTAAGTGATATCTTATGATAAGTTTCTTTTCCTGTGTGACTTCTTTCCCTTAGAATCATCGTACCTGAATCCACTCATTTTGCTGCTACTGGTCTTAGGACATTGATTTCGTGGCTGAGGGATATTCCATCGTACGTAAGTTCCACAATGTTTGGAACCATTTTTATATTTCCTGGGATATTTCAGGTGTACCCAGGTTGAGGTTCTTGTAAGCAGTGCAGCCCTCAATATGGGGGTGGCTCTGTCTTATGGATTTTCAGTTTCCCCAAGGTATATTCCCTAGACTGGAAGTGCCCTTGGCTCTGTAGCTCTGTTGTTTACTTGTTTTAGGGAACACAATGCACTCCTCCAGTGAGGCAGTTGGCAACTTACATCCCGCCCATCAGCATAACAAGGCTCCCTGTTCTCCAGGGCCTGTCTTGCCTTTCTGGTTTTTACACATTTTGTGGATGTCCCTTTTGACCGGTGGGAAGTGATACTTCTTTGTAGTGCAGATTTGCATTGCCCGCTTGCTTGCTTGGCCAAAAAGGGCGTATGCGTTTTCTCCTGAATATATTCAGGAGAAAACGCATACGCCCTTTGTGGCCCAGTGCATCATTGTCGAAGTTGTGCCCCTCTTCCTGTGCTTTACAGGCGATTCTAACGTACCTCTTGAAATCTGTTTCCTGCTATTCTGCCTCGCATTCAAGTCCGCCTCGTTGCCTTCCCTCAACAGATTTTTGGACGATAGTTGGCCTTGATTACTCTGCCAGTTTGTGAATTGCTGTGCCCCTGAGCTCCATTTTTCAACTCGTTTTTTGTGAGCTGAACGCAAGTCCAAACATTTGGTTCAGGACCTATACTGGTTCCCGGTGGGTGGCTGAGACTTTGGTGAATTCTTCTTCCTGCCGGGAAATTAGAGTGACATGTGCCCATCCAAATGCCTAACAGCTACTCTCTCATTGGTTCTCCCTCTTCCCTTTCCTCCTCTGCCAAATGGGCAACCTGTGTGAACCAGGAGCTTAAAGGGGCTGTCTCTCCAAGTTGGGAGATTGATAGTAAAGCTGTTGGAAAGTCAAACCGGAGCACCAGGAGAGGGACTCTTCGTTGAGTTTTAGAAACCTTTCGTATTCACAGTGTGTCCATTCTCTAGGTTTCCCGTACATGTTATAGCTGTAGTAATATTCCCTTCAACCTGGAGAGGTGGGACCCATGGAATGGTTGCCATGCATTATTGCTTTAAAGGGTCTGCCTTTGCTCACCCAATCTCACCAATCCTCTCAGTCCCAAGTGTCCAGCCTCATGCCACATCCAGCTGTCATAGTAGATAGGGTCATTCCAGGTTGCATCAGAGACCCTGAAGGAATTGTAAAGAATTTCCCTGTTTCTTTGTTCTGTTTTTGAAATTCCTCTTTAGAGTGGGTTTGAGCTGATTCTCGCTGCCATGTTTATGCCAGTCTAGACACACTTGATTCCCTTACGGAGACATATCAATACATAGGTTTTAAGATTCTTACTAGTCAGATCTATTCCTCTGCGGGAAATATGGGGTTTTGAGTCCCTTTCACTGAGGAAGGTGTAGGTCTTGTCTATTCCATAGTTGGTTTTTGGAACAGTACCTGTGCTTATATCAAACTCTGGTTTGATGCATCACCCCACCTCTCCTTCCCCCTTAAGCAGGCATAAGAGTGTTTTCTAAATGTGAGACTCTGTTCTCTTTCCTAACTCAGTTCATGTGTAGCCAGGTTTACAGGATCTTCCTAAGTGATATCTTATGATAAGTTTCTTTTCCTGTGTGACTTCTTTCCCTTAGAATCATCGTACCTGAATCCACTCATTTTGCTGCTACTGGTCTTAGGACATTGATTTCGTGGCTGAGGGATATTCCATCGTACGTAAGTTCCACAATGTTTGGAACCATTTTTATATTTCCTGGGATATTTCAGGTGTACCCAGGTTGAGGTTCTTGTAAGCAGTGCAGCCCTCAATATGGGGGTGGCTCTGTCTTATGGATTTTCAGTTTCCCCAAGGTATATTCCCTAGACTGGAAGTGCCCTTGGCTCTGTAGCTCTGTTGTTTACTTGTTTTAGGGAACACAATGCACTCCTCCAGTGAGGCAGTTGGCAACTTACATCCCGCCCATCAGCATAACAAGGCTCCCTGTTCTCCAGGGCCTGTCTTGCCTTTCTGGTTTTTACACATTTTGTGGATGTCCCTTTTGACCGGTGGGAAGTGATACTTCTTTGTAGTGCAGATTTGCATTGCCCGCTTGCTTGCTTGGCCAAAAAGGGCGTATGCGTTTTCTCCTGAATATATTCAGGAGAAAACGCATACGCCCTTTGTGGCCCAGTGCATCATTGTCGAAGTTGTGCCCCTCTTCCTGTGCTTTACAGGCGATTCTAACGTACCTCTTGAAATCTGTTTCCTGCTATTCTGCCTCGCATTCAAGTCCGCCTCGTTGCCTTCCCTCAACAGATTTTTGGACGATAGTTGGCCTTGATTACTCTGCCAGTTTGTGAATTGCTGTGCCCCTGAGCTCCATTTTTCAACTCGTTTTTTGTGAGCTGAACGCAAGTCCAAACATTTGGTTCAGGACCTATACTGGTTCCCGGTGGGTGGCTGAGACTTTGGTGAATTCTTCTTCCTGCCGGGAAATTAGAGTGACATGTGCCCATCCAAATGCCTAACAGCTACTCTCTCATTGGTTCTCCCTCTTCCCTTTCCTCCTCTGCCAAATGGGCAACCTGTGTGAACCAGGAGCTTAAAGGGGCTGTCTCTCCAAGTTGGGAGATTGATAGTAAAGCTGTTGGAAAGTCAAACCGGAGCACCAGGAGAGGGACTCTTCGTTGAGTTTTAGAAACCTTTCGTATTCACAGTGTGTCCATTCTCTAGGTTTCCCGTACATGTTATAGCTGTAGTAAAATTCCCTTCAACCTGGAGAGGTGGGACCCATGGAATGGTTGCCATGCATTATTGCTTTAAAGGGTCTGCCTTTGCTCACCCAATCTCACCAATCCTCTCAGTCCCAAGTGTCCAGCCTCATGCCACATCCAGCTGTCATCGTAGATAGGGTCATTCCAGGTTGCATCAGAGACCCTGAAGGAATTGTAAAGAATTTCCCTGTTTCTTTGTTCTGTTTTTGAAATTCCTCTTTAGAGTGGGTTTGAGCTGATTCTCGCTGCCATGTTTATGCCAGTCTAGACACACTTGATTCCCTTACGGAGACATATCAATACATAGGTTTTAAGATTCTTACTAGTCAGATCTATTCCTCTGCGGGAAATATGGGGTTTTGAGTCCCTTTCACTGAGGAAGGTGTAGGTCTTGTCTATTCCATAGTTGGTTTTTGGAACAGTACCTGTGCTTATATCAAACTCTGGTTTGATGCATCACCCCACCTCTCCTTCCCCCTTAAGCAGGCATAAGAGTGTTTTCTAAATGTGAGACTCTGTTCTCTTTCCTAACTCAGTTCATGTGTAGCCAGGTTTACAGGATCTTCCTAAGTGATATCTTATGATAAGTTTCTTTTCCTGTGTGACTTCTTTCCCTTAGAATCATCGTACCTGAATCCACTCATTTTGCTGCTACTGGTCTTATGACATTGATTTCGTGGCTGAGGGATATTCCATCGTACGTAAGTTCCACAATGTTTGGAACCATTTTTATATTTCCTGGGATATTTCAGGTGTACCCAGGTTGAGGTTCTTGTAAGCAGTGCAGCCCTCAATATGGGGGTGGCTCTGTCTTATGGATTTTCAGTTTCCCCAAGGTATATTCCCTAGACTGGAAGTGCCCTTGGCTCTGTAGCTCTGTTGTTTACTTGTTTTAGGGAACACAATGCACTCCTCCAGTGAGGCAGTTGGCAACTTACATCCCGCCCATCAGCATAACAAGGCTCCCTGTTCTCCAGGGCCTGTCTTGCCTTTCTGGTTTTTACACATTTTGTGGATGTCCCTTTTGACCGGTGGGAAGTGATACTTCTTTGTAGTGCAGATTTGCATTGCCCGCTTGCTTGCTTGGCCAAAAAGGGCGTATGCGTTTTCTCCTGAATATATTCAGGAGAAAACGCATACGCCCTTTGTGGCCCAGTGCATCATTGTCGAAGTTGTGCCCCTCTTCCTGTGCTTTACAGGCGATTCTAACGTACCTCTTGAAATCTGTTTCCTGCTATTCTGCCTCGCATTCAAGTCCGCCTCGTTGCCTTCCCTCAACAGATTTTTGGACGATAGTTGGCCTTGATTACTCTGCCAGTTTGTGAATTGCTGTGCCCCTGAGCTCCATTTTTCAACTCGTTTTTTGTGAGCTGAACGCAAGTCCAAACATTTGGTTCAGGACCTATACTGGTTCCCGGTGGGTGGCTGAGACTTTGGTGAGTTCTTCTTCCTGCCGGGAAATTAGAGTGACATGTGCCCATCCAAATGCCTAACAGCTACTCTCTCATTGGTTCTCCCTCTTCCCTTTCCTCCTCTGCCAAATGGGCAACCTGTGTGAACCAGGAGCTTAAAGGGGCTGTCTCTCCAAGTTGGGAGATTGATAGTAAAGCTGTTGGAAAGTCAAACCGGAGCACCAGGAGAGGGACTCTTCGTTGAGTTTTAGAAACCTTTCGTATTCACAGTGTGTCCATTCTCTAGGTTTCCCGTACATGTTATAGCTGTAGTAATATTCCCTTCAACCTGGAGAGGTGGGACCCATGGAATGGTTGCCATGCATTATTGCTTTAAAGGGTCTGCCTTTGCTCACCCAATCTCACCAATCCTCTCAGTCCCAAGTGTCCAGCCTCATGCCACATCCAGCTGTCATCGTAGATAGGGTCATTCCAGGTTGCATCAGAGACCCTGAAGGAATTGTAAAGAATTTCCCTGTTTCTTTGTTCTGTTTTTGAAATTCCTTTTTAGAGTGGGTTTGAGCTGATTCTCGCTGCCATGTTTATGCCAGTCTAGACACACTTGATTCCCTTACGGAGACATATCAATACATAGGTTTTAAGATTCTTACTAGTCAGATCTATTCCTCTGCGGGAAATATGGGGTTTTGAGTCCCTTTCACTGAGGAAGGTGTAGGTCTTGTCTATTCCATAGTTGGTTTTTGGAACAGTGCCTGTGCTTATATCAAACTCTGGTTTGATGCATCACCCCACCTCTCCTTCCCCCTTAAGCAGGCATAAGAGTGTTTTCTAAATGTGAGACTCTGTTCTCTTTCCTAACTCAGTTCATGTGTAGCCATGTTTACAGGATCTTCCTAAGTGATATCTTATGATAAGTTTCTTTTCCTGTGTGACTTCTTTCCCTTAGAATCATCGTACCTGAATCCACTCATTTTGCTGCTACTGGTCTTATGACATTGATTTCGTGGCTGAGGGATATTCCATCGTACGTAAGTTCCACAATGTTTGGAACCATTTTTATATTTCCTGGGATATTTCAGGTGTACCCAGGTTGAGGTTCTTGTAAGCAGTGCAGCCCTCAATTTGGGGGTGGCTCTGTCTTATGGATTTTCAGTTTCCCCAAGGTATATTCCCTAGACTGGAAGTGCCCTTGGCTCTGTAGCTCTGTTGTTTACTTGTTTTAGGGAACACAATGCACTCCTCCAGTGAGGCAGTTGGCAACTTACATCCCGCCCATCAGCATAACAAGGCTCCCTGTTCTCCAGGGCCTGTCTTGCCTTTCTGGTTTTTACACATTTTGTGGATGTCCCTTTTGACCGGTGGGAAGTGATACTTCTTTGTAGTGCAGATTTGCATTGCCCGCTTGCTTGCTTGGCCAAAAAGGGCGTATGCGTTTTCTCCTGAATATATTCAGGAGAAAACGCATACGCCCTTTTTGGCCCAGTGCATCATTGTCGAAGTTGTGCCCCTCTTCCTGTGCTTTACAGGCGATTCTAACGTACCTCTTGAAATCTGTTTCCTGCTATTCTGCCTCGCATTCAAGTCCGCCTCGTTGCCTTCCCTCAACAGATTTTTGGACGATAGTTGGCCTTGATTACTCTGCCAGTTTGTGAATTGCTGTGCCCCTGAGCTCCATTTTTCAACTCGTTTTTTGTGAGCTGAACGCAAGTCCAAACATTTGGTTCAGGACCTATACTGGTTCCCGGTGGGTGGCTGAGACTTTGGTGAGTTCTTCTTCCTGCCGGGAAATTAGAGTGACATGTGCCCATCCAAATGCCTAACAGCTACTCTCTCATTGGTTCTCCCTCTTCCCTTTCCTCCTCTGCCAAATGGGCAACCTGTGTGAACCAGGAGCTTAAAGGGGCTGTCTCTCCAAGTTGGGAGATTGATAGTAAAGCTGTTGGAAAGTCAAACCGGAGCACCAGGAGAGGGACTCTTCGTTGAGTTTTAGAAACCTTTCGTATTCACAGTGTGTCCATTCTCTAGGTTTCCCGTACATGTTATAGCTGTAGTAATATTCCCTTCAACCTGGAGAGGTGGGACCCATGGAATGGTTGCCATGCATTATTGCTTTAAAGGGTCTGCCTTTGCTCACCCAATCTCACCAATCCTCTCAGTCCCAAGTGTCCAGCCTCATGCCACATCCAGCTGTCATCGTAGATAGGGTCATTCCAGGTTGCATCAGAGACCCTGAAGGAATTGTAAAGAATTTCCCTGTTTCTTTGTTCTGTTTTTGAAATTCCTTTTTAGAGTGGGTTTGAGCTGATTCTCGCTGCCATGTTTATGCCAGTCTAGACACACTTGATTCCCTTACGGAGACATATCAATACATAGGTTTTAAGATTCTTACTAGTCAGATCTATTCCTCTGCGGGAAATATGGGGTTTTGAGTCCCTTTCACTGAGGAAGGTGTAGGTCTTGTCTATTCCATAGTTGGTTTTTGGAACAGTGCCTGTGCTTATATCAAACTCTGGTTTGATGCATCACCCCACCTCTCCTTCCCCCTTAAGCAGGCATAAGAGTGTTTTCTAAATGTGAGACTCTGTTCTCTTTCCTAACTCAGTTCATGTGTAGCCAGGTTTACAGGATCTTCCTAAGTGATATCTTATGATAAGTTTCTTTTCCTGTGTGACTTCTTTCCCTTAGAATCATCGTACCTGAATCCACTCATTTTGCTGCTACTGGTCTTATGACATTGATTTCGTGGCTGAGGGATATTCCATCGTACGTAAGTTCCACAATGTTTGGAACCATTTTTATATTTCCTGGGATATTTCAGGTGTACCCAGGTTGAGGTTCTTGTAAGCAGTGCAGCCCTCAATTTGGGGGTGGCTCTGTCTTATGGATTTTCAGTTTCCCCAAGGTATATTCCCTAGACTGGAAGTGCCCTTGGCTCTGTAGCTCTGTTGTTTACTTGTTTTAGGGAACACAATGCACTCCTCCAGTGAGGCAGTTGGCAACTTACATCCCGCCCATCAGCATAACAAGGCTCCCTGTTCTCCAGGGCCTGTCTTGCCTTTCTGGTTTTTACACATTTTGTGGATGTCCCTTTTGACCGGTGGGAAGTGATACTTCTTTGTAGTGCAGATTTGCATTGCCCGCTTGCTTGCTTGGCCAAAAAGGGCGTATGCGTTTTCTCCTGAATATATTCAGGAGAAAACGCATACGCCCTTTGTGGCCCAGTGCATCATTGTCGAAGTTGTGCCCCTCTTCCTGTGCTTTACAGGCGATTCTAACGTACCTCTTGAAATCTGTTTCCTGCTATTCTGCCTCGCATTCAAGTCCGCCTCGTTGCCTTCCCTCAACAGATTTTTGGACGATAGTTGGCCTTGATTACTCTGCCAGTTTGTGAATTGCTGTGCCCCTGAGCTCCATTTTTCAACTCGTTTTTTGTGAGCTGAACGCAAGTCCAAACATTTGGTTCAGGACCTATACTGGTTCCCGGTGGGTGGCTGAGACTTTGGTGAATTCTTCTTCCTGCCGGGAAATTAGAGTGACATGTGCCCATCCAAATGCCTAACAGCTACTCTCTCATTGGTTCTCCCTCTTCCCTTTCCTCCTCTGCCAAATGGGCAACCTGTGTGAACCAGGAGCTTAAAGGGGCTGTCTCTCCAAGTTGGGAGATTGATAGTAAAGCTGTTGGAAAGTCAAACCGGAGCACCAGGAGAGGGACTCTTCGTTGAGTTTTAGAAACCTTTCGTATTCACAGTGTGTCCATTCTCTAGGTTTCCCGTACATGTTATAGCTGTAGTAATATTCCCTTCAACCTGGAGAGGTGGGACCCAAGGAATGGTTGCCATGCATTATTGCTTTAAAGGGTCTGCCTTTGCTCACCCAATCTCACCAATCCTCTCAGTCCCAAGTGTCCAGCCTCATGCCACATCCAGCTGTCATCGTAGATAGGGTCATTCCAGGTTGCATCAGAGACCCTGAAGGAATTGTAAAGAATTTCCCTGTTTCTTTGTTCTGTTTTTGAAATTCCTTTTTAGAGTGGGTTTGAGCTGATTCTCGCTGCCATGTTTATGCCAGTCTAGACACACTTGATTCCCTTACGGAGACATATCAATACATAGGTTTTAAGATTCTTACTAGTCAGATCTATTCCTCTGCGGGAAATATGGGGTTTTGAGTCCCTTTCACTGAGGAAGGTGTAGGTCTTGTCTATTCCATAGTTGGTTTTTGGAACAGTGCCTGTGCTTATATCAAACTCTGGTTTGATGCATCACCCCACCTCTCCTTCCCCCTTAAGCAGGCATAAGAGTGTTTTCTAAATGTGAGACTCTGTTCTCTTTCCTAACTCAGTTCATGTGTAGCCATGTTTACAGGATCTTCCTAAGTGATATCTTATGATAAGTTTCTTTTCCTGTGTGACTTCTTTCCCTTAGAATCATCGTACCTGAATCCACTCATTTTGCTGCTACTGGTCTTATGACATTGATTTCGTGGCTGAGGGATATTCCATCGTACGTAAGTTCCACAATGTTTGGAACCATTTTTATATTTCCTGGGATATTTCAGGTGTACCCAGGTTGAGGTTCTTGTAAGCAGTGCAGCCCTCAATTTGGGGGTGGCTCTGTCTTATGGATTTTCAGTTTCCCCAAGGTATATTCCCTAGACTGGAAGTGCCCTTGGCTCTGTAGCTCTGTTGTTTACTTGTTTTAGGGAACACAATGCACTCCTCCAGTGAGGCAGTTGGCAACTTACATCCCGCCCATCAGCATAACAAGGCTCCCTGTTCTCCAGGGCCTGTCTTGCCTTTCTGGTTTTTACACATTTTGTGGATGTCCCTTTTGACCGGTGGGAAGTGATACTTCTTTGTAGTGCAGATTTGCATTGCCCGCTTGCTTGCTTGGCCAAAAAGGGCGTATGCGTTTTCTCCTGAATATATTCAGGAGAAAACGCATACGCCCTTTGTGGCCCAGTGCATCATTGTCGAAGTTGTGCCCCTCTTCCTGTGCTTTACAGGCGATTCTAACGTACCTCTTGAAATCTGTTTCCTGCTATTCTGCCTCGCATTCAAGTCCGCCTCGTTGCCTTCCCTCAACAGATTTTTGGACGATAGTTGGCCTTGATTACTCTGCCAGTTTGTGAATTGCTGTGCCCCTGAGCTCCATTTTTCAACTCGTTTTTTGTGAGCTGAACGCAAGTCCAAACATTTGGTTCAGGACCTATACTGGTTCCCGGTGGGTGGCTGAGACTTTGGTGAATTCTTCTTCCTGCCGGGAAATTAGAGTGACATGTGCCCATCCAAATGCCTAACAGCTACTCTCTCATTGGTTCTCCCTCTTCCCTTTCCTCCTCTGCCAAATGGGCAACCTGTGTGAACCAGGAGCTTAAAGGGGCTGTCTCTCCAAGTTGGGAGATTGATAGTAAAGCTGTTGGAAAGTCAAACCGGAGCACCAGGAGAGGGACTCTTCGTTGAGTTTTAGAAACCTTTCGTATTCACAGTGTGTCCATTCTCTAGGTTTCCCGTACATGTTATAGCTGTAGTAATATTCCCTTCAACCTGGAGAGGTGGGACCCAAGGAATGGTTGCCATGCATTATTGCTTTAAAGGGTCTGCCTTTGCTCACCCAATCTCACCAATCCTCTCAGTCCCAAGTGTCCAGCCTCATGCCACATCCAGCTGTCATCGTAGATAGGGTCATTCCAGGTTGCATCAGAGACCCTGAAGGAATTGTAAAGAATTTCCCTGTTTCTTTGTTCTGTTTTTGAAATTCCTTTTTAGAGTGGGTTTGAGCTGATTCTCGCTGCCATGTTTATGCCAGTCTAGACACACTTGATTCCCTTACGGAGACATATCAATACATAGGTTTTAAGATTCTTACTAGTCAGATCTATTCCTCTGCGGGAAATATGGGGTTTTGAGTCCCTTTCACTGAGGAAGGTGTAGGTCTTGTCTATTCCATAGTTGGTTTTTGGAACAGTGCCTGTGCTTATATCAAACTCTGGTTTGATGCATCACCCCACCTCTCCTTCCCCCTTAAGCAGGCATAAGAGTGTTTTCTAAATGTGAGACTCTGTTCTCTTTCCTAACTCAGTTCATGTGTAGCCATGTTTACAGGATCTTCCTAAGTGATATCTTATGATAAGTTTCTTTTCCTGTGTGACTTCTTTCCCTTAGAATCATCGTACCTGAATCCACTCATTTTGCTGCTACTGGTCTTATGACATTGATTTCGTGGCTGAGGGATATTCCATCGTACGTAAGTTCCACAATGTTTGGAACCATTTTTATATTTCCTGGGATATTTCAGGTGTACCCAGGTTGAGGTTCTTGTAAGCAGTGCAGCCCTCAATTTGGGGGTGGCTCTGTCTTATGGATTTTCAGTTTCCCCAAGGTATATTCCCTAGACTGGAAGTGCCCTTGGCTCTGTAGCTCTGTTGTTTACTTGTTTTAGGGAACACAATGCACTCCTCCAGTGAGGCAGTTGGCAACTTACATCCCGCCCATCAGCATAACAAGGCTCCCTGTTCTCCAGGGCCTGTCTTGCCTTTCTGGTTTTTACACATTTTGTGGATGTCCCTTTTGACCGGTGGGAAGTGATACTTCTTTGTAGTGCAGATTTGCATTGCCCGCTTGCTTGCTTGGCCAAAAAGGGCGTATGCGTTTTCTCCTGAATATATTCAGGAGAAAACGCATACGCCCTTTGTGGCCCAGTGCATCATTGTCGAAGTTGTGCCCCTCTTCCTGTGCTTTACAGGCGATTCTAACGTACCTCTTGAAATCTGTTTCCTGCTATTCTGCCTCGCATTCAAGTCCGCCTCGTTGCCTTCCCTCAACAGATTTTTGGACGATAGTTGGCCTTGATTACTCTGCCAGTTTGTGAATTGCTGTGCCCCTGAGCTCCATTTTTCAACTCGTTTTTTGTGAGCTGAACGCAAGTCCAAACATTTGGTTCAGGACCTATACTGGTTCCCGGTGGGTGGCTGAGACTTTGGTGAATTCTTCTTCCTGCCGGGAAATTAGAGTGACATGTGCCCATCCAAATGCCTAACAGCTACTCTCTCATTGGTTCTCCCTCTTCCCTTTCCTCCTCTGCCAAATGGGCAACCTGTGTGAACCAGGAGCTTAAAGGGGCTGTCTCTCCAAGTTGGGAGATTGATAGTAAAGCTGTTGGAAAGTCAAACCGGAGCACCAGGAGAGGGACTCTTCGTTGAGTTTTAGAAACCTTTCGTATTCACAGTGTGTCCATTCTCTAGGTTTCCCGTACATGTTATAGCTGTAGTAATATTCCCTTCAACCTGGAGAGGTGGGACCCATGGAATGGTTGCCATGCATTATTGCTTTAAAGGGTCTGCCTTTGCTCACCCAATCTCACCAATCCTCTCAGTCCCAAGTGTCCAGCCTCATGCCACATCCAGCTGTCATCGTAGATAGGGTCATTCCAGGTTGCATCAGAGACCCTGAAGGAATTGTAAAGAATTTCCCTGTTTCTTTGTTCTGTTTTTGAAATTCCTTTTTAGAGTGGGTTTGAGCTGATTCTCGCTGCCATGTTTATGCCAGTCTAGACACACTTGATTCCCTTACGGAGACATATCAATACATAGGTTTTAAGATTCTTACTAGTCAGATCTATTCCTCTGCGGGAAATATGGGGTTTTGAGTCCCTTTCACTGAGGAAGGTGTAGGTCTTGTCTATTCCATAGTTGGTTTTTGGAACAGTGCCTGTGCTTATATCAAACTCTGGTTTGATGCATCACCCCACCTCTCCTTCCCCCTTAAGCAGGCATAAGAGTGTTTTCTAAATGTGAGACTCTGTTCTCTTTCCTAACTCAGTTCATGTGTAGCCAGGTTTACAGGATCTTCCTAAGTGATATCTTATGATAAGTTTCTTTTCCTGTGTGACTTATTTCCCTTAGAATCATCGTACCTGAATCCACTCATTTTGCTGCTACTGGTCTTAGGACATTGATTTCGTGGCTGAGGGATATTCCATCGTACGTAAGTTCCACAATGTTTGGAACCATTTTTATATTTCCTGGGATATTTCAGGTGTACCCAGGTTGAGGTTCTTGTAAGCAGTGCAGCCCTCAATTTGGGGGTGGCTCTGTCTTATGGATTTTCAGTTTCCCCAAGGTATATTCCCTAGACTGGAAGTGCCCTTGGCTCTGTAGCTCTGTTGTTTACTTGTTTTAGGGAACACAATGCACTCCTCCAGTGAGGCAGTTGGCAACTTACATCCCGCCCATCAGCATAACAAGGCTCCCTGTTCTCCAGGGCCTGTCTTGCCTTTCTGGTTTTTACACATTTTGTGGATGTCCCTTTTGACCGGTGGGAAGTGATACTTCTTTGTAGTGCAGATTTGCATTGCCCGCTTGCTTGCTTGGCCAAAAAGGGCGTATGCGTTTTCTCCTGAATATATTCAGGAGAAAACGCATACGCCCTTTGTGGCCCAGTGCATCATTGTCGAAGTTGTGCCCCTCTTCCTGTGCTTTACAGGCGATTCTAACGTACCTCTTGAAATCTGTTTCCTGCTATTCTGCCTCGCATTCAAGTCCGCCTCGTTGCCTTCCCTCAACAGATTTTTGGACGATAGTTGGCCTTGATTACTCTGCCAGTTTGTGAATTGCTGTGCCCCTGAGCTCCATTTTTCAACTCGTTTTTTGTGAGCTGAACGCAAGTCCAAACATTTGGTTCAGGACCTATACTGGTTCCCGGTGGGTGGCTGAGACTTTGGTGAATTCTTCTTCCTGCCGGGAAATTAGAGTGACATGTGCCCATCCAAATGCCTAACAGCTACTCTCTCATTGGTTCTCCCTCTTCCCTTTCCTCCTCTGCCAAATGGGCAACCTGTGTGAACCAGGAGCTTAAAGGGGCTGTCTCTCCAAGTTGGGAGATTGATAGTAAAGCTGTTGGAAAGTCAAACAGGAGCACCAGGAGAGGGACTCTTCGTTGAGTTTTAGAAACCTTTCGTATTCACAGTGTGTCCATTCTCTAGGTTTCCCGTACATGTTATAGCTGTAGTAATATTCCCTTCAACCTGGAGAGGTGGGACCCATGGAATGGTTGCCATGCATTATTGCTTTAAAGGGTCTGCCTTTGCTCACCCAATCTCACCAATCCTCTCAGTCCCAAGTGTCCAGCCTCATGCCACATCCAGCTGTCATCGTAGATAGGGTCATTCCAGGTTGCATCAGAGACCCTGAAGGAATTGTAAAGAATTTCCCTGTTTCTTTGTTCTGTTTTTGAAATTCCTTTTTAGAGTGGGTTTGAGCTGATTCTCGCTGCCATGTTTATGCCAGTCTAGACACACTTGATTCCCTTACGGAGACATATCAATACATAGGTTTTAAGATTCTTACTAGTCAGATCTATTCCTCTGCGGGAAATATGGGGTTTTGAGTCCCTTTCACTGAGGAAGGTGTAGGTCTTGTCTATTCCATAGTTGGTTTTTGGAACAGTACCTGTGCTTATATCAAACTCTGGTTTGATGCATCACCCCACCTCTCCTTCCCCCTTAAGCAGGCATAAGAGTGTTTTCTAAATGTGAGACTCTGTTCTCTTTCCTAACTCAGTTCATGTGTAGCCATGTTTACAGGATCTTCCTAAGTGATATCTTATGATAAGTTTCTTTTCCTGTGTGACTTCTTTCCCTTAGAATCATCGTACCTGAATCCACTCATTTTGCTGCTACTGGTCTTATGACATTGATTTCGTGGCTGAGGGATATTCCATCGTACGTAAGTTCCACAATGTTTGGAACCATTTTTATATTTCCTGGGATATTTCAGGTGTACCCAGGTTGAGGTTCTCGTAAGCAGTGCAGCCCTCAATTTGGGGGTGGCTCTGTCTTATGGATTTTCAGTTTCCCCAAGGTATATTCCCTAGACTGGAAGTGCCCTTGGCTCTGTAGCTCTGTTGTTTACTTGTTTTAGGGAACACAATGCACTCCTCCAGTGAGGCAGTTGGCAACTTACATCCCGCCCATCAGCATAACAAGGCTCCCTGTTCTCCAGGGCCTGTCTTGCCTTTCTGGTTTTTACACATTTTGTGGATGTCCCTTTTGACCGGTGGGAAGTGATACTTCTTTGTAGTGCAGATTTGCATTGCCCGCTTGCTTGCTTGGCCAAAAAGGGCGTATGCGTTTTCTCCTGAATATATTCAGGAGAAAACGCATACGCCCTTTGTGGCCCAGTGCATCATTGTCGAAGCTGTGCCCCTCTTCCTGTGCTTTACAGGCGATTCTAACGTACCTCTTGAAATCTGTTTCCTGCTATTCTGCCTCGCATTCAAGTCCGCCTCGTTGCCTTCCCTCAACAGATTTTTGGACGATAGTTGGCCTTGATTACTCTGCCAGTTTGTGAATTGCTGTGCCCCTGAGCTCCATTTTTCAACTCGTTTTTTGTGAGCTGAACGCAAGTCCAAACATTTGGTTCAGGACCTATACTGGTTCCCGGTGGGTGGCTGAGACTTTGGTGAATTCTTCTTCCTGCCGGGAAATTAGAGTGACATGTGCCCATCCAAATGCCTAACAGCTACTCTCTCATTGGTTCTCCCTCTTCCCTTTCCTCCTCTGCCAAATGGGCAACCTGTGTGAACCAGGAGCTTAAAGGGGCTGTCTCTCCAAGTTGGGAGATTGATAGTAAAGCTGTTGGAAAGTCAAACCGGAGCACCAGGAGAGGGACTCTTCGTTGAGTTTTAGAAACCTTTCGTATTCACAGTGTGTCCATTCTCTAGGTTTCCCGTACATGTTATAGCTGTAGTAATATTCCCTTCAACCTGGAGAGGTGGGACCCATGGAATGGTTGCCATGCATTATTGCTTTAAAGGGTCTGCCTTTGCTCACCCAATCTCACCAATCCTCTCAGTCCCAAGTGTCCAGCCTCATGCCACATCCAGCTGTCATCGTAGATAGGGTCATTCCAGGTTGCATCAGAGACCCTGAAGGAATTGTAAAGAATTTCCCTGTTTCTTTGTTCTGTTTTTGAAATTCCTTTTTAGAGTGGGTTTGAGCTGATTCTCGCTGCCATGTTTATGCCAGTCTAGACACACTTGATTCCCTTACGGAGACATATCAATACATAGGTTTTAAGATTCTTACTAGTCAGATCTATTCCTCTGCGGGAAATATGGGGTTTTGAGTCCCTTTCACTGAGGAAGGTGTAGGTCTTGTCTATTCCATAGTTGGTTTTTGGAACAGTACCTGTGCTTATATCAAACTCTGGTTTGATGCATCACCCCACCTCTCCTTCCCCCTTAAGCAGGCATAAGAGTGTTTTCTAAATGTGAGACTCTGTTCTCTTTCCTAACTCAGTTCATGTGTAGCCATGTTTACAGGATCTTCCTAAGTGATATCTTATGATAAGTTTCTTTTCCTGTGTGACTTCTTTCCCTTAGAATCATCGTACCTGAATCCACTCATTTTGCTGCTACTGGTCTTAGGACATTGATTTCGTGGCTGAGGGATATTCCATCGTACGTAAGTTCCACAATGTTTGGAACCATTTTTATATTTCCTGGGATATTTCAGGTGTACCCAGGTTGAGGTTCTTGTAAGCAGTGCAGCCCTCAATTTGGGGGTGGCTCTGTCTTATGGATTTTCAGTTTCCCCAAGGTATATTCCCTAGACTGGAAGTGCCCTTGGCTCTGTAGCTCTGTTGTTTACTTGTTTTAGGGAACACAATGCACTCCTCCAGTGAGGCAGTTGGCAACTTACATCCCGCCCATCAGCATAACAAGGCTCCCTGTTCTCCAGGGCCTGTCTTGCCTTTCTGGTTTTTACACATTTTGTGGATGTCCCTTTTGACCGGTGGGAAGTGATACTTCTTTGTAGTGCAGATTTGCATTGCCCGCTTGCTTGCTTGGCCAAAAAGGGCGTATGCGTTTTCTCCTGAATATATTCAGGAGAAAACGCATACGCCCTTTTTGGCCCAGTGCATCATTGTCGAAGTTGTGCCCCTCTTCCTGTGCTTTACAGGCGATTCTAACGTACCTCTTGAAATCTGTTTCCTGCTATTCTGCCTCGCATTCAAGTCCGCCTCGTTGCCTTCCCTCAACAGATTTTTGGACGATAGTTGGCCTTGATTACTCTGCCAGTTTGTGAATTGCTGTGCCCCTGAGCTCCATTTTTCAACTCGTTTTTTGTGAGCTGAACGCAAGTCCAAACATTTGGTTCAGGACCTATACTGGTTCCCGGTGGGTGGCTGAGACTTTGGTGAATTCTTCTTCCTGCCGGGAAATTAGAGTGACATGTGCCCATCCAAATGCCTAACAGCTACTCTCTCATTGGTTCTCCCTCTTCCCTTTCCTCCTCTGCCAAATGGGCAACCTGTGTGAACCAGGAGCTTAAAGGGGCTGTCTCTCCAAGTTGGGAGATTGATAGTAAAGCTGTTGGAAAGTCAAACCGGAGCACCAGGAGAGGGACTCTTCGTTGAGTTTTAGAAACCTTTCGTATTCACAGTGTGTCCATTCTCTAGGTTTCCCGTACATGTTATAGCTGTAGTAATATTCCCTTCAACCTGGAGAGGTGGGACCCATGGAATGGTTGCCATGCATTATTGCTTTAAAGGGTCTGCCTTTGCTCACCCAATCTCACCAATCCTCTCAGTCCCAAGTGTCCAGCCTCATGCCACATCCAGCTGTCATCGTAGATAGGGTCATTCCAGGTTGCATCAGAGACCCTGAAGGAATTGTAAAGAATTTCCCTGTTTCTTTGTTCTGTTTTTGAAATTCCTTTTTAGAGTGGGTTTGAGCTGATTCTCGCTGCCATGTTTATGCCAGTCTAGACACACTTGATTCCCTTACGGAGACATATCAATACATAGGTTTTAAGATTCTTACTAGTCAGATCTATTCCTCTGCGGGAAATATGGGGTTTTGAGTCCCTTTCACTGAGGAAGGTGTAGGTCTTGTCTATTCCATAGTTGGTTTTTGGAACAGTACCTGTGCTTATATCAAACTCTGGTTTGATGCATCACCCCACCTCTCCTTCCCCCTTAAGCAGGCATAAGAGTGTTTTCTAAATGTGAGACTCTGTTCTCTTTCCTAACTCAGTTCATGTGTAGCCAGGTTTACAGGATCTTCCTAAGTGATATCTTATGATAAGTTTCTTTTCCTGTGTGACTTATTTCCCTTAGAATCATCGTACCTGAATCCACTCATTTTGCTGCTACTGGTCTTAGGACATTGATTTCGTGGCTGAGGGATATTCCATCGTACGTAAGTTCCACAATGTTTGGAACCATTTTTATATTTCCTGGGATATTTCAGGTGTACCCAGGTTGAGGTTCTTGTAAGCAGTGCAGCCCTCAATTTGGGGGTGGCTCTGTCTTATGGATTTTCAGTTTCCCCAAGGTATATTCCCTAGACTGGAAGTGCCCTTGGCTCTGTAGCTCTGTTGTTTACTTGTTTTAGGGAACACAATGCACTCCTCCAGTGAGGCAGTTGGCAACTTACATCCCGCCCATCAGCATAACAAGGCTCCCTGTTCTCCAGGGCCTGTCTTGCCTTTCTGGTTTTTACACATTTTGTGGATGTCCCTTTTGACCGGTGGGAAGTGATACTTCTTTGTAGTGCAGATTTGCATTGCCCGCTTGCTTGCTTGGCCAAAAAGGGCGTATGCGTTTTCTCCTGAATATATTCAGGAGAAAACGCATACGCCCTTTGTGGCCCAGTGCATCATTGTCGAAGTTGTGCCCCTCTTCCTGTGCTTTACAGGCGATTCTAACGTACCTCTTGAAATCTGTTTCCTGCTATTCTGCCTCGCATTCAAGTCCGCCTCGTTGCCTTCCCTCAACAGATTTTTGGACGATAGTTGGCCTTGATTACTCTGCCAGTTTGTGAATTGCTGTGCCCCTGAGCTCCATTTTTCAACTCGTTTTTTGTGAGCTGAACGCAAGTCCAAACATTTGGTTCAGGACCTATACTGGTTCCCGGTGGGTGGCTGAGACTTTGGTGAATTCTTCTTCCTGCCGGGAAATTAGAGTGACATGTGCCCATCCAAATGCCTAACAGCTACTCTCTCATTGGTTCTCCCTCTTCCCTTTCCTCCTCTGCCAAATGGGCAACCTGTGTGAACCAGGAGCTTAAAGGGGCTGTCTCTCCAAGTTGGGAGATTGATAGTAAAGCTGTTGGAAAGTCAAACCGGAGCACCAGGAGAGGGACTCTTCGTTGAGTTTTAGAAACCTTTCGTATTCACAGTGTGTCCATTCTCTAGGTTTCCCGTACATGTTATAGCTGTAGTAATATTCCCTTCAACCTGGAGAGGTGGGACCCATGGAATGGTTGCCATGCATTATTGCTTTAAAGGGTCTGCCTTTGCTCACCCAATCTCACCAATCCTCTCAGTCCCAAGTGTCCAGCCTCATGCCACATCCAGCTGTCATCGTAGATAGGGTCATTCCAGGTTGCATCAGAGACCCTGAAGGAATTGTAAAGAATTTCCCTGTTTCTTTGTTCTGTTTTTGAAATTCCTTTTTAGAGTGGGTTTGAGCTGATTCTCGCTGCCATGTTTATGCCAGTCTAGACACACTTGATTCCCTTACGGAGACATATCAATACATAGGTTTTAAGATCCTTACTAGTCAGATCTATTCCTCTGCGGGAAATATGGGGTTTTGAGTCCCTTTCACTGAGGAAGGTGTAGGTCTTGTCTATTCCATAGTTGGTTTTTGGAACAGTACCTGTGCTTATATCAAACTCTGGTTTGATGCATCACCCCACCTCTCCTTCCCCCTTAAGCAGGCATAAGAGTGTTTTCTAAATGTGAGACTCTGTTCTCTTTCCTAACTCAGTTCATGTGTAGCCAGGTTTACAGGATCTTCCTAAGTGATATCTTATGATAAGTTTCTTTTCCTGTGTGACTTCTTTCCCTTAGAATCATCGTACCTGAATCCACTCATTTTGCTGCTACTGGTCTTAGGACATTGATTTCGTGGCTGAGGGATATTCCATCGTACGTAAGTTCCACAATGTTTGGAACCATTTTTATATTTCCTGGGATATTTCAGGTGTACCCAGGTTGAGGTTCTTGTAAGCAGTGCAGCCCTCAATTTGGGGGTGGCTCTGTCTTATGGATTTTCAGTTTCCCCAAGGTATATTCCCTAGACTGGAAGTGCCCTTGGCTCTGTAGCTCTGTTGTTTACTTGTTTTAGGGAACACAATGCACTCCTCCAGTGAGGCAGTTGGCAACTTACATCCCGCCCATCAGCATAACAAGGCTCCCTGTTCTCCAGGGCCTGTCTTGCCTTTCTGGTTTTTACACATTTTGTGGATGTCCCTTTTGACCGGTGGGAAGTGATACTTCTTTGTAGGGCAGATTTGCATTGCCCGCTTGCTTGCTTGGCCAAAAAGGGCGTATGCGTTTTCTCCTGAATATATTCAGGAGAAAACGCATACGCCCTTTGTGGCCCAGTGCATCATTGTCGAAGTTGTGCCCCTCTTCCTGTGCTTTACAGGCGATTCTAACGTACCTCTTGAAATCTGTTTCCTGCTATTCTGCCTCGCATTCAAGTCCGCCTCGTTGCCTTCCCTCAACAGATTTTTGGACGATAGTTGGCCTTGATTACTCTGCCAGTTTGTGAATTGCTGTGCCCCTGAGCTCCATTTTTCAACTCGTTTTTTGTGAGCTGAACGCAAGTCCAAACATTTGGTTCAGGACCTATACTGGTTCCCGGTGGGTGGCTGAGACTTTGGTGAATTCTTCTTCCTGCCGGGAAATTAGAGTGACATGTGCCCATCCAAATGCCTAACAGCTACTCTCTCATTGGTTCTCCCTCTTCCCTTTCCTCCTCTGCCAAATGGGCAACCTGTGTGAACCAGGAGCTTAAAGGGGCTGTCTCTCCAAGTTGGGAGATTGATAGTAAAGCTGTTGGAAAGTCAAACCGGAGCACCAGGAGAGGGACTCTTCGTTGAGTTTTAGAAACCTTTCGTATTCACAGTGTGTCCATTCTCTAGGTTTCCCGTACATGTTATAGCTGTAGTAATATTCCCTTCAACCTGGAGAGGTGGGACCCATGGAATGGTTGCCATGCATTATTGCTTTAAAGGGTCTGCCTTTGCTCACCCAATCTCACCAATCCTCTCAGTCCCAAGTGTCCAGCCTCATGCCACATCCAGCTGTCATCGTAGATAGGGTCATTCCAGGTTGCATCAGAGACCCTGAAGGAATTGTAAAGAATTTCCCTGTTTCTTTGTTCTGTTTTTGAAATTCCTTTTTAGAGTGGGTTTGAGCTGATTCTCGCTGCCATGTTTATGCCAGTCTAGACACACTTGATTCCCTTACGGAGACATATCAATACATAGGTTTTAAGATCCTTACTAGTCAGATCTATTCCTCTGCGGGAAATATGGGGTTTTGAGTCCCTTTCACTGAGGAAGGTGTAGGTCTTGTCTATTCCATAGTTGGTTTTTGGAACAGTACCTGTGCTTATATCAAACTCTGGTTTGATGCATCACCCCACCTCTCCTTCCCCCTTAAGCAGGCATAAGAGTGTTTTCTAAATGTGAGACTCTGTTCTCTTTCCTAACTCAGTTCATGTGTAGCCAGGTTTACAGGATCTTCCTAAGTGATATCTTATGATAAGTTTCTTTTCCTGTGTGACTTCTTTCCCTTAGAATCATCGTACCTGAATCCACTCATTTTGCTGCTACTGGTCTTAGGACATTGATTTCGTGGCTGAGGGATATTCCATCGTACGTAAGTTCCACAATGTTTGGAACCATTTTTATATTTCCTGGGATATTTCAGGTGTACCCAGGTTGAGGTTCTTGTAAGCAGTGCAGCCCTCAATTTGGGGGTGGCTCTGTCTTATGGATTTTCAGTTTCCCCAAGGTATATTCCCTAGACTGGAAGTGCCCTTGGCTCTGTAGCTCTGTTGTTTACTTGTTTTAGGGAACACAATGCACTCCTCCAGTGAGGCAGTTGGCAACTTACATCCCGCCCATCAGCATAACAAGGCTCCCTGTTCTCCAGGGCCTGTCTTGCCTTTCTGGTTTTTACACATTTTGTGGATGTCCCTTTTGACCGGTGGGAAGTGATACTTCTTTGTAGTGCAGATTTGCATTGCCCGCTTGCTTGCTTGGCCAAAAAGGGCGTATGCGTTTTCTCCTGAATATATTCAGGAGAAAACGCATACGCCCTTTTTGGCCCAGTGCATCATTGTCGAAGTTGTGCCCCTCTTCCTGTGCTTTACAGGCGATTCTAACGTACCTCTTGAAATCTGTTTCCTGCTATTCTGCCTCGCATTCAAGTCCGCCTCGTTGCCTTCCCTCAACAGATTTTTGGACGATAGTTGGCCTTGATTACTCTGCCAGTTTGTGAACTGCTGTGCCCCTGAGCTCCATTTTTCAACTCGTTTTTTGTGAGCTGAACGCAAGTCCAAACATTTGGTTCAGGACCTATACTGGTTCCCGGTGGGTGGCTGAGACTTTGGTGAATTCTTCTTCCTGCCGGGAAATTAGAGTGACATGTGCCCATCCAAATGCCTAACAGCTACTCTCTCATTGGTTCTCCCTCTTCCCTTTCCTCCTCTGCCAAATGGGCAACCTGTGTGAACCAGGAGCTTAAAGGGGCTGTCTCTCCAAGTTGGGAGATTGATAGTAAAGCTGTTGGAAAGTCAAACCGGAGCACCAGGAGAGGGACTCTTCGTTGAGTTTTAGAAACCTTTCGTATTCACAGTGTGTCCATTCTCTAGGTTTCCCGTACATGTTATAGCTGTAGTAATATTCCCTTCAACCTGGAGAGGTGGGACCCATGGAATGGTTGCCATGCATTATTGCTTTAAAGGGTCTGCCTTTGCTCACCCAATCTCACCAATCCTCTCAGTCCCAAGTGTCCAGCCTCATGCCACATCCAGCTGTCATCGTAGATAGGGTCATTCCAGGTTGCATCAGAGACCCTGAAGGAATTGTAAAGAATTTCCCTGTTTCTTTGTTCTGTTTTTGAAATTCCTTTTTAGAGTGGGTTTGAGCTGATTCTCGCTGCCATGTTTATGCCAGTCTAGACACACTTGATTCCCTTACGGAGACATATCAATACATAGGTTTTAAGATTCTTACTAGTCAGATCTATTCCTCTGCGGGAAATATGGGGTTTTGAGTCCCTTTCACTGAGGAAGGTGTAGGTCTTGTCTATTCCATAGTTGGTTTTTGGAACAGTGCCTGTGCTTATATCAAACTCTGGTTTGATGCATCACCCCACCTCTCCTTCCCCCTTAAGCAGGCATAAGAGTGTTTTCTAAATGTGAGACTCTGTTCTCTTTCCTAACTCAGTTCATGTGTAGCCATGTTTACAGGATCTTCCTAAGTGATATCTTATGATAAGTTTCTTTTCCTGTGTGACTTCTTTCCCTTAGAATCATCGTACCTGAATCCACTCATTTTGCTGCTACTGGTCTTATGACATTGATTTCGTGGCTGAGGGATATTCCATCGTACGTAAGTTCCACAATGTTTGGAACCATTTTTATATTTCCTGGGATATTTCAGGTGTACCCAGGTTGAGGTTCTTGTAAGCAGTGCAGCCCTCAATTTGGGGGTGGCTCTGTCTTATGGATTTTCAGTTTCCCCAAGGTATATTCCCTAGACTGGAAGTGCCCTTGGCTCTGTAGCTCTGTTGTTTACTTGTTTTAGGGAACACAATGCACTCCTCCAGTGAGGCAGTTGGCAACTTACATCCCGCCCATCAGCATAACAAGGCTCCCTGTTCTCCAGGGCCTGTCTTGCCTTTCTGGTTTTTACACATTTTGTGGATGTCCCTTTTGACCGGTGGGAAGTGATACTTCTTTGTAGTGCAGATTTGCATTGCCCGCTTGCTTGCTTGGCCAAAAAGGGCGTATGCGTTTTCTCCTGAATATATTCAGGAGAAAACGCATACGCCCTTTGTGGCCCAGTGCATCATTGTCGAAGTTGTGCCCCTCTTCCTGTGCTTTACAGGCGATTCTAACGTACCTCTTGAAATCTGTTTCCTGCTATTCTGCCTCGCATTCAAGTCCGCCTCGTTGCCTTCCCTCAACAGATTTTTGGACGATAGTTGGCCTTGATTACTCTGCCAGTTTGTGAATTGCTGTGCCCCTGAGCTCCATTTTTCAACTCGTTTTTTGTGAGCTGAACGCAAGTCCAAACATTTGGTTCAGGACCTATACTGGTTCCCGGTGGGTGGCTGAGACTTTGGTGAATTCTTCTTCCTGCCGGGAAATTAGAGTGACATGTGCCCATCCAAATGCCTAACAGCTACTCTCTCATTGGTTCTCCCTCTTCCCTTTCCTCCTCTGCCAAATGGGCAACCTGTGTGAACCAGGAGCTTAAAGGGGCTGTCTCTCCAAGTTGGGAGATTGATAGTAAAGCTGTTGGAAAGTCAAACAGGAGCACCAGGAGAGGGACTCTTCGTTGAGTTTTAGAAACCTTTCGTATTCACAGTGTGTCCATTCTCTAGGTTTCCCGTACATGTTATAGCTGTAGTAATATTCCCTTCAACCTGGAGAGGTGGGACCCATGGAATGGTTGCCATGCATTATTGCTTTAAAGGGTCTGCCTTTGCTCACCCAATCTCACCAATCCTCTCAGTCCCAAGTGTCCAGCCTCATGCCACATCCAGCTGTCATCGTAGATAGGGTCATTCCAGGTTGCATCAGAGACCCTGAAGGAATTGTAAAGAATTTCCCTGTTTCTTTGTTCTGTTTTTGAAATTCCTTTTTAGAGTGGGTTTGAGCTGATTCTCGCTGCCATGTTTATGCCAGTCTAGACACACTTGATTCCCTTACGGAGACATATCAATACATAGGTTTTAAGATTCTTACTAGTCAGATCTATTCCTCTGCGGGAAATATGGGGTTTTGAGTCCCTTTCACTGAGGAAGGTGTAGGTCTTGTCTATTCCATAGTTGGTTTTTGGAACAGTACCTGTGCTTATATCAAACTCTGGTTTGATGCATCACCCCACCTCTCCTTCCCCCTTAAGCAGGCATAAGAGTGTTTTCTAAATGTGAGACTCTGTTCTCTTTCCTAACTCAGTTCATGTGTAGCCAGGTTTACAGGATCTTCCTAAGTGATATCTTATGATAAGTTTCTTTTCCTGTGTGACTTCTTTCCCTTAGAATCATCGTACCTGAATCCACTCATTTTGCTGCTACTGGTCTTAGGACATTGATTTCGTGGCTGAGGGATATTCCATCGTACGTAAGTTCCACAATGTTTGGAACCATTTTTATATTTCCTGGGATATTTCAGGTGTACCCAGGTTGAGGTTCTTGTAAGCAGTGCAGCCCTCAATTTGGGGGTGGCTCTGTCTTATGGATTTTCAGTTTCCCCAAGGTATATTCCCTAGACTGGAAGTGCCCTTGGCTCTGTAGCTCTGTTGTTTACTTGTTTTAGGGAACACAATGCACTCCTCCAGTGAGGCAGTTGGCAACTTACATCCCGCCCATCAGCATAACAAGGCTCCCTGTTCTCCAGGGCCTGTCTTGCCTTTCTGGTTTTTACACATTTTGTGGATGTCCCTTTTGACCGGTGGGAAGTGATACTTCTTTGTAGGGCAGATTTGCATTGCCCGCTTGCTTGCTTGGCCAAAAAGGGCGTATGCGTTTTCTCCTGAATATATTCAGGAGAAAACGCATACGCCCTTTGTGGCCCAGTGCATCATTGTCGAAGTTGTGCCCCTCTTCCTGTGCTTTACAGGCGATTCTAACGTACCTCTTGAAATCTGTTTCCTGCTATTCTGCCTCGCATTCAAGTCCGCCTCGTTGCCTTCCCTCAACAGATTTTTGGACGATAGTTGGCCTTGATTACTCTGCCAGTTTGTGAATTGCTGTGCCCCTGAGCTCCATTTTTCAACTCGTTTTTTGTGAGCTGAACGCAAGTCCAAACATTTGGTTCAGGACCTATACTGGTTCCCGGTGGGTGGCTGAGACTTTGGTGAATTCTTCTTCCTGCCGGGAAATTAGAGTGACATGTGCCCATCCAAATGCCTAACAGCTACTCTCTCATTGGTTCTCCCTCTTCCCTTTCCTCCTCTGCCAAATGGGCAACCTGTGTGAACCAGGAGCTTAAAGGGGCTGTCTCTCCAAGTTGGGAGATTGATAGTAAAGCTGTTGGAAAGTCAAACCGGAGCACCAGGAGAGGGACTCTTCGTTGAGTTTTAGAAACCTTTCGTATTCACAGTGTGTCCATTCTCTAGGTTTCCCGTACATGTTATAGCTGTAGTAATATTCCCTTCAACCTGGAGAGGTGGGACCCATGGAATGGTTGCCATGCATTATTGCTTTAAAGGGTCTGCCTTTGCTCACCCAATCTCACCAATCCTCTCAGTCCCAAGTGTCCAGCCTCATGCCACATCCAGCTGTCATCGTAGATAGGGTCATTCCAGGTTGCATCAGAGACCCTGAAGGAATTGTAAAGAATTTCCCTGTTTCTTTGTTCTGTTTTTGAAATTCCTTTTTAGAGTGGGTTTGAGCTGATTCTCGCTGCCATGTTTATGCCAGTCTAGACACACTTGATTCCCTTACGGAGACATATCAATACATAGGTTTTAAGATCCTTACTAGTCAGATCTATTCCTCTGCGGGAAATATGGGGTTTTGAGTCCCTTTCACTGAGGAAGGTGTAGGTCTTGTCTATTCCATAGTTGGTTTTTGGAACAGTACCTGTGCTTATATCAAACTCTGGTTTGATGCATCACCCCACCTCTCCTTCCCCCTTAAGCAGGCATAAGAGTGTTTTCTAAATGTGAGACTCTGTTCTCTTTCCTAACTCAGTTCATGTGTAGCCAGGTTTACAGGATCTTCCTAAGTGATATCTTATGATAAGTTTCTTTTCCTGTGTGACTTCTTTCCCTTAGAATCATCGTACCTGAATCCACTCATTTTGCTGCTACTGGTCTTAGGACATTGATTTCGTGGCTGAGGGATATTCCATCGTACGTAAGTTCCACAATGTTTGGAACCATTTTTATATTTCCTGGGATATTTCAGGTGTACCCAGGTTGAGGTTCTTGTAAGCAGTGCAGCCCTCAATTTGGGGGTGGCTCTGTCTTATGGATTTTCAGTTTCCCCAAGGTATATTCCCTAGACTGGAAGTGCCCTTGGCTCTGTAGCTCTGTTGTTTACTTGTTTTAGGGAACACAATGCACTCCTCCAGTGAGGCAGTTGGCAACTTACATCCCGCCCATCAGCATAACAAGGCTCCCTGTTCTCCAGGGCCTGTCTTGCCTTTCTGGTTTTTACACATTTTGTGGATGTCCCTTTTGACCGGTGGGAAGTGATACTTCTTTGTAGTGCAGATTTGCATTGCCCGCTTGCTTGCTTGGCCAAAAAGGGCGTATGCGTTTTCTCCTGAATATATTCAGGAGAAAACGCATACGCCCTTTTTGGCCCAGTGCATCATTGTCGAAGTTGTGCCCCTCTTCCTGTGCTTTACAGGCGATTCTAACGTACCTCTTGAAATCTGTTTCCTGCTATTCTGCCTCGCATTCAAGTCCGCCTCGTTGCCTTCCCTCAACAGATTTTTGGACGATAGTTGGCCTTGATTACTCTGCCAGTTTGTGAATTGCTGTGCCCCTGAGCTCCATTTTTCAACTCGTTTTTTGTGAGCTGAACGCAAGTCCAAACATTTGGTTCAGGACCTATACTGGTTCCCGGTGGGTGGCTGAGACTTTGGTGAATTCTTCTTCCTGCCGGGAAATTAGAGTGACATGTGCCCATCCAAATGCCTAACAGCTACTCTCTCATTGGTTCTCCCTCTTCCCTTTCCTCCTCTGCCAAATGGGCAACCTGTGTGAACCAGGAGCTTAAAGGGGCTGTCTCTCCAAGTTGGGAGATTGATAGTAAAGCTGTTGGAAAGTCAAACCGGAGCACCAGGAGAGGGACTCTTCGTTGAGTTTTAGAAACCTTTCGTATTCACAGTGTGTCCATTCTCTAGGTTTCCCGTACATGTTATAGCTGTAGTAATATTCCCTTCAACCTGGAGAGGTGGGACCCATGGAATGGTTGCCATGCATTATTGCTTTAAAGGGTCTGCCTTTGCTCACCCAATCTCACCAATCCTCTCAGTCCCAAGTGTCCAGCCTCATGCCACATCCAGCTGTCATCGTAGATAGGGTCATTCCAGGTTGCATCAGAGACCCTGAAGGAATTGTAAAGAATTTCCCTGTTTCTTTGTTCTGTTTTTGAAATTCCTTTTTAGAGTGGGTTTGAGCTGATTCTCGCTGCCATGTTTATGCCAGTCTAGACACACTTGATTCCCTTACGGAGACATATCAATACATAGGTTTTAAGATTCTTACTAGTCAGATCTATTCCTCTGCAGGAAATATGGGGTTTTGAGTCCCTTTCACTGAGGAAGGTGTAGGTCTTGTCTATTCCATAGTTGGTTTTTGGAACAGTACCTGTGCTTATATCAAACTCTGGTTTGATGCATCACCCCACCTCTCCTTCCCCCTTAAGCAGGCATAAGAGTGTTTTCTAAATGTGAGACTCTGTTCTCTTTCCTAACTCAGTTCATGTGTAGCCAGGTTTACAGGATCTTCCTAAGTGATATCTTATGATAAGTTTCTTTTCCTGTGTGACTTCTTTCCCTTAGAATCATCGTACCTGAATCCACTCATTTTGCTGCTACTGGTCTTAGGACATTGATTTCGTGGCTGAGGGATATTCCATCGTACGTAAGTTCCACAATGTTTGGAACCATTTTTATATTTCCTGGGATATTTCAGGTGTACCCAGGTTGAGGTTCTTGTAAGCAGTGCAGCCCTCAATTTGGGGGTGGCTCTGTCTTATGGATTTTCAGTTTCCCCAAGGTATATTCCCTAGACTGGAAGTGCCCTTGGCTCTGTAGCTCTGTTGTTTACTTGTTTTAGGGAACACAATGCACTCCTCCAGTGAGGCAGTTGGCAACTTACATCCCGCCCATCAGCATAACAAGGCTCCCTGTTCTCCAGGGCCTGTCTTGCCTTTCTGGTTTTTACACATTTTGTGGATGTCCCTTTTGACCGGTGGGAAGTGATACTTCTTTGTAGGGCAGATTTGCATTGCCCGCTTGCTTGCTTGGCCAAAAAGGGCGTATGCGTTTTCTCCTGAATATATTCAGGAGAAAACGCATACGCCCTTTGTGGCCCAGTGCATCATTGTCGAAGTTGTGCCCCTCTTCCTGTGCTTTACAGGCGATTCTAACGTACCTCTTGAAATCTGTTTCCTGCTATTCTGCCTCGCATTCAAGTCCACCTCGTTGCCTTCCCTCAACAGATTTTTGGACGATAGTTGGCCTTGATTACTCTGCCAGTTTGTGAATTGCTGTGCCCCTGAGCTCCATTTTTCAACTCGTTTTTTGTGAGCTGAACGCAAGTCCAAACATTTGGTTCAGGACCTATACTGGTTCCCGGTGGGTGGCTGAGACTTTGGTGAATTCTTCTTCCTGCCGGGAAATTAGGGTGACATGTGCCCATCCAAATGCCTAACAGCTACTCTCTCATTGGTTCTCCCTCTTCCCTTTCCTCCTCTGCCAAATGGGCAACCTGTGTGAACCAGGAGCTTAAAGGGGCTGTCTCTCCAAGTTGGGAGATTGATAGTAAAGCTGTTGGAAAGTCAAACCGGAGCACCAGGAGAGGGACTCTTCGTTGAGTTTTAGAAACCTTTCGTATTCACAGTGTGTCCATTCTCTAGGTTTCCCGTACATGTTATAGCTGTAGTAATATTCCCTTCAACCTGGAGAGGTGGGACCCATGGAATGGTTGCCATGCATTATTGCTTTAAAGGGTCTGCCTTTGCTCACCCAATCTCACCAATCCTCTCAGTCCCAAGTGTCCAGCCTCATGCCACATCCAGCTGTCATCGTAGATAGGGTCATTCCAGGTTGCATCAGAGACCCTGAAGGAATTGTAAAGAATTTCCCTGTTTCTTTGTTCTGTTTTTGAAATTCCTTTTTAGAGTGGGTTTGAGCTGATTCTCGCTGCCATGTTTATGCCAGTCTAGACACACTTGATTCCCTTACGGAGACATATCAATACATAGGTTTTAAGATCCTTACTAGTCAGATCTATTCCTCTGCGGGAAATATGGGGTTTTGAGTCCCTTTCACTGAGGAAGGTGTAGGTCTTGTCTATTCCATAGTTGGTTTTTGGAACAGTACCTGTGCTTATATCAAACTCTGGTTTGATGCATCACCCCACCTCTCCTTCCCCCTTAAGCAGGCATAAGAGTGTTTTCTAAATGTGAGACTCTGTTCTCTTTCCTAACTCAGTTCATGTGTAGCCAGGTTTACAGGATCTTCCTAAGTGATATCTTATGATAAGTTTCTTTTCCTGTGTGACTTCTTTCCCTTAGAATCATCGTACCTGAATCCACTCATTTTGCTGCTACTGGTCTTAGGACATTGATTTCGTGGCTGAGGGATATTCCATCGTACGTAAGTTCCACAATGTTTGGAACCATTTTTATATTTCCTGGGATATTTCAGGTGTACCCAGGTTGAGGTTCTTGTAAGCAGTGCAGCCCTCAATTTGGGGGTGGCTCTGTCTTATGGATTTTCAGTTTCCCCAAGGTATATTCCCTAGACTGGAAGTGCCCTTGGCTCTGTAGCTCTGTTGTTTACTTGTTTTAGGGAACACAATGCACTCCTCCAGTGAGGCAGTTGGCAACTTACATCCCGCCCATCAGCATAACAAGGCTCCCTGTTCTCCAGGGCCTGTCTTGCCTTTCTGGTTTTTACACATTTTGTGGATGTCCCTTTTGACCGGTGGGAAGTGATACTTCTTTGTAGGGCAGATTTGCATTGCCCGCTTGCTTGCTTGGCCAAAAAGGGCGTATGCGTTTTCTCCTGAATATATTCAGGAGAAAACGCATACGCCCTTTTTGGCCCAGTGCATCATTGTCGAAGTTGTGCCCCTCTTCCTGTGCTTTACAGGCGATTCTAACGTACCTCTTGAAATCTGTTTCCTGCTATTCTGCCTCGCATTCAAGTCCGCCTCGTTGCCTTCCCTCAACAGATTTTTGGACGATAGTTGGCCTTGATTACTCTGCCAGTTTGTGAATTGCTGTGCCCCTGAGCTCCATTTTTCAACTCGTTTTTTGTGAGCTGAACGCAAGTCCAAACATTTGGTTCAGGACCTATACTGGTTCCCGGTGGGTGGCTGAGACTTTGGTGAATTCTTCTTCCTGCCGGGAAATTAGGGTGACATGTGCCCATCCAAATGCCTAACAGCTACTCTCTCATTGGTTCTCCCTCTTCCCTTTCCTCCTCTGCCAAATGGGCAACCTGTGTGAACCAGGAGCTTAAAGGGGCTGTCTCTCCAAGTTGGGAGATTGATAGTAAAGCTGTTGGAAAGTCAAACCGGAGCACCAGGAGAGGGACTCTTCGTTGAGTTTTAGAAACCTTTCGTATTCACAGTGTGTCCATTCTCTAGGTTTCCCGTACATGTTATAGCTGTAGTAATATTCCCTTCAACCTGGAGAGGTGGGACCCATGGAATGGTTGCCATGCATTATTGCTTTAAAGGGTCTGCCTTTGCTCACCCAATCTCACCAATCCTCTCAGTCCCAAGTGTCCAGCCTCATGCCACATCCAGCTGTCATCGTAGATAGGGTCATTCCAGGTTGCATCAGAGACCCTGAAGGAATTGTAAAGAATTTCCCTGTTTCTTTGTTCTGTTTTTGAAATTCCTTTTTAGAGTGGGTTTGAGCTGATTCTCGCTGCCATGTTTATGCCAGTCTAGACACACTTGATTCCCTTACGGAGACATATCAATACCTAGGTTTTAAGATCCTTACTAGTCAGATCTATTCCTCTGCGGGAAATATGGGGTTTTGAGTCCCTTTCACTGAGGAAGGTGTAGGTCTTGTCTATTCCATAGTTGGTTTTTGGAACAGTACCTGTGCTTATATCAAACTCTGGTTTGATGCATCACCCCACCTCTCCTTCCCCCTTAAGCAGGCATAAGAGTGTTTTCTAAATGTGAGACTCTGTTCTCTTTCCTAACTCAGTTCATGTGTAGCCAGGTTTACAGGATCTTCCTAAGTGATATCTTATGATAAGTTTCTTTTCCTGTGTGACTTCTTTCCCTTAGAATCATCGTACCTGAATCCACTCATTTTGCTGCTACTGGTCTTAGGACATTGATTTCGTGGCTGAGGGATATTCCATCGTACGTAAGTTCCACAATGTTTGGAACCATTTTTATATTTCCTGGGATATTTCAGGTGTACCCAGGTTGAGGTTCTTGTAAGCAGTGCAGCCCTCAATTTGGGGGTGGCTCTGTCTTATGGATTTTCAGTTTCCCCAAGGTATATTCCCTAGACTGGAAGTGCCCTTGGCTCTGTAGCTCTGTTGTTTACTTGTTTTAGGGAACACAATGCACTCCTCCAGTGAGGCAGTTGGCAACTTACATCCCGCCCATCAGCATAACAAGGCTCCCTGTTCTCCAGGGCCTGTCTTGCCTTTCTGGTTTTTACACATTTTGTGGATGTCCCTTTTGACCGGTGGGAAGTGATACTTCTTTGTAGGGCAGATTTGCATTGCCCGCTTGCTTGCTTGGCCAAAAAGGGCGTATGCGTTTTCTCCTGAATATATTCAGGAGAAAACGCATACGCCCTTTTTGGCCCAGTGCATCATTGTCGAAGTTGTGCCCCTCTTCCTGTGCTTTACAGGCGATTCTAACGTACCTCTTGAAATCTGTTTCCTGCTATTCTGCCTCGCATTCAAGTCCGCCTCGTTGCCTTCCCTCAACAGATTTTTGGACGATAGTTGGCCTTGATTACTCTGCCAGTTTGTGAATTGCTGTGCCCCTGAGCTCCATTTTTCAACTCGTTTTTTGTGAGCTGAACGCAAGTCCAAACATTTGGTTCAGGACCTATACTGGTTCCCGGTGGGTGGCTGAGACTTTGGTGAATTCTTCTTCCTGCCGGGAAATTAGGGTGACATGTGCCCATCCAAATGCCTAACAGCTACTCTCTCATTGGTTCTCCCTCTTCCCTTTCCTCCTCTGCCAAATGGGCAACCTGTGTGAACCAGGAGCTTAAAGGGGCTGTCTCTCCAAGTTGGGAGATTGATAGTAAAGCTGTTGGAAAGTCAAACCGGAGCACCAGGAGAGGGACTCTTCGTTGAGTTTTAGAAACCTTTCGTATTCACAGTGTGTCCATTCTCTAGGTTTCCCGTACATGTTATAGCTGTAGTAATATTCCCTTCAACCTGGAGAGGTGGGACCCATGGAATGGTTGCCATGCATTATTGCTTTAAAGGGTCTGCCTTTGCTCACCCAATCTCACCAATCCTCTCAGTCCCAAGTGTCCAGCCTCATGCCACATCCAGCTGTCATCGTAGATAGGGTCATTCCAGGTTGCATCAGAGACCCTGAAGGAATTGTAAAGAATTTCCCTGTTTCTTTGTTCTGTTTTTGAAATTCCTTTTTAGAGTGGGTTTGAGCTGATTCTCGCTGCCATGTTTATGCCAGTCTAGACACACTTGATTCCCTTACGGAGACATATCAATACATAGGTTTTAAGATCCTTACTAGTCAGATCTATTCCTCTGCGGGAAATATGGGGTTTTGAGTCCCTTTCACTGAGGAAGGTGTAGGTCTTGTCTATTCCATAGTTGGTTTTTGGAACAGTACCTGTGCTTATATCAAACTCTGGTTTGATGCATCACCCCACCTCTCCTTCCCCCTTAAGCAGGCATAAGAGTGTTTTCTAAATGTGAGACTCTGTTCTCTTTCCTAACTCAGTTCATGTGTAGCCAGGTTTACAGGATCTTCCTAAGTGATATCTTATGATAAGTTTCTTTTCCTGTGTGACTTCTTTCCCTTAGAATCATCGTACCTGAATCCACTCATTTTGCTGCTACTGGTCTTAGGACATTGATTTCGTGGCTGAGGGATATTCCATCGTACGTAAGTTCCACAATGTTTGGAACCATTTTTATATTTCCTGGGATATTTCAGGTGTACCCAGGTTGAGGTTCTTGTAAGCAGTGCAGCCCTCAATTTGGGGGTGGCTCTGTCTTATGGATTTTCAGTTTCCCCAAGGTATATTCCCTAGACTGGAAGTGCCCTTGGCTCTGTAGCTCTGTTGTTTACTTGTTTTAGGGAACACAATGCACTCCTCCAGTGAGGCAGTTGGCAACTTACATCCCGCCCATCAGCATAACAAGGCTCCCTGTTCTCCAGGGCCTGTCTTGCCTTTCTGGTTTTTACACATTTTGTGGATGTCCCTTTTGACCGGTGGGAAGTGATACTTCTTTGTAGGGCAGATTTGCATTGCCCGCTTGCTTGCTTGGCCAAAAAGGGCGTATGCGTTTTCTCCTGAATATATTCAGGAGAAAACGCATACGCCCTTTTTGGCCCAGTGCATCATTGTCGAAGTTGTGCCCCTCTTCCTGTGCTTTACAGGCGATTCTAACGTACCTCTTGAAATCTGTTTCCTGCTATTCTGCCTCGCATTCAAGTCCGCCTCGTTGCCTTCCCTCAACAGATTTTTGGACGATAGTTGGCCTTGATTACTCTGCCAGTTTGTGAATTGCTGTGCCCCTGAGCTCCATTTTTCAACTCGTTTTTTGTGAGCTGAACGCAAGTCCAAACATTTGGTTCAGGACCTATACTGGTTCCCGGTGGGTGGCTGAGACTTTGGTGAATTCTTCTTCCTGCCGGGAAATTAGGGTGACATGTGCCCATCCAAATGCCTAACAGCTACTCTCTCATTGGTTCTCCCTCTTCCCTTTCCTCCTCTGCCAAATGGGCAACCTGTGTGAACCAGGAGCTTAAAGGGGCTGTCTCTCCAAGTTGGGAGATTGATAGTAAAGCTGTTGGAAAGTCAAACCGGAGCACCAGGAGAGGGACTCTTCGTTGAGTTTTAGAAACCTTTCGTATTCACAGTGTGTCCATTCTCTAGGTTTCCCGTACATGTTATAGCTGTAGTAATATTCCCTTCAACCTGGAGAGGTGGGACCCATGGAATGGTTGCCATGCATTATTGCTTTAAAGGGTCTGCCTTTGCTCACCCAATCTCACCAATCCTCTCAGTCCCAAGTGTCCAGCCTCATGCCACATCCAGCTGTCATCGTAGATAGGGTCATTCCAGGTTGCATCAGAGACCCTGAAGGAATTGTAAAGAATTTCCCTGTTTCTTTGTTCTGTTTTTGAAATTCCTTTTTAGAGTGGGTTTGAGCTGATTCTCGCTGCCATGTTTATGCCAGTCTAGACACACTTGATTCCCTTACGGAGACATATCAATACATAGGTTTTAAGATCCTTACTAGTCAGATCTATTCCTCTGCGGGAAATATGGGGTTTTGAGTCCCTTTCACTGAGGAAGGTGTAGGTCTTGTCTATTCCATAGTTGGTTTTTGGAACAGTACCTGTGCTTATATCAAACTCTGGTTTGATGCATCACCCCACCTCTCCTTCCCCCTTAAGCAGGCATAAGAGTGTTTTCTAAATGTGAGACTCTGTTCTCTTTCCTAACTCAGTTCATGTGTAGCCAGGTTTACAGGATCTTCCTAAGTGATATCTTATGATAAGTTTCTTTTCCTGTGTGACTTCTTTCCCTTAGAATCATCGTACCTGAATCCACTCATTTTGCTGCTACTGGTCTTAGGACATTGATTTCGTGGCTGAGGGATATTCCATCGTACGTAAGTTCCACAATGTTTGGAACCATTTTTATATTTCCTGGGATATTTCAGGTGTACCCAGGTTGAGGTTCTTGTAAGCAGTGCAGCCCTCAATTTGGGGGTGGCTCTGTCTTATGGATTTTCAGTTTCCCCAAGGTATATTCCCTAGACTGGAAGTGCCCTTGGCTCTGTAGCTCTGTTGTTTACTTGTTTTAGGGAACACAATGCACTCCTCCAGTGAGGCAGTTGGCAACTTACATCCCGCCCATCAGCATAACAAGGCTCCCTGTTCTCCAGGGCCTGTCTTGCCTTTCTGGTTTTTACACATTTTGTGGATGTCCCTTTTGACCGGTGGGAAGTGATACTTCTTTGTAGGGCAGATTTGCATTGCCCGCTTGCTTGCTTGGCCAAAAAGGGCGTATGCGTTTTCTCCTGAATATATTCAGGAGAAAACGCATATGCCCTTTTTGGCCCAGTGCATCATTGTCGAAGTTGTGCCCCTCTTCCTGTGCTTTACAGGCGATTCTAACGTACCTCTTGAAATCTGTTTCCTGCTATTCTGCCTCGCATTCAAGTCCGCCTCGTTGCCTTCCCTCAACAGATTTTTGGACGATAGTTGGCCTTGATTACTCTGCCAGTTTGTGAATTGCTGTGCCCCTGAGCTCCATTTTTCAACTCGTTTTTTGTGAGCTGAACGCAAGTCCAAACATTTGGTTCAGGACCTATACTGGTTCCCGGTGGGTGGCTGAGACTTTGGTGAATTCTTCTTCCTGCCGGGAAATTAGAGTGACATGTGCCCATCCAAATGCCTAACAGCTACTCTCTCATTGGTTCTCCCTCTTCCCTTTCCTCCTCTGCCAAATGGGCAACCTGTGTGAACCAGGAGCTTAAAGGGGCTGTCTCTCCAAGTTGGGAGATTGATAGTAAAGCTGTTGGAAAGTCAAACCGGAGCACCAGGAGAGGGACTCTTCGTTGAGTTTTAGAAACCTTTCGTATTCACAGTGTGTCCATTCTCTAGGTTTCCCGTACATGTTATAGCTGTAGTAATATTCCCTTCAACCTGGAGAGGTGGGACCCATGGAATGGTTGCCATGCATTATTGCTTTAAAGGGTCTGCCTTTGCTCACCCAATCTCACCAATCCTCTCAGTCCCAAGTGTCCAGCCTCATGCCACATCCAGCTGTCATCGTAGATAGGGTCATTCCAGGTTGCATCAGAGACCCTGAAGGAATTGTAAAGAATTTCCCTGTTTCTTTGTTCTGTTTTTGAAATTCCTTTTTAGAGTGGGTTTGAGCTGATTCTCGCTGCCATGTTTATGCCAGTCTAGACACACTTGATTCCCTTACGGAGACATATCAATACCTAGGTTTTAAGATCCTTACTAGTCAGATCTATTCCTCTGCGGGAAATATGGGGTTTTGAGTCCCTTTCACTGAGGAAGGTGTAGGTCTTGTCTATTCCATAGTTGGTTTTTGGAACAGTACCTGTGCTTATATCAAACTCTGGTTTGATGCATCACCCCACCTCTCCTTCCCCCTTAAGCAGGCATAAGAGTGTTTTCTAAATGTGAGACTCTGTTCTCTTTCCTAACTCAGTTCATGTGTAGCCAGGTTTACAGGATCTTCCTAAGTGATATCTTATGATAAGTTTCTTTTCCTGTGTGACTTCTTTCCCTTAGAATCATCGTACCTGAATCCACTCATTTTGCTGCTACTGGTCTTAGGACATTGATTTCGTGGCTGAGGGATATTCCATCGTACGTAAGTTCCACAATGTTTGGAACCATTTTTATATTTCCTGGGATATTTCAGGTGTACCCAGGTTGAGGTTCTTGTAAGCAGTGCAGCCCTCAATTTGGGGGTGGCTCTGTCTTATGGATTTTCAGTTTCCCCAAGGTATATTCCCTAGACTGGAAGTGCCCTTGGCTCTGTAGCTCTGTTGTTTACTTGTTTTAGGGAACACAATGCACTCCTCCAGTGAGGCAGTTGGCAACTTACATCCCGCCCATCAGCATAACAAGGCTCCCTGTTCTCCAGGGCCTGTCTTGCCTTTCTGGTTTTTACACATTTTGTGGATGTCCCTTTTGACCGGTGGGAAGTGATACTTCTTTGTAGGGCAGATTTGCATTGCCCGCTTGCTTGCTTGGCCAAAAAGGGCGTATGCGTTTTCTCCTGAATATATTCAGGAGAAAACGCATACGCCCTTTTTGGCCCAGTGCATCATTGTCGAAGTTGTGCCCCTCTTCCTGTGCTTTACAGGCGATTCTAACGTACCTCTTGAAATCTGTTTCCTGCTATTCTGCCTCGCATTCAAGTCCGCCTCGTTGCCTTCCCTCAACAGATTTTTGGACGATAGTTGGCCTTGATTACTCTGCCAGTTTGTGAATTGCTGTGCCCCTGAGCTCCATTTTTCAACTCGTTTTTTGTGAGCTGAACGCAAGTCCAAACATTTGGTTCAGGACCTATACTGGTTCCCGGTGGGTGGCTGAGACTTTGGTGAATTCTTCTTCCTGCCGGGAAATTAGAGTGACATGTGCCCATCCAAATGCCTAACAGCTACTCTCTCATTGGTTCTCCCTCTTCCCTTTCCTCCTCTGCCAAATGGGCAACCTGTGTGAACCAGGAGCTTAAAGGGGCTGTCTCTCCAAGTTGGGAGATTGATAGTAAAGCTGTTGGAAAGTCAAACCGGAGCACCAGGAGAGGGACTCTTCGTTGAGTTTTAGAAACCTTTCGTATTCACAGTGTGTCCATTCTCTAGGTTTCCCGTACATGTTATAGCTGTAGTAATATTCCCTTCAACCTGGAGAGGTGGGACCCATGGAATGGTTGCCATGCATTATTGCTTTAAAGGGTCTGCCTTTGCTCACCCAATCTCACCAATCCTCTCAGTCCCAAGTGTCCAGCCTCATGCCACATCCAGCTGTCATCGTAGATAGGGTCATTCCAGGTTGCATCAGAGACCCTGAAGGAATTGTAAAGAATTTCCCTGTTTCTTTGTTCTGTTTTTGAAATTCCTTTTTAGAGTGGGTTTGAGCTGATTCTCGCTGCCATGTTTATGCCAGTCTAGACACACTTGATTCCCTTACGGAGACATATCAATACATAGGTTTTAAGATCCTTACTAGTCAGATCTATTCCTCTGCGGGAAATATGGGGTTTTGAGTCCCTTTCACTGAGGAAGGTGTAGGTCTTGTCTATTCCATAGTTGGTTTTTGGAACAGTACCTGTGCTTATATCAAACTCTGGTTTGATGCATCACCCCACCTCTCCTTCCCCCTTAAGCAGGCATAAGAGTGTTTTCTAAATGTGAGACTCTGTTCTCTTTCCTAACTCAGTTCATGTGTAGCCAGGTTTACAGGATCTTCCTAAGTGATATCTTATGATAAGTTTCTTTTCCTGTGTGACTTCTTTCCCTTAGAATCATCGTACCTGAATCCACTCATTTTGCTGCTACTGGTCTTAGGACATTGATTTCGTGGCTGAGGGATATTCCATCGTACGTAAGTTCCACAATGTTTGGAACCATTTTTATATTTCCTGGGATATTTCAGGTGTACCCAGGTTGAGGTTCTTGTAAGCAGTGCAGCCCTCAATTTGGGGGTGGCTCTGTCTTATGGATTTTCAGTTTCCCCAAGGTATATTCCCTAGACTGGAAGTGCCCTTGGCTCTGTAGCTCTGTTGTTTACTTGTTTTAGGGAACACAATGCACTCCTCCAGTGAGGCAGTTGGCAACTTACATCCCGCCCATCAGCATAACAAGGCTCCCTGTTCTCCAGGGCCTGTCTTGCCTTTCTGGTTTTTACACATTTTGTGGATGTCCCTTTTGACCGGTGGGAAGTGATACTTCTTTGTAGGGCAGATTTGCATTGCCCGCTTGCTTGCTTGGCCAAAAAGGGCGTATGCGTTTTCTCCTGAATATATTCAGGAGAAAACGCATACGCCCTTTTTGGCCCAGTGCATCATTGTCGAAGTTGTGCCCCTCTTCCTGTGCTTTACAGGCGATTCTAACGTACCTCTTGAAATCTGTTTCCTGCTATTCTGCCTCGCATTCAAGTCCGCCTCGTTGCCTTCCCTCAACAGATTTTTGGACGATAGTTGGCCTTGATTACTCTGCCAGTTTGTGAATTGCTGTGCCCCTGAGCTCCATTTTTCAACTCGTTTTTTGTGAGCTGAACGCAAGTCCAAACATTTGGTTCAGGACCTATACTGGTTCCCGGTGGGTGGCTGAGACTTTGGTGAATTCTTCTTCCTGCCGGGAAATTAGGGTGACATGTGCCCATCCAAATGCCTAACAGCTACTCTCTCATTGGTTCTCCCTCTTCCCTTTCCTCCTCTGCCAAATGGGCAACCTGTGTGAACCAGGAGCTTAAAGGGGCTGTCTCTCCAAGTTGGGAGATTGATAGTAAAGCTGTTGGAAAGTCAAACCGGAGCACCAGGAGAGGGACTCTTCGTTGAGTTTTAGAAACCTTTCGTATTCACAGTGTGTCCATTCTCTAGGTTTCCCGTACATGTTATAGCTGTAGTAATATTCCCTTCAACCTGGAGAGGTGGGACCCATGGAATGGTTGCCATGCATTATTGCTTTAAAGGGTCTGCCTTTGCTCACCCAATCTCACCAATCCTCTCAGTCCCAAGTGTCCAGCCTCATGCCACATCCAGCTGTCATCGTAGATAGGGTCATTCCAGGTTGCATCAGAGACCCTGAAGGAATTGTAAAGAATTTCCCTGTTTCTTTGTTCTGTTTTTGAAATTCCTTTTTAGAGTGGGTTTGAGCTGATTCTCGCTGCCATGTTTATGCCAGTCTAGACACACTTGATTCCCTTACGGAGACATATCAATACCTAGGTTTTAAGATCCTTACTAGTCAGATCTATTCCTCTGCGGGAAATATGGGGTTTTGAGTCCCTTTCACTGAGGAAGGTGTAGGTCTTGTCTATTCCATAGTTGGTTTTTGGAACAGTACCTGTGCTTATATCAAACTCTGGTTTGATGCATCACCCCACCTCTCCTTCCCCCTTAAGCAGGCATAAGAGTGTTTTCTAAATGTGAGACTCTGTTCTCTTTCCTAACTCAGTTCATGTGTAGCCAGGTTTACAGGATCTTCCTAAGTGATATCTTATGATAAGTTTCTTTTCCTGTGTGACTTCTTTCCCTTAGAATCATCGTACCTGAATCCACTCATTTTGCTGCTACTGGTCTTAGGACATTGATTTCGTGGCTGAGGGATATTCCATCGTACGTAAGTTCCACAATGTTTGGAACCATTTTTATATTTCCTGGGATATTTCAGGTGTACCCAGGTTGAGGTTCTTGTAAGCAGTGCAGCCCTCAATTTGGGGGTGGCTCTGTCTTATGGATTTTCAGTTTCCCCAAGGTATATTCCCTAGACTGGAAGTGCCCTTGGCTCTGTAGCTCTGTTGTTTACTTGTTTTAGGGAACACAATGCACTCCTCCAGTGAGGCAGTTGGCAACTTACATCCCGCCCATCAGCATAACAAGGCTCCCTGTTCTCCAGGGCCTGTCTTGCCTTTCTGGTTTTTACACATTTTGTGGATGTCCCTTTTGACCGGTGGGAAGTGATACTTCTTTGTAGGGCAGATTTGCATTGCCCGCTTGCTTGCTTGGCCAAAAAGGGCGTATGCGTTTTCTCCTGAATATATTCAGGAGAAAACGCATACGCCCTTTTTGGCCCAGTGCATCATTGTCGAAGTTGTGCCCCTCTTCCTGTGCTTTACAGGCGATTCTAACGTACCTCTTGAAATCTGTTTCCTGCTATTCTGCCTCGCATTCAAGTCCGCCTCGTTGCCTTCCCTCAACAGATTTTTGGACGATAGTTGGCCTTGATTACTCTGCCAGTTTGTGAATTGCTGTGCCCCTGAGCTCCATTTTTCAACTCGTTTTTTGTGAGCTGAACGCAAGTCCAAACATTTGGTTCAGGACCTATACTGGTTCCCGGTGGGTGGCTGAGACTTTGGTGAATTCTTCTTCCTGCCGGGAAATTAGGGTGACATGTGCCCATCCAAATGCCTAACAGCTACTCTCTCATTGGTTCTCCCTCTTCCCTTTCCTCCTCTGCCAAATGGGCAACCTGTGTGAACCAGGAGCTTAAAGGGGCTGTCTCTCCAAGTTGGGAGATTGATAGTAAAGCTGTTGGAAAGTCAAACCGGAGCACCAGGAGAGGGACTCTTCGTTGAGTTTTAGAAACCTTTCGTATTCACAGTGTGTCCATTCTCTAGGTTTCCCGTACATGTTATAGCTGTAGTAATATTCCCTTCAACCTGGAGAGGTGGGACCCATGGAATGGTTGCCATGCATTATTGCTTTAAAGGGTCTGCCTTTGCTCACCCAATCTCACCAATCCTCTCAGTCCCAAGTGTCCAGCCTCATGCCACATCCAGCTGTCATCGTAGATAGGGTCATTCCAGGTTGCATCAGAGACCCTGAAGGAATTGTAAAGAATTTCCCTGTTTCTTTGTTCTGTTTTTGAAATTCCTTTTTAGAGTGGGTTTGAGCTGATTCTCGCTGCCATGTTTATGCCAGTCTAGACACACTTGATTCCCTTACGGAGACATATCAATACATAGGTTTTAAGATCCTTACTAGTCAGATCTATTCCTCTGCGGGAAATATGGGGTTTTGAGTCCCTTTCACTGAGGAAGGTGTAGGTCTTGTCTATTCCATAGTTGGTTTTTGGAACAGTACCTGTGCTTATATCAAACTCTGGTTTGATGCATCACCCCACCTCTCCTTCCCCCTTAAGCAGGCATAAGAGTGTTTTCTAAATGTGAGACTCTGTTCTCTTTCCTAACTCAGTTCATGTGTAGCCAGGTTTACAGGATCTTCCTAAGTGATATCTTATGATAAGTTTCTTTTCCTGTGTGACTTCTTTCCCTTAGAATCATCGTACCTGAATCCACTCATTTTGCTGCTACTGGTCTTAGGACATTGATTTCGTGGCTGAGGGATATTCCATCGTACGTAAGTTCCACAATGTTTGGAACCATTTTTATATTTCCTGGGATATTTCAGGTGTACCCAGGTTGAGGTTCTTGTAAGCAGTGCAGCCCTCAATTTGGGGGTGGCTCTGTCTTATGGATTTTCAGTTTCCCCAAGGTATATTCCCTAGACTGGAAGTGCCCTTGGCTCTGTAGCTCTGTTGTTTACTTGTTTTAGGGAACACAATGCACTCCTCCAGTGAGGCAGTTGGCAACTTACATCCCGCCCATCAGCATAACAAGGCTCCCTGTTCTCCAGGGCCTGTCTTGCCTTTCTGGTTTTTACACATTTTGTGGATGTCCCTTTTGACCGGTGGGAAGTGATACTTCTTTGTAGGGCAGATTTGCATTGCCCGCTTGCTTGCTTGGCCAAAAAGGGCGTATGCGTTTTCTCCTGAATATATTCAGGAGAAAACGCATACGCCCTTTTTGGCCCAGTGCATCATTGTCGAAGTTGTGCCCCTCTTCCTGTGCTTTACAGGCGATTCTAACGTACCTCTTGAAATCTGTTTCCTGCTATTCTGCCTCGCATTCAAGTCCGCCTCGTTGCCTTCCCTCAACAGATTTTTGGACGATAGTTGGCCTTGATTACTCTGCCAGTTTGTGAATTGCTGTGCCCCTGAGCTCCATTTTTCAACTCGTTTTTTGTGAGCTGAACGCAAGTCCAAACATTTGGTTCAGGACCTATACTGGTTCCCGGTGGGTGGCTGAGACTTTGGTGAATTCTTCTTCCTGCCGGGAAATTAGGGTGACATGTGCCCATCCAAATGCCTAACAGCTACTCTCTCATTGGTTCTCCCTCTTCCCTTTCCTCCTCTGCCAAATGGGCAACCTGTGTGAACCAGGAGCTTAAAGGGGCTGTCTCTCCAAGTTGGGAGATTGATAGTAAAGCTGTTGGAAAGTCAAACCGGAGCACCAGGAGAGGGACTCTTCGTTGAGTTTTAGAAACCTTTCGTATTCACAGTGTGTCCATTCTCTAGGTTTCCCGTACATGTTATAGCTGTAGTAATATTCCCTTCAACCTGGAGAGGTGGGACCCATGGAATGGTTGCCATGCATTATTGCTTTAAAGGGTCTGCCTTTGCTCACCCAATCTCACCAATCCTCTCAGTCCCAAGTGTCCAGCCTCATGCCACATCCAGCTGTCATCGTAGATAGGGTCATTCCAGGTTGCATCAGAGACCCTGAAGGAATTGTAAAGAATTTCCCTGTTTCTTTGTTCTGTTTTTGAAATTCCTTTTTAGAGTGGGTTTGAGCTGATTCTCGCTGCCATGTTTATGCCAGTCTAGACACACTTGATTCCCTTACGGAGACATATCAATACATAGGTTTTAAGATCCTTACTAGTCAGATCTATTCCTCTGCGGGAAATATGGGGTTTTGAGTCCCTTTCACTGAGGAAGGTGTAGGTCTTGTCTATTCCATAGTTGGTTTTTGGAACAGTACCTGTGCTTATATCAAACTCTGGTTTGATGCATCACCCCACCTCTCCTTCCCCCTTAAGCAGGCATAAGAGTGTTTTCTAAATGTGAGACTCTGTTCTCTTTCCTAACTCAGTTCATGTGTAGCCAGGTTTACAGGATCTTCCTAAGTGATATCTTATGATAAGTTTCTTTTCCTGTGTGACTTCTTTCCCTTAGAATCATCGTACCTGAATCCACTCATTTTGCTGCTACTGGTCTTAGGACATTGATTTCGTGGCTGAGGGATATTCCATCGTACGTAAGTTCCACAATGTTTGGAACCATTTTTATATTTCCTGGGATATTTCAGGTGTACCCAGGTTGAGGTTCTTGTAAGCAGTGCAGCCCTCAATTTGGGGGTGGCTCTGTCTTATGGATTTTCAGTTTCCCCAAGGTATATTCCCTAGACTGGAAGTGCCCTTGGCTCTGTAGCTCTGTTGTTTACTTGTTTTAGGGAACACAATGCACTCCTCCAGTGAGGCAGTTGGCAACTTACATCCCGCCCATCAGCATAACAAGGCTCCCTGTTCTCCAGGGCCTGTCTTGCCTTTCTGGTTTTTACACATTTTGTGGATGTCCCTTTTGACCGGTGGGAAGTGATACTTCTTTGTAGGGCAGATTTGCATTGCCCGCTTGCTTGCTTGGCCAAAAAGGGCGTATGCGTTTTCTCCTGAATATATTCAGGAGAAAACGCATATGCCCTTTTTGGCCCAGTGCATCATTGTCGAAGTTGTGCCCCTCTTCCTGTGCTTTACAGGCGATTCTAACGTACCTCTTGAAATCTGTTTCCTGCTATTCTGCCTCGCATTCAAGTCCGCCTCGTTGCCTTCCCTCAACAGATTTTTGGACGATAGTTGGCCTTGATTACTCTGCCAGTTTGTGAATTGCTGTGCCCCTGAGCTCCATTTTTCAACTCGTTTTTTGTGAGCTGAACGCAAGTCCAAACATTTGGTTCAGGACCTATACTGGTTCCCGGTGGGTGGCTGAGACTTTGGTGAATTCTTCTTCCTGCCGGGAAATTAGAGTGACATGTGCCCATCCAAATGCCTAACAGCTACTCTCTCATTGGTTCTCCCTCTTCCCTTTCCTCCTCTGCCAAATGGGCAACCTGTGTGAACCAGGAGCTTAAAGGGGCTGTCTCTCCAAGTTGGGAGATTGATAGTAAAGCTGTTGGAAAGTCAAACCGGAGCACCAGGAGAGGGACTCTTCGTTGAGTTTTAGAAACCTTTCGTATTCACAGTGTGTCCATTCTCTAGGTTTCCCGTACATGTTATAGCTGTAGTAATATTCCCTTCAACCTGGAGAGGTGGGACCCATGGAATGGTTGCCATGCATTATTGCTTTAAAGGGTCTGCCTTTGCTCACCCAATCTCACCAATCCTCTCAGTCCCAAGTGTCCAGCCTCATGCCACATCCAGCTGTCATCGTAGATAGGGTCATTCCAGGTTGCATCAGAGACCCTGAAGGAATTGTAAAGAATTTCCCTGTTTCTTTGTTCTGTTTTTGAAATTCCTTTTTAGAGTGGGTTTGAGCTGATTCTCGCTGCCATGTTTATGCCAGTCTAGACACACTTGATTCCCTTACGGAGACATATCAATACCTAGGTTTTAAGATCCTTACTAGTCAGATCTATTCCTCTGCGGGAAATATGGGGTTTTGAGTCCCTTTCACTGAGGAAGGTGTAGGTCTTGTCTATTCCATAGTTGGTTTTTGGAACAGTACCTGTGCTTATATCAAACTCTGGTTTGATGCATCACCCCACCTCTCCTTCCCCCTTAAGCAGGCATAAGAGTGTTTTCTAAATGTGAGACTCTGTTCTCTTTCCTAACTCAGTTCATGTGTAGCCAGGTTTACAGGATCTTCCTAAGTGATATCTTATGATAAGTTTCTTTTCCTGTGTGACTTCTTTCCCTTAGAATCATCGTACCTGAATCCACTCATTTTGCTGCTACTGGTCTTAGGACATTGATTTCGTGGCTGAGGGATATTCCATCGTACGTAAGTTCCACAATGTTTGGAACCATTTTTATATTTCCTGGGATATTTCAGGTGTACCCAGGTTGAGGTTCTTGTAAGCAGTGCAGCCCTCAATTTGGGGGTGGCTCTGTCTTATGGATTTTCAGTTTCCCCAAGGTATATTCCCTAGACTGGAAGTGCCCTTGGCTCTGTAGCTCTGTTGTTTACTTGTTTTAGGGAACACAATGCACTCCTCCAGTGAGGCAGTTGGCAACTTACATCCCGCCCATCAGCATAACAAGGCTCCCTGTTCTCCAGGGCCTGTCTTGCCTTTCTGGTTTTTACACATTTTGTGGATGTCCCTTTTGACCGGTGGGAAGTGATACTTCTTTGTAGGGCAGATTTGCATTGCCCGCTTGCTTGCTTGGCCAAAAAGGGCGTATGCGTTTTCTCCTGAATATATTCAGGAGAAAACGCATACGCCCTTTTTGGCCCAGTGCATCATTGTCGAAGTTGTGCCCCTCTTCCTGTGCTTTACAGGCGATTCTAACGTACCTCTTGAAATCTGTTTCCTGCTATTCTGCCTCGCATTCAAGTCCGCCTCGTTGCCTTCCCTCAACAGATTTTTGGACGATAGTTGGCCTTGATTACTCTGCCAGTTTGTGAATTGCTGTGCCCCTGAGCTCCATTTTTCAACTCGTTTTTTGTGAGCTGAACGCAAGTCCAAACATTTGGTTCAGGACCTATACTGGTTCCCGGTGGGTGGCTGAGACTTTGGTGAATTCTTCTTCCTGCCGGGAAATTAGAGTGACATGTGCCCATCCAAATGCCTAAGAGCTACTCTCTCATTGGTTCTCCCTCTTCCCTTTCCTCCTCTGCCAAATGGGCAACCTGTGTGAACCAGGAGCTTAAAGGGGCTGTCTCTCCAAGTTGGGAGATTGATAGTAAAGCTGTTGGAAAGTCAAACCGGAGCACCAGGAGAGGGACTCTTCGTTGAGTTTTAGAAACCTTTCGTATTCACAGTGTGTCCATTCTCTAGGTTTCCCGTACATGTTATAGCTGTAGTAATATTCCCTTCAACCTGGAGAGGTGGGACCCATGGAATGGTTGCCATGCATTATTGCTTTAAAGGGTCTGCCTTTGCTCACCCAATCTCACCAATCCTCTCAGTCCCAAGTGTCCAGCCTCATGCCACATCCAGCTGTCATCGTAGATAGGGTCATTCCAGGTTGCATCAGAGACCCTGAAGGAATTGTAAAGAATTTCCCTGTTTCTTTGTTCTGTTTTTGAAATTCCTTTTTAGAGTGGGTTTGAGCTGATTCTCGCTGCCATGTTTATGCCAGTCTAGACACACTTGATTCCCTTACGGAGACATATCAATACATAGGTTTTAAGATCCTTACTAGTCAGATCTATTCCTCTGCGGGAAATATGGGGTTTTGAGTCCCTTTCACTGAGGAAGGTGTAGGTCTTGTCTATTCCATAGTTGGTTTTTGGAACAGTACCTGTGCTTATATCAAACTCTGGTTTGATGCATCACCCCACCTCTCCTTCCCCCTTAAGCAGGCATAAGAGTGTTTTCTAAATGTGAGACTCTGTTCTCTTTCCTAACTCAGTTCATGTGTAGCCAGGTTTACAGGATCTTCCTAAGTGATATCTTATGATAAGTTTCTTTTCCTGTGTGACTTCTTTCCCTTAGAATCATCGTACCTGAATCCACTCATTTTGCTGCTACTGGTCTTAGGACATTGATTTCGTGGCTGAGGGATATTCCATCGTACGTAAGTTCCACAATGTTTGGAACCATTTTTATATTTCCTGGGATATTTCAGGTGTACCCAGGTTGAGGTTCTTGTAAGCAGTGCAGCCCTCAATTTGGGGGTGGCTCTGTCTTATGGATTTTCAGTTTCCCCAAGGTATATTCCCTAGACTGGAAGTGCCCTTGGCTCTGTAGCTCTGTTGTTTACTTGTTTTAGGGAACACAATGCACTCCTCCAGTGAGGCAGTTGGCAACTTACATCCCGCCCATCAGCATAACAAGGCTCCCTGTTCTCCAGGGCCTGTCTTGCCTTTCTGGTTTTTACACATTTTGTGGATGTCCCTTTTGACCGGTGGGAAGTGATACTTCTTTGTAGGGCAGATTTGCATTGCCCGCTTGCTTGCTTGGCCAAAAAGGGCGTATGCGTTTTCTCCTGAATATATTCAGGAGAAAACGCATACGCCCTTTTTGGCCCAGTGCATCATTGTCGAAGTTGTGCCCCTCTTCCTGTGCTTTACAGGCGATTCTAACGTACCTCTTGAAATCTGTTTCCTGCTATTCTGCCTCGCATTCAAGTCCGCCTCGTTGCCTTCCCTCAACAGATTTTTGGACGATAGTTGGCCTTGATTACTCTGCCAGTTTGTGAATTGCTGTGCCCCTGAGCTCCATTTTTCAACTCGTTTTTTGTGAGCTGAACGCAAGTCCAAACATTTGGTTCAGGACCTATACTGGTTCCCGGTGGGTGGCTGAGACTTTGGTGAATTCTTCTTCCTGCCGGGAAATTAGGGTGACATGTGCCCATCCAAATGCCTAACAGCTACTCTCTCATTGGTTCTCCCTCTTCCCTTTCCTCCTCTGCCAAATGGGCAACCTGTGTGAACCAGGAGCTTAAAGGGGCTGTCTCTCCAAGTTGGGAGATTGATAGTAAAGCTGTTGGAAAGTCAAACCGGAGCACCAGGAGAGGGACTCTTCGTTGAGTTTTAGAAACCTTTCGTATTCACAGTGTGTCCATTCTCTAGGTTTCCCGTACATGTTATAGCTGTAGTAATATTCCCTTCAACCTGGAGAGGTGGGACCCATGGAATGGTTGCCATGCATTATTGCTTTAAAGGGTCTGCCTTTGCTCACCCAATCTCACCAATCCTCTCAGTCCCAAGTGTCCAGCCTCATGCCACATCCAGCTGTCATCGTAGATAGGGTCATTCCAGGTTGCATCAGAGACCCTGAAGGAATTGTAAAGAATTTCCCTGTTTCTTTGTTCTGTTTTTGAAATTCCTTTTTAGAGTGGGTTTGAGCTGATTCTCGCTGCCATGTTTATGCCAGTCTAGACACACTTGATTCCCTTACGGAGACATATCAATACCTAGGTTTTAAGATCCTTACTAGTCAGATCTATTCCTCTGCGGGAAATATGGGGTTTTGAGTCCCTTTCACTGAGGAAGGTGTAGGTCTTGTCTATTCCATAGTTGGTTTTTGGAACAGTACCTGTGCTTATATCAAACTCTGGTTTGATGCATCACCCCACCTCTCCTTCCCCCTTAAGCAGGCATAAGAGTGTTTTCTAAATGTGAGACTCTGTTCTCTTTCCTAACTCAGTTCATGTGTAGCCAGGTTTACAGGATCTTCCTAAGTGATATCTTATGATAAGTTTCTTTTCCTGTGTGACTTCTTTCCCTTAGAATCATCGTACCTGAATCCACTCATTTTGCTGCTACTGGTCTTAGGACATTGATTTCGTGGCTGAGGGATATTCCATCGTACGTAAGTTCCACAATGTTTGGAACCATTTTTATATTTCCTGGGATATTTCAGGTGTACCCAGGTTGAGGTTCTTGTAAGCAGTGCAGCCCTCAATTTGGGGGTGGCTCTGTCTTATGGATTTTCAGTTTCCCCAAGGTATATTCCCTAGACTGGAAGTGCCCTTGGCTCTGTAGCTCTGTTGTTTACTTGTTTTAGGGAACACAATGCACTCCTCCAGTGAGGCAGTTGGCAACTTACATCCCGCCCATCAGCATAACAAGGCTCCCTGTTCTCCAGGGCCTGTCTTGCCTTTCTGGTTTTTACACATTTTGTGGATGTCCCTTTTGACCGGTGGGAAGTGATACTTCTTTGTAGGGCAGATTTGCATTGCCCGCTTGCTTGCTTGGCCAAAAAGGGCGTATGCGTTTTCTCCTGAATATATTCAGGAGAAAACGCATACGCCCTTTTTGGCCCAGTGCATCATTGTCGAAGTTGTGCCCCTCTTCCTGTGCTTTACAGGCGATTCTAACGTACCTCTTGAAATCTGTTTCCTGCTATTCTGCCTCGCATTCAAGTCCGCCTCGTTGCCTTCCCTCAACAGATTTTTGGACGATAGTTGGCCTTGATTACTCTGCCAGTTTGTGAATTGCTGTGCCCCTGAGCTCCATTTTTCAACTCGTTTTTTGTGAGCTGAACGCAAGTCCAAACATTTGGTTCAGGACCTATACTGGTTCCCGGTGGGTGGCTGAGACTTTGGTGAATTCTTCTTCCTGCCGGGAAATTAGAGTGACATGTGCCCATCCAAATGCCTAACAGCTACTCTCTCATTGGTTCTCCCTCTTCCCTTTCCTCCTCTGCCAAATGGGCAACCTGTGTGAACCAGGAGCTTAAAGGGGCTGTCTCTCCAAGTTGGGAGATTGATAGTAAAGCTGTTGGAAAGTCAAACCGGAGCACCAGGAGAGGGACTCTTCGTTGAGTTTTAGAAACCTTTCGTATTCACAGTGTGTCCATTCTCTAGGTTTCCCGTACATGTTATAGCTGTAGTAATATTCCCTTCAACCTGGAGAGGTGGGACCCATGGAATGGTTGCCATGCATTATTGCTTTAAAGGGTCTGCCTTTGCTCACCCAATCTCACCAATCCTCTCAGTCCCAAGTGTCCAGCCTCATGCCACATCCAGCTGTCATCGTAGATAGGGTCATTCCAGGTTGCATCAGAGACCCTGAAGGAATTGTAAAGAATTTCCCTGTTTCTTTGTTCTGTTTTTGAAATTCCTTTTTAGAGTGGGTTTGAGCTGATTCTCGCTGCCATGTTTATGCCAGTCTAGACACACTTGATTCCCTTACGGAGACATATCAATACCTAGGTTTTAAGATTCTTACTAGTCAGATCTATTCCTCTGCGGGAAATATGGGGTTTTGAGTCCCTTTCACTGAGGAAGGTGTAGGTCTTGTCTATTCCATAGTTGGTTTCTGGAACAGTACCTGTGCTTATATCAAACTCTGGTTTGATGCATCACCCCACCTCTCCTTCCCCCTTAAGCAGGCATAAGAGTGTTTTCTAAATGTGAGACTCTGTTCTCTTTCCTATCTCAGTTCATGTGTAGCCAGGTTTACAGGATCTTCCTAAGTGATATCTTATGATAAGTTTCTTTTCCTGTGTGACTTCTTTCCCTTAGAATCATCGTACCTGAATCCACTCATTTTGCTGCTACTGGTCTTAGGACATTGATTTCGTGGCTGAGGGATATTCCATCGTACGTAAGTTCCACAATGTTTGGAACCATTTTTATATTTCCTGGGATATTTCAGGTGTACCCAGGTTGAGGTTCTTGTAAGCAGTGCAGCCCTCAATTTGGGGGTGGCTCTGTCTTATGGATTTTCAGTTTCCCCAAGGTATATTCCCTAGACTGGAAGTGCCCTTGGCTCTGTAGCTCTGTTGTTTACTTGTTTTAGGGAACACAATGCACTCCTCCAGTGAGGCAGTTGGCAACTTACATCCCGCCCATCAGCATAACAAGGCTCCCTGTTCTCCAGGGCCTGTCTTGCCTTTCTGGTTTTTACACATTTTGTGGATGTCCCTTTTGACCGGTGGGAAGTGATACTTCTTTGTAGGGCAGATTTGCATTGCCCGCTTGCTTGCTTGGCCAAAAAGGGCGTATGCGTTTTCTCCTGAATATATTCAGGAGAAAACGCATACGCCCTTTTTGGCCCAGTGCATCATTGTCGAAGTTGTGCCCCTCTTCCTGTGCTTTACAGGCGATTCTAACGTACCTCTTGAAATCTGTTTCCTGCTATTCTGCCTCGCATTCAAGTCCGCCTCGTTGCCTTCCCTCAACAGATTTTTGGACGATAGTTGGCCTTGATTACTCTGCCAGTTTGTGAATTGCTGTGCCCCTGAGCTCCATTTTTCAACTCGTTTTTTGTGAGCTGAACGCAAGTCCAAACATTTGGTTCAGGACCTATACTGGTTCCCGGTGGGTGGCTGAGACTTTGGTGAATTCTTCTTCCTGCCGGGAAATTAGGGTGACATGTGCCCATCCAAATGCCTAACAGCTACTCTCTCATTGGTTCTCCCTCTTCCCTTTCCTCCTCTGCCAAATGGGCAACCTGTGTGAACCAGGAGCTTAAAGGGGCTGTCTCTCCAAGTTGGGAGATTGATAGTAAAGCTGTTGGAAAGTCAAACCGGAGCACCAGGAGAGGGACTCTTCGTTGAGTTTTAGAAACCTTTCGTATTCACAGTGTGTCCATTCTCTAGGTTTCCCGTACATGTTATAGCTGTAGTAATATTCCCTTCAACCTGGAGAGGTGGGACCCATGGAATGGTTGCCATGCATTATTGCTTTAAAGGGTCTGCCTTTGCTCACCCAATCTCACCAATCCTCTCAGTCCCAAGTGTCCAGCCTCATGCCACATCCAGCTGTCATCGTAGATAGGGTCATTCCAGGTTGCATCAGAGACCCTGAAGGAATTGTAAAGAATTTCCCTGTTTCTTTGTTCTGTTTTTGAAATTCCTTTTTAGAGTGGGTTTGAGCTGATTCTCGCTGCCATGTTTATGCCAGTCTAGGCACACTTGATTCCCTTACGGAGACATATCAATACCTAGGTTTTAAGATTCTTACTAGTCAGATCTATTCCTCTGCGGGAAATATGGGGTTTTGAGTCCCTTTCACTGAGGAAGGTGTAGGTCTTGTCTATTCCATAGTTGGTTTTTGGAACAGTACCTGTGCTTATATCAAACTCTGGTTTGATGCATCACCCCACCTCTCCTTCCCCCTTAAGCAGGCATAAGAGTGTTTTCTAAATGTGAGACTCTGTTCTCTTTCCTAACTCAGTTCATGTGTAGCCATGTTTACAGGATCTTCCTAAGTGATATCTTATGATAAGTTTCTTTTCCTGTGTGACTTCTTTCCCTTAGAATCATCGTACCTGAATCCACTCATTTTGCTGCTACTGGTCTTAGGACATTGATTTCGTGGCTGAGGGATATTCCATCGTACGTAAGTTCCACAATGTTTGGAACCATTTTTATATTTCCTGGGATATTTCAGGTGTACCCAGGTTGAGGTTCTTGTAAGCAGTGCAGCCCTCAATTTGGGGGTGGCTCTGTCTTATGGATTTTCAGTTTCCCCAAGGTATATTCCCTAGACTGGAAGTGCCCTTGGCTCTGTAGCTCTGTTGTTTACTTGTTTTAGGGAACACAATGCACTCCTCCAGTGAGGCAGTTGGCAACTTACATCCCGCCCATCAGCATAACAAGGCTCCCTGTTCTCCAGGGCCTGTCTTGCCTTTCTGGTTTTTACACATTTTGTGGATGTCCCTTTTGACCGGTGGGAAGTGATACTTCTTTGTAGGGCAGATTTGCATTGCCCGCTTGCTTGCTTGGCCAAAAAGGGCGTATGCGTTTTCTCCTGAATATATTCAGGAGAAAACGCATACGCCCTTTTTGGCCCAGTGCATCATTGTCGAAGTTGTGCCCCTCTTCCTGTGCTTTACAGGCGATTCTAACGTACCTCTTGAAATCTGTTTCCTGCTATTCTGCCTCGCATTCAAGTCCGCCTCGTTGCCTTCCCTCAACAGATTTTTGGACGATAGTTGGCCTTGATTACTCTGCCAGTTTGTGAATTGCTGTGCCCCTGAGCTCCATTTTTCAACTCGTTTTTTGTGAGCTGAACGCAAGTCCAAACATTTGGTTCAGGACCTATACTGGTTCCCGGTGGGTGGCTGAGACTTTGGTGAATTCTTCTTCCTGCCGGGAAATTAGGGTGACATGTGCCCATCCAAATGCCTAACAGCTACTCTCTCATTGGTTCTCCCTCTTCCCTTTCCTCCTCTGCCAAATGGGCAACCTGTGTGAACCAGGAGCTTAAAGGGGCTGTCTCTCCAAGTTGGGAGATTGATAGTAAAGCTGTTGGAAAGTCAAACCGGAGCACCAGGAGAGGGACTCTTCGTTGAGTTTTAGAAACCTTTCGTATTCACAGTGTGTCCATTCTCTAGGTTTCCCGTACATGTTATAGCTGTAGTAATATTCCCTTCAACCTGGAGAGGTGGGACCCATGGAATGGTTGCCATGCATTATTGCTTTAAAGGGTCTGCCTTTGCTCACCCAATCTCACCAATCCTCTCAGTCCCAAGTGTCCAGCCTCATGCCACATCCAGCTGTCATCGTAGATAGGGTCATTCCAGGTTGCATCAGAGACCCTGAAGGAATTGTAAAGAATTTCCCTGTTTCTTTGTTCTGTTTTTGAAATTCCTTTTTAGAGTGGGTTTGAGCTGATTCTCGCTGCCATGTTTATGCCAGTCTAGGCACACTTGATTCCCTTACGGAGACATATCAATACCTAGGTTTTAAGATTCTTACTAGTCAGATCTATTCCTCTGCGGGAAATATGGGGTTTTGAGTCCCTTTCACTGAGGAAGGTGTAGGTCTTGTCTATTCCATAGTTGGTTTTTGGAACAGTACCTGTGCTTATATCAAACTCTGGTTTGATGCATCACCCCACCTCTCCTTCCCCCTTAAGCAGGCATAAGAGTGTTTTCTAAATGTGAGACTCTGTTCTCTTTCCTAACTCAGTTCATGTGTAGCCATGTTTACAGGATCTTCCTAAGTGATATCTTATGATAAGTTTCTTTTCCTGTGTGACTTCTTTCCCTTAGAATCATCGTACCTGAATCCACTCATTTTGCTGCTACTGGTCTTAGGACATTGATTTCGTGGCTGAGGGATATTCCATCATACGTAAGTTCCACAATGTTTGGAACCATTTTTATATTTCCTGGGATATTTCAGGTGTACCCAGGTTGAGGTTCTTGTAAGCAGTGCAGCCCTCAATTTGGGGGTGGCTCTGTCTTATGGATTTTCAGTTTCCCCAAGGTATATTCCCTAGACTGGAAGTGCCCTTGGCTCTGTAGCTCTGTTGTTTACTTGTTTTAGGGAACACAATGCACTCCTCCAGTGAGGCAGTTGGCAACTTACATCCCGCCCATCAGCATAACAAGGCTCCCTGTTCTCCAGGGCCTGTCTTGCCTTTCTGGTTTTTACACATTTTGTGGATGTCCCTTTTGACCGGTGGGAAGTGATACTTCTTTGTAGGGCAGATTTGCATTGCCCGCTTGCTTGCTTGGCCAAAAAGGGCGTATGCGTTTTCTCCTGAATATATTCAGGAGAAAACGCATACGCCCTTTTTGGCCCAGTGCATCATTGTCGAAGTTGTGCCCCTCTTCCTGTGCTTTACAGGCGATTCTAACGTACCTCTTGAAATCTGTTTCCTGCTATTCTGCCTCGCATTCAAGTCCGCCTCGTTGCCTTCCCTCAACAGATTTTTGGACGATAGTTGGCCTTGATTACTCTGCCAGTTTGTGAATTGCTGTGCCCCTGAGCTCCATTTTTCAACTCGTTTTTTGTGAGCTGAACGCAAGTCCAAACATTTGGTTCAGGACCTATACTGGTTCCCGGTGGGTGGCTGAGACTTTGGTGAATTCTTCTTCCTGCCGGGAAATTAGGGTGACATGTGCCCATCCAAATGCCTAACAGCTACTCTCTCATTGGTTCTCCCTCTTCCCTTTCCTCCTCTGCCAAATGGGCAACCTGTGTGAACCAGGAGCTTAAAGGGGCTGTCTCTCCAAGTTGGGAGATTGATAGTAAAGCTGTTGGAAAGTCAAACCGGAGCACCAGGAGAGGTACTCTTCGTTGAGTTTTAGAAACCTTTCGTATTCACAGTGTGTCCATTCTCTAGGTTTCCCGTACATGTTATAGCTGTAGTAATATTCCCTTCAACCTGGAGAGGTGGGACCCATGGAATGGTTGCCATGCATTATTGCTTTAAAGGGTCTGCCTTTGCTCACCCAATCTCACCAATCCTCTCAGTCCCAAGTGTCCAGCCTCATGCCACATCCAGCTGTCATCGTAGATAGGGTCATTCCAGGTTGCATCAGAGACCCTGAAGGAATTGTAAAGAATTTCCCTGTTTCTTTGTTCTGTTTTTGAAATTCCTTTTTAGAGTGGGTTTGAGCTGATTCTCGCTGCCATGTTTATGCCAGTCTAGGCACACTTGATTCCCTTACGGAGACATATCAATACCTAGGTTTTAAGATTCTTACTAGTCAGATCTATTCCTCTGCGGGAAATATGGGGTTTTGAGTCCCTTTCACTGAGGAAGGTGTAGGTCTTGTCTATTCCATAGTTGGTTTTTGGAACAGTACCTGTGCTTATATCAAACTCTGGTTTGATGCATCACCCCACCTCTCCTTCCCCCTTAAGCAGGCATAAGAGTGTTTTCTAAATGTGAGACTCTGTTCTCTTTCCTAACTCAGTTCATGTGTAGCCATGTTTACAGGATCTTCCTAAGTGATATCTTATGATAAGTTTCTTTTCCTGTGTGACTTCTTTCCCTTAGAATCATCGTACCTGAATCCACTCATTTTGCTGCTACTGGTCTTAGGACATTGATTTCGTGGCTGAGGGATATTCCATCGTACGTAAGTTCCACAATGTTTGGAACCATTTTTATATTTCCTGGGATATTTCAGGTGTACCCAGGTTGAGGTTCTTGTAAGCAGTGCAGCCCTCAATTTGGGGGTGGCTCTGTCTTATGGATTTTCAGTTTCCCCAAGGTATATTCCCTAGACTGGAAGTGCCCTTGGCTCTGTAGCTCTGTTGTTTACTTGTTTTAGGGAACACAATGCACTCCTCCAGTGAGGCAGTTGGCAACTTACATCCCGCCCATCAGCATAACAAGGCTCCCTGTTCTCCAGGGCCTGTCTTGCCTTTCTGGTTTTTACACATTTTGTGGATGTCCCTTTTGACCGGTGGGAAGTGATACTTCTTTGTAGGGCAGATTTGCATTGCCCGCTTGCTTGCTTGGCCAAAAAGGGCGTATGCGTTTTCTCCTGAATATATTCAGGAGAAAACGCATACGCCCTTTTTGGCCCAGTGCATCATTGTCGAAGTTGTGCCCCTCTTCCTGTGCTTTACAGGCGATTCTAACGTACCTCTTGAAATCTGTTTCCTGCTATTCTGCCTCGCATTCAAGTCCGCCTCGTTGCCTTCCCTCAACAGATTTTTGGACGATAGTTGGCCTTGATTACTCTGCCAGTTTGTGAATTGCTGTGCCCCTGAGCTCCATTTTTCAACTCGTTTTTTGTGAGCTGAACGCAAGTCCAAACATTTGGTTCAGGACCTATACTGGTTCCCGGTGGGTGGCTGAGACTTTGGTGAATTCTTCTTCCTGCCGGGAAATTAGGGTGACATGTGCCCATCCAAATGCCTAACAGCTACTCTCTCATTGGTTCTCCCTCTTCCCTTTCCTCCTCTGCCAAATGGGCAACCTGTGTGAACCAGGAGCTTAAAGGGGCTGTCTCTCCAAGTTGGGAGATTGATAGTAAAGCTGTTGGAAAGTCAAACCGGAGCACCAGGAGAGGGACTCTTCGTTGAGTTTTAGAAACCTTTCGTATTCACAGTGTGTCCATTCTCTAGGTTTCCCGTACATGTTATAGCTGTAGTAATATTCCCTTCAACCTGGAGAGGTGGGACCCATGGAATGGTTGCCATGCATTATTGCTTTAAAGGGTCTGCCTTTGCTCACCCAATCTCACCAATCCTCTCAGTCCCAAGTGTCCAGCCTCATGCCACATCCAGCTGTCATCGTAGATAGGGTCATTCCAGGTTGCATCAGAGACCCTGAAGGAATTGTAAAGAATTTCCCTGTTTCTTTGTTCTGTTTTTGAAATTCCTTTTTAGAGTGGGTTTGAGCTGATTCTCGCTGCCATGTTTATGCCAGTCTAGGCACACTTGATTCCCTTACGGAGACATATCAATACCTAGGTTTTAAGATTCTTACTAGTCAGATCTATTCCTCTGCGGGAAATATGGGGTTTTGAGTCCCTTTCACTGAGGAAGGTGTAGGTCTTGTCTATTCCATAGTTGGTTTTTGGAACAGTACCTGTGCTTATATCAAACTCTGGTTTGATGCATCACCCCACCTCTCCTTCCCCCTTAAGCAGGCATAAGAGTGTTTTCTAAATGTGAGACTCTGTTCTCTTTCCTAACTCAGTTCATGTGTAGCCATGTTTACAGGATCTTCCTAAGTGATATCTTATGATAAGTTTCTTTTCCTGTGTGACTTCTTTCCCTTAGAATCATCGTACCTGAATCCACTCATTTTGCTGCTACTGGTCTTAGGACATTGATTTCGTGGCTGAGGGATATTCCATCGTACGTAAGTTCCACAATGTTTGGAACCATTTTTATATTTCCTGGGATATTTCAGGTGTACCCAGGTTGAGGTTCTTGTAAGCAGTGCAGCCCTCAATTTGGGGGTGGCTCTGTCTTATGGATTTTCAGTTTCCCCAAGGTATATTCCCTAGACTGGAAGTGCCCTTGGCTCTGTAGCTCTGTTGTTTACTTGTTTTAGGGAACACAATGCACTCCTCCAGTGAGGCAGTTGGCAACTTACATCCCGCCCATCAGCATAACAAGGCTCCCTGTTCTCCAGGGCCTGTCTTGCCTTTCTGGTTTTTACACATTTTGTGGATGTCCCTTTTGACTGGTGGGAAGTGATACTTCTTTGTAGGGCAGATTTGCATTGCCCGCTTGCTTGCTTGGCCAAAAAGGGCGTATGCGTTTTCTCCTGAATATATTCAGGAGAAAACGCATACGCCCTTTTTGGCCCAGTGCATCATTGTCGAAGTTGTGCCCCTCTTCCTGTGCTTTACAGGCGATTCTAACGTACCTCTTGAAATCTGTTTCCTGCTATTCTGCCTCGCATTCAAGTCCGCCTCGTTGCCTTCCCTCAACAGATTTTTGGACGATAGTTGGCCTTGATTACTCTGCCAGTTTGTGAATTGCTGTGCCCCTGAGCTCCATTTTTCAACTCGTTTTTTGTGAGCTGAACGCAAGTCCAAACATTTGGTTCAGGACCTATACTGGTTCCCGGTGGGTGGCTGAGACTTTGGTGAATTCTTCTTCCTGCCGGGAAATTAGGGTGACATGTGCCCATCCAAATGCCTAACAGCTACTCTCTCATTGGTTCTCCCTCTTCCCTTTCCTCCTCTGCCAAATGGGCAACCTGTGTGAACCAGGAGCTTAAAGGGGCTGTCTCTCCAAGTTGGGAGATTGATAGTAAAGCTGTTGGAAAGTCAAACCGGAGCACCAGGAGAGGGACTCTTCGTTGAGTTTTAGAAACCTTTCGTATTCACAGTGTGTCCATTCTCTAGGTTTCCCGTACATGTTATAGCTGTAGTAATATTCCCTTCAACCTGGAGAGGTGGGACCCATGGAATGGTTGCCATGCATTATTGCTTTAAAGGGTCTGCCTTTGCTCACCCAATCTCACCAATCCTCTCAGTCCCAAGTGTCCAGCCTCATGCCACATCCAGCTGTCATCGTAGATAGGGTCATTCCAGGTTGCATCAGAGACCCTGAAGGAATTGTAAAGAATTTCCCTGTTTCTTTGTTCTGTTTTTGAAATTCCTTTTTAGAGTGGGTTTGAGCTGATTCTCGCTGCCATATTTATGCCAGTCTAGGCACACTTGATTCCCTTACGGAGACATATCAATACCTAGGTTTTAAGATTCTTACTAGTCAGATCTATTCCTCTGCGGGAAATATGGGGTTTTGAGTCCCTTTCACTGAGGAAGGTGTAGGTCTTGTCTATTCCATAGTTGGTTTTTGGAACAGTACCTGTGCTTATATCAAACTCTGGTTTGATGCATCACCCCACCTCTCCTTCCCCCTTAAGCAGGCATAAGAGTGTTTTCTAAATGTGAGACTCTGTTCTCTTTCCTAACTCAGTTCATGTGTAGCCATGTTTACAGGATCTTCCTAAGTGATATCTTATGATAAGTTTCTTTTCCTGTGTGACTTCTTTCCCTTAGAATGATCGTACCTGAATCCACTCATTTTGCTGCTACTGGTCTTAGGACATTGATTTCGTGGCTGAGGGATATTCCATCGTACGTAAGTTCCACAATGTTTGGAACCATTTTTATATTTCCTGGGATATTTCAGGTGTACCCAGGTTGAGGTTCTTGTAAGCAGTGCAGCCCTCAATTTGGGGGTGGCTCTGTCTTATGGATTTTCAGTTTCCCCAAGGTATATTCCCTAGACTGGAAGTGCCCTTGGCTCTGTAGCTCTGTTGTTTACTTGTTTTAGGGAACACAATGCACTCCTCCAGTGAGGCAGTTGGCAACTTACATCCCGCCCATCAGCATAACAAGGCTCCCTGTTCTCCAGGGCCTGTCTTGCCTTTCTGGTTTTTACACATTTTGTGGATGTCCCTTTTGACCGGTGGGAAGTGATACTTCTTTGTAGGGCAGATTTGCATTGCCCGCTTGCTTGCTTGGCCAAAAAGGGCGTATGCGTTTTCTCCTGAATATATTCAGGAGAAAACGCATACGCCCTTTTTGGCCCAGTGCATCATTGTCGAAGTTGTGCCCCTCTTCCTGTGCTTTACAGGCGATTCTAACGTACCTCTTGAAATCTGTTTCCTGCTATTCTGCCTCGCATTCAAGTCCGCCTCGTTGCCTTCCCTCAACAGATTTTTGGACGATAGTTGGCCTTGATTACTCTGCCAGTTTGTGAATTGCTGTGCCCCTGAGCTCCATTTTTCAACTCGTTTTTTGTGAGCTGAACGCAAGTCCAAACATTTGGTTCAGGACCTATACTGGTTCCCGGTGGGTGGCTGAGACTTTGGTGAATTCTTCTTCCTGCCGGGAAATTAGGGTGACATGTGCCCATCCAAATGCCTAACAGCTACTCTCTCATTGGTTCTCCCTCTTCCCTTTCCTCCTCTGCCAAATGGGCAACCTGTGTGAACCAGGAGCTTAAAGGGGCTGTCTCTCCAAGTTGGGAGATTGATAGTAAAGCTGTTGGAAAGTCAAACCGGAGCACCAGGAGAGGGACTCTTCGTTGAGTTTTAGAAACCTTTCGTATTCACAGTGTGTCCATTCTCTAGGTTTCCCGTACATGTTATAGCTGTAGTAATATTCCCTTCAACCTGGAGAGGTGGGACCCATGGAATGGTTGCCATGCATTATTGCTTTAAAGGGTCTGCCTTTGCTCACCCAATCTCACCAATCCTCTCAGTCCCAAGTGTCCAGCCTCATGCCACATCCAGCTGTCATCGTAGATAGGGTCATTCCAGGTTGCATCAGAGACCCTGAAGGAATTGTAAAGAATTTCCCTGTTTCTTTGTTCTGTTTTTGAAATTCCTTTTTAGAGTGGGTTTGAGCTGATTCTCGCTGCCATGTTTATGCCAGTCTAGGCACACTTGATTCCCTTACGGAGACATATCAATACCTAGGTTTTAAGATTCTTACTAGTCAGATCTATTCCTCTGCGGGAAATATGGGGTTTTGAGTCCCTTTCACTGAGGAAGGTGTAGGTCTTGTCTATTCCATAGTTGGTTTTTGGAACAGTACCTGTGCTTATATCAAACTCTGGTTTGATGCATCACCCCACCTCTCCTTCCCCCTTAAGCAGGCATAAGAGTGTTTTCTAAATGTGAGACTCTGTTCTCTTTCCTAACTCAGTTCATGTGTAGCCATGTTTACAGGATCTTCCTAAGTGATATCTTATGATAAGTTTCTTTTCCTGTGTGACTTCTTTCCCTTAGAATGATCGTACCTGAATCCACTCATTTTGCTGCTACTGGTCTTAGGACATTGATTTCGTGGCTGAGGGATATTCCATCGTACGTAAGTTCCACAATGTTTGGAACCATTTTTATATTTCCTGGGATATTTCAGGTGTACCCAGGTTGAGGTTCTTGTAAGCAGTGCAGCCCTCAATTTGGGGGTGGCTCTGTCTTATGGATTTTCAGTTTCCCCAAGGTATATTCCCTAGACTGGAAGTGCCCTTGGCTCTGTAGCTCTGTTGTTTACTTGTTTTAGGGAACACAATGCACTCCTCCAGTGAGGCAGTTGGCAACTTACATCCCGCCCATCAGCATAACAAGGCTCCCTGTTCTCCAGGGCCTGTCTTGCCTTTCTGGTTTTTACACATTTTGTGGATGTCCCTTTTGACCGGTGGGAAGTGATACTTCTTTGTAGGGCAGATTTGCATTGCCCGCTTGCTTGCTTGGCCACAAAGGGCGTATGCGTTTTCTCCTGAATATATTCAGGAGAAAACGCATACGCCCTTTTTGGCCCAGTGCATCATTGTCGAAGTTGTGCCCCTCTTCCTGTGCTTTACAGGCGATTCTAACGTACCTCTTGAAATCTGTTTCCTGCTATTCTGCCTCGCATTCAAGTCCGCCTCGTTGCCTTCCCTCAACAGATTTTTGGACGATAGTTGGCCTTGATTACTCTGCCAGTTTGTGAATTGCTGTGCCCCTGAGCTCCATTTTTCAACTCGTTTTTTGTGAGCTGAACGCAAGTCCAAACATTTGGTTCAGGACCTATACTGGTTCCCGGTGGGTGGCTGAGACTTTGGTGAATTCTTCTTCCTGCCGGGAAATTAGGGTGACATGTGCCCATCCAAATGCCTAACAGCTACTCTCTCATTGGTTCTCCCTCTTCCCTTTCCTCCTCTGCCAAATGGGCAACCTGTGTGAACCAGGAGCTTAAAGGGGCTGTCTCTCCAAGTTGGGAGATTGATAGTAAAGCTGTTGGAAAGTCAAACCGGAGCACCAGGAGAGGGACTCTTCGTTGAGTTTTAGAAACCTTTCGTATTCACAGTGTGTCCATTCTCTAGGTTTCCCGTACATGTTATAGCTGTAGTAATATTCCCTTCAACCTGGAGAGGTGGGACCCATGGAATGGTTGCCATGCATTATTGCTTTAAAGGGTCTGCCTTTGCTCACCCAATCTCACCAATCCTCTCAGTCCCAAGTGTCCAGCCTCATGCCACATCCAGCTGTCATCGTAGATAGGGTCATTCCAGGTTGCATCAGAGACCCTGAAGGAATTGTAAAGAATTTCCCTGTTTCTTTGTTCTGTTTTTGAAATTCCTTTTTAGAGTGGGTTTGAGCTGATTCTCGCTGCCATGTTTATGCCAGTCTAGACACACTTGATTCCCTTACGGAGACATATCAATACCTAGGTTTTAAGATTCTTACTAGTCAGATCTATTCCTCTGCGGGAAATATGGGGTTTTGAGTCCCTTTCACTGAGGAAGGTGTAGGTCTTGTCTATTCCATAGTTGGTTTTTGGAACAGTACCTGTGCTTATATCAAACTCTGGTTTGATGCATCACCCCACCTCTCCTTCCCCCTTAAGCAGGCATAAGAGTGTTTTCTAAATGTGAGACTCTGTTCTCTTTCCTAACTCAGTTCATGTGTAGCCATGTTTACAGGATCTTCCTAAGTGATATCTTATGATAAGTTTCTTTTCCTGTGTGACTTCTTTCCCTTAGAATCATCGTACCTGAATCCACTCATTTTGCTGCTACTGGTCTTAGGACATTGATTTCGTGGCTGAGGGATATTCCATCGTACGTAAGTTCCACAATGTTTGGAACCATTTTTATATTTCCTGGGATATTTCAGGTGTACCCAGGTTGAGGTTCTTGTAAGCAGTGCAGCCCTCAATTTGGGGGTGGCTCTGTCTTATGGATTTTCAGTTTCCCCAAGGTATATTCCCTAGACTGGAAGTGCCCTTGGCTCTGTAGCTCTGTTGTTTACTTGTTTTAGGGAACACAATGCACTCCTCCAGTGAGGCAGTTGGCAACTTACATCCCGCCCATCAGCATAACAAGGCTCCCTGTTCTCCAGGGCCTGTCTTGCCTTTCTGGTTTTTACACATTTTGTGGATGTCCCTTTTGACCGGTGGGAAGTGATACTTCTTTGTAGTGCAGATTTGCATTGCCCGCTTGCTTGCTTGGCCACAAAGGGCGTATGCGTTTTCTCCTGAATATATTCAGGAGAAAACGCATACGCCCTTTTTGGCCCAGTGCATCATTGTCGAAGTTGTGCCCCTCTTCCTGTGCTTTACAGGCGATTCTAACGTACCTCTTGAAATCTGTTTCCTGCTATTCTGCCTCGCATTCAAGTCCGCCTCGTTGCCTTCCCTCAACAGATTTTTGGACGATAGTTGGCCTTGATTACTCTGCCAGTTTGTGAATTGCTGTGCCCCTGAGCTCCATTTTTCAACTCGTTTTTTGTGAGCTGAACGCAAGTCCAAACATTTGGTTCAGGACCTATACTGGTTCCCGGTGGGTGGCTGAGACTTTGGTGAATTCTTCTTCCTGCCGGGAAATTAGAGTGACATGTGCCCATCCAAATGCCTAACAGCTACTCTCTCATTGGTTCTCCCTCTTCCCTTTCCTCCTCTGCCAAATGGGCAACCTGTGTGAACCAGGAGCTTAAAGGGGCTGTCTCTCCAAGTTGGGAGATTGATAGTAAAGCTGTTGGAAAGTCAAACCGGAGCACCAGGAGAGGGACTCTTCGTTGAGTTTTAGAAACCTTTCGTATTCACAGTGTGTCCATTCTCTAGGTTTCCCGTACATGTTATAGCTGTAGTAATATTCCCTTCAACCTGGAGAGGTGGGACCCATGGAATGGTTGCCATGCATTATTGCTTTAAAGGGTCTGCCTTTGCTCACCCAATCTCACCAATCCTCTCAGTCCCAAGTGTCCAGCCTCATGCCACATCCAGCTGTCATCGTAGATAGGGTCATTCCAGGTTGCATCAGAGACCCTGAAGGAATTGTAAAGAATTTCCCTGTTTCTTTGTTCTGTTTTTGAAATTCCTTTTTAGAGTGGGTTTGAGCTGATTCTCGCTGCCATGTTTATGCCAGTCTAGACACACTTGATTCCCTTACGGAGACATATCAATACATAGGTTTTAAGATTCTTACTAGTCAGATCTATTCCTCTGCGGGAAATATGGGGTTTTGAGTCCCTTTCACTGAGGAAGGTGTAGGTCTTGTCTATTCCATAGTTGGTTTTTGGAACAGTACCTGTGCTTATATCAAACTCTGGTTTGATGCATCACCCCACCTCTCCTTCCCCCTTAAGCAGGCATAAGAGTGTTTTCTAAATGTGAGACTCTGTTCTCTTTCCTAACTCAGTTCATGTGTAGCCATGTTTACAGGATCTTCCTAAGTGATATCTTATGATAAGTTTCTTTTCCTGTGTGACTTCTTTCCCTTAGAATCATCGTACCTGAATCCACTCATTTTGCTGCTACTGGTCTTAGGACATTGATTTCGTGGCTGAGGGATATTCCATCGTACGTAAGTTCCACAATGTTTGGAACCATTTTTATATTTCCTGGGATATTTCAGGTGTACCCAGGTTGAGGTTCTTGTAAGCAGTGCAGCCCTCAATTTGGGGGTGGCTCTGTCTTATGGATTTTCAGTTTCCCCAAGGTATATTCCCTAGACTGGAAGTGCCCTTGGCTCTGTAGCTCTGTTGTTTACTTGTTTTAGGGAACACAATGCACTCCTCCAGTGAGGCAGTTGGCAACTTACATCCCGCCCATCAGCATAACAAGGCTCCCTGTTCTCCAGGGCCTGTCTTGCCTTTCTGGTTTTTACACATTTTGTGGATGTCCCTTTTGACCGGTGGGAAGTGATACTTCTTTGTAGTGCAGATTTGCATTGCCCGCTTGCTTGCTTGGCCACAAAGGGCGTATGCGTTTTCTCCTGAATATATTCAGGAGAAAACGCATACGCCCTTTGTGGCCCAGTGCATCATTGTCGAAGTTGTGCCCCTCTTCCTGTGCTTTACAGGCGATTCTAACGTACCTCTTGAAATCTGTTTCCTGCTATTCTGCCTCGCATTCAAGTCCGCCTCGTTGCCTTCCCTCAACAGATTTTTGGACGATAGTTGGCCTTGATTACTCTGCCAGTTTGTGAATTGCTGTGCCCCTGAGCTCCATTTTTCAACTCGTTTTTTGTGAGCTGAACGCAAGTCCAAACATTTGGTTCAGGACCTATACTGGTTCCCGGTGGGTGGCTGAGACTTTGGTGAATTCTTCTTCCTGCCGGGAAATTAGAGTGACATGTGCCCATCCAAATGCCTAACAGCTACTCTCTCATTGGTTCTCCCTCTTCCCTTTCCTCCTCTGCCAAATGGGCAACCTGTGTGAACCAGGAGCTTAAAGGGGCTGTCTCTCCAAGTTGGGAGATTGATAGTAAAGCTGTTGGAAAGTCAAACCGGAGCACCAGGAGAGGGACTCTTCGTTGAGTTTTAGAAACCTTTCGTATTCACAGTGTGTCCATTCTCTAGGTTTCCCGTACATGTTATAGCTGTAGTAATATTCCCTTCAACCTGGAGAGGTGGGACCCATGGAATGGTTGCCATGCATTATTGCTTTAAAGGGTCTGCCTTTGCTCACCCAATCTCACCAATCCTCTCAGTCCCAAGTGTCCAGCCTCATGCCACATCCAGCTGTCATCGTAGATAGGGTCATTCCAGGTTGCATCAGAGACCCTGAAGGAATTGTAAAGAATTTCCCTGTTTCTTTGTTCTGTTTTTGAAATTCCTTTTTAGAGTGGGTTTGAGCTGATTCTCGCTGCCATGTTTATGCCAGTCTAGACACACTTGATTCCCTTACGGAGACATATCAATACCTAGGTTTTAAGATTCTTACTAGTCAGATCTATTCCTCTGCGGGAAATATGGGGTTTTGAGTCCCTTTCACTGAGGAAGGTGTAGGTCTTGTCTATTCCATAGTTGGTTTTTGGAACAGTACCTGTGCTTATATCAAACTCTGGTTTGATGCATCACCCCACCTCTCCTTCCCCCTTAAGCAGGCATAAGAGTGTTTTCTAAATGTGAGACTCTGTTCTCTTTCCTAACTCAGTTCATGTGTAGCCATGTTTACAGGATCTTCCTAAGTGATATCTTATGATAAGTTTCTTTTCCTGTGTGACTTCTTTCCCTTAGAATCATCGTACCTGAATCCACTCATTTTGCTGCTACTGGTCTTAGGACATTGATTTCGTGGCTGAGGGATATTCCATCGTACGTAAGTTCCACAATGTTTGGAACCATTTTTATATTTCCTGGGATATTTCAGGTGTACCCAGGTTGAGGTTCTTGTAAGCAGTGCAGCCCTCAATTTGGGGGTGGCTCTGTCTTATGGATTTTCAGTTTCCCCAAGGTATATTCCCTAGACTGGAAGTGCCCTTGGCTCTGTAGCTCTGTTGTTTACTTGTTTTAGGGAACACAATGCACTCCTCCAGTGAGGCAGTTGGCAACTTACATCCCGCCCATCAGCATAACAAGGCTCCCTGTTCTCCAGGGCCTGTCTTGCCTTTCTGGTTTTTACACATTTTGTGGATGTCCCTTTTGACCGGTGGGAAGTGATACTTCTTTGTAGTGCAGATTTGCATTGCCCGCTTGCTTGCTTGGCCAAAAAGGGCGTATGCGTTTTCTCCTGAATATATTCAGGAGAAAACGCATACGCCCTTTGTGGCCCAGTGCATCATTGTCGAAGTTGTGCCCCTCTTCCTGTGCTTTACAGGCGATTCTAACGTACCTCTTGAAATCTGTTTCCTGCTATTCTGCCTCGCATTCAAGTCCGCCTCGTTGCCTTCCCTCAACAGATTTTTGGACGATAGTTGGCCTTGATTACTCTGCCAGTTTGTGAATTGCTGTGCCCCTGAGCTCCATTTTTCAACTCGTTTTTTGTGAGCTGAACGCAAGTCCAAACATTTGGTTCAGGACCTATACTGGTTCCCGGTGGGTGGCTGAGACTTTGGTGAATTCTTCTTCCTGCCGGGAAATTAGAGTGACATGTGCCCATCCAAATGCCTAACAGCTACTCTCTCATTGGTTCTCCCTCTTCCCTTTCCTCCTCTGCCAAATGGGCAACCTGTGTGAACCAGGAGCTTAAAGGGGCTGTCTCTCCAAGTTGGGAGATTGATAGTAAAGCTGTTGGAAAGTCAAACCGGAGCACCAGGAGAGGGACTCTTCGTTGAGTTTTAGAAACCTTTCGTATTCACAGTGTGTCCATTCTCTAGGTTTCCCGTACATGTTATAGCTGTAGTAATATTCCCTTCAACCTGGAGAGGTGGGACCCATGGAATGGTTGCCATGCATTATTGCTTTAAAGGGTCTGCCTTTGCTCACCCAATCTCACCAATCCTCTCAGTCCCAAGTGTCCAGCCTCATGCCACATCCAGCTGTCATCGTAGATAGGGTCATTCCAGGTTGCATCAGAGACCCTGAAGGAATTGTAAAGAATTTCCCTGTTTCTTTGTTCTGTTTTTGAAATTCCTTTTTAGAGTGGGTTTGAGCTGATTCTCGCTGCCATGTTTATGCCAGTCTAGACACACTTGATTCCCTTACGGAGACATATCAATACCTAGGTTTTAAGATTCTTACTAGTCAGATCTATTCCTCTGCGGGAAATATGGGGTTTTGAGTCCCTTTCACTGAGGAAGGTGTAGGTCTTGTCTATTCCATAGTTGGTTTTTGGAACAGTACCTGTGCTTATATCAAACTCTGGTTTGATGCATCACCCCACCTCTCCTTCCCCCTTAAGCAGGCATAAGAGTGTTTTCTAAATGTGAGACTCTGTTCTCTTTCCTAACTCAGTTCATGTGTAGCCATGTTTACAGGATCTTCCTAAGTGATATCTTATGATAAGTTTCTTTTCCTGTGTGACTTCTTTCCCTTAGAATCATCGTACCTGAATCCACTCATTTTGCTGCTACTGGTCTTAGGACATTGATTTCGTGGCTGAGGGATATTCCATCGTACGTAAGTTCCACAATGTTTGGAACCATTTTTATATTTCCTGGGATATTTCAGGTGTACCCAGGTTGAGGTTCTTGTAAGCAGTGCAGCCCTCAATTTGGGGGTGGCTCTGTCTTATGGATTTTCAGTTTCCCCAAGGTATATTCCCTAGACTGGAAGTGCCCTTGGCTCTGTAGCTCTGTTGTTTACTTGTTTTAGGGAACACAATGCACTCCTCCAGTGAGGCAGTTGGCAACTTACATCCCGCCCATCAGCATAACAAGGCTCCCTGTTCTCCAGGGCCTGTCTTGCCTTTCTGGTTTTTACACATTTTGTGGATGTCCCTTTTGACCGGTGGGAAGTGATACTTCTTTGTAGTGCAGATTTGCATTGCCCGCTTGCTTGCTTGGCCAAAAAGGGCGTATGCGTTTTCTCCTGAATATATTCAGGAGAAAACGCATACGCCCTTTGTGGCCCAGTGCATCATTGTCGAAGTTGTGCCCCTCTTCCTGTGCTTTACAGGCGATTCTAACGTACCTCTTGAAATCTGTTTCCTGCTATTCTGCCTCGCATTCAAGTCCGCCTCGTTGCCTTCCCTCAACAGATTTTTGGACGATAGTTGGCCTTGATTACTCTGCCAGTTTGTGAATTGCTGTGCCCCTGAGCTCCATTTTTCAACTCGTTTTTTGTGAGCTGAACGCAAGTCCAAACATTTGGTTCAGGACCTATACTGGTTCCCGGTGGGTGGCTGAGACTTTGGTGAATTCTTCTTCCTGCCGGGAAATTAGAGTGACATGTGCCCATCCAAATGCCTAACAGCTACTCTCTCATTGGTTCTCCCTCTTCCCTTTCCTCCTCTGCCAAATGGGCAACCTGTGTGAACCAGGAGCTTAAAGGGGCTGTCTCTCCAAGTTGGGAGATTGATAGTAAAGCTGTTGGAAAGTCAAACCGGAGCACCAGGAGAGGGACTCTTCGTTGAGTTTTAGAAACCTTTCGTATTCACAGTGTGTCCATTCTCTAGGTTTCCCGTACATGTTATAGCTGTAGTAATATTCCCTTCAACCTGGAGAGGTGGGACCCATGGAATGGTTGCCATGCATTATTGCTTTAAAGGGTCTGCCTTTGCTCACCCAATCTCACCAATCCTCTCAGTCCCAAGTGTCCAGCCTCATGCCACATCCAGCTGTCATCGTAGATAGGGTCATTCCAGGTTGCATCAGAGACCCTGAAGGAATTGTAAAGAATTTCCCTGTTTCTTTGTTCTGTTTTTGAAATTCCTTTTTAGAGTGGGTTTGAGCTGATTCTCGCTGCCATGTTTATGCCAGTCTAGACACACTTGATTCCCTTACGGAGACATATCAATACCTAGGTTTTAAGATTCTTACTAGTCAGATCTATTCCTCTGCGGGAAATATGGGGTTTTGAGTCCCTTTCACTGAGGAAGGTGTAGGTCTTGTCTATTCCATAGTTGGTTTTTGGAACAGTACCTGTGCTTATATCAAACTCTGGTTTGATGCATCACCCCACCTCTCCTTCCCCCTTAAGCAGGCATAAGAGTGTTTTCTAAATGTGAGACTCTGTTCTCTTTCCTAACTCAGTTCATGTGTAGCCATGTTTACAGGATCTTCCTAAGTGATATCTTATGATAAGTTTCTTTTCCTGTGTGACTTCTTTCCCTTAGAATCATCGTACCTGAATCCACTCATTTTGCTGCTACTGGTCTTAGGACATTGATTTCGTGGCTGAGGGATATTCCATCGTACGTAAGTTCCACAATGTTTGGAACCATTTTTATATTTCCTGGGATATTTCAGGTGTACCCAGGTTGAGGTTCTTGTAAGCAGTGCAGCCCTCAATTTGGGGGTGGCTCTGTCTTATGGAGTTTCAGTTTCCCCAAGGTATATTCCCTAGACTGGAAGTGCCCTTGGCTCTGTAGCTCTGTTGTTTACTTGTTTTAGGGAACACAATGCACTCCTCCAGTGAGGCAGTTGGCAACTTACATCCCGCCCATCAGCATAACAAGGCTCCCTGTTCTCCAGGGCCTGTCTTGCCTTTCTGGTTTTTACACATTTTGTGGATGTCCCTTTTGACCGGTGGGAAGTGATACTTCTTTGTAGGGCAGATTTGCATTGCCCGCTTGCTTGCTTGGCCAAAAAGGGCGTATGCGTTTTCTCCTGAATATATTCAGGAGAAAACGCATACGCCCTTTGTGGCCCAGTGCATCATTGTCGAAGTTGTGCCCCTCTTCCTGTGCTTTACAGGCGATTCTAACGTACCTCTTGAAATCTGTTTCCTGCTATTCTGCCTCGCATTCAAGTCCGCCTCGTTGCCTTCCCTCAACAGATTTTTGGACGATAGTTGGCCTTGATTACTCTGCCAGTTTGTGAATTGCTGTGCCCCTGAGCTCCATTTTTCAACTCGTTTTTTGTGAGCTGAACGCAAGTCCAAACATTTGGTTCAGGACCTATACTGGTTCCCGGTGGGTGGCTGAGACTTTGGTGAATTCTTCTTCCTGCCGGGAAATTAGAGTGACATGTGCCCATCCAAATGCCTAACAGCTACTCTCTCATTGGTTCTCCCTCTTCCCTTTCCTCCTCTGCCAAATGGGCAACCTGTGTGAACCAGGAGCTTAAAGGGGCTGTCTCTCCAAGTTGGGAGATTGATAGTAAAGCTGTTGGAAAGTCAAACCGGAGCACCAGGAGAGGGACTCTTCGTTGAGTTTTAGAAACCTTTCGTATTCACAGTGTGTCCATTCTCTAGGTTTCCCGTACATGTTATAGCTGTAGTAATATTCCCTTCAACCTGGAGAGGTGGGACCCATGGAATGGTTGCCATGCATTATTGCTTTAAAGGGTCTGCCTTTGCTCACCCAATCTCACCAATCCTCTCAGTCCCAAGTGTCCAGCCTCATGCCACATCCAGCTGTCATCGTAGATAGGGTCATTCCAGGTTGCATCAGAGACCCTGAAGGAATTGTAAAGAATTTCCCTGTTTCTTTGTTCTGTTTTTGAAATTCCTTTTTAGAGTGGGTTTGAGCTGATTCTCGCTGCCATGTTTATGCCAGTCTAGACACACTTGATTCCCTTATGGAGACATATCAATACCTAGGTTTTAAGATTCTTACTAGTCAGATCTATTCCTCTGCGGGAAATATGGGGTTTTGAGTCCCTTTCACTGAGGAAGGTGTAGGTCTTGTCTATTCCATAGTTGGTTTTTGGAACAGTACCTGTGCTTATATCAAACTCTGGTTTGATGCATCACCCCACCTCTCCTTCCCCCTTAAGCAGGCATAAGAGTGTTTTCTAAATGTGAGACTCTGTTCTCTTTCCTAACTCAGTTCATGTGTAGCCATGTTTACAGGATCTTCCTAAGTGATATCTTATGATAAGTTTCTTTTCCTGTGTGACTTCTTTCCCTTAGAATCATCGTACCTGAATCCACTCATTTTGCTGCTACTGGTCTTAGGACATTGATTTCGTGGCTGAGGGATATTCCATCGTACGTAAGTTCCACAATGTTTGGAACCATTTTTATATTTCCTGGGATATTTCAGGTGTACCCAGGTTGAGGTTCTTGTAAGCAGTGCAGCCCTCAATTTGGGGGTGGCTCTGTCTTATGGATTTTCAGTTTCCCCAAGGTATATTCCCTAGACTGGAAGTGCCCTTGGCTCTGTAGCTCTGTTGTTTACTTGTTTTAGGGAACACAATGCACTCCTCCAGTGAGGCAGTTGGCAACTTACATCCCGCCCATCAGCATAACAAGGCTCCCTGTTCTCCAGGGCCTGTCTTGCCTTTCTGGTTTTTACACATTTTGTGGATGTCCCTTTTGACCGGTGGGAAGTGATACTTCTTTGTAGTGCAGATTTGCATTGCCCGCTTGCTTGCTTGGCCAAAAAGGGCGTATGCGTTTTCTCCTGAATATATTCAGGAGAAAACGCATACGCCCTTTGTGGCCCAGTGCATCATTGTCGAAGTTGTGCCCCTCTTCCTGTGCTTTACAGGCGATTCTAACGTACCTCTTGAAATCTGTTTCCTGCTATTCTGCCTCGCATTCAAGTCCGCCTCGTTGCCTTCCCTCAACAGATTTTTGGACGATAGTTGGCCTTGATTACTCTGCCAGTTTGTGAATTGCTGGGCCCCTGAGCTCCATTTTTCAACTCGTTTTTTGTGAGCTGAACGCAAGTCCAAACATTTGGTTCAGGACCTATACTGGTTCCCGGTGGGTGGCTGAGACTTTGGTGAATTCTTCTTCCTGCCGGGAAATTAGAGTGACATGTGCCCATCCAAATGCCTAACAGCTACTCTCTCATTGGTTCTCCCTCTTCCCTTTCCTCCTCTGCCAAATGGGCAACCTGTGTGAACCAGGAGCTTAAAGGGGCTGTCTCTCCAAGTTGGGAGATTGATAGTAAAGCTGTTGGAAAGTCAAACCGGAGCACCAGGAGAGGGACTCTTCGTTGAGTTTTAGAAACCTTTCGTATTCACAGTGTGTCCATTCTCTAGGTTTCCCGTACATGTTATAGCTGTAGTAATATTCCCTTCAACCTGGAGAGGTGGGACCCATGGAATGGTTGCCATGCATTATTGCTTTAAAGGGTCTGCCTTTGCTCACCCAATCTCACCAATCCTCTCAGTCCCAAGTGTCCAGCCTCATGCCACATCCAGCTGTCATCGTAGATAGGGTCATTCCAGGTTGCATCAGAGACCCTGAAGGAATTGTAAAGAATTTCCCTGTTTCTTTGTTCTGTTTTTGAAATTCCTTTTTAGAGTGGGTTTGAGCTGATTCTCGCTGCCATGTTTATGCCAGTCTAGACACACTTGATTCCCTTACGGAGACATATCAATACCTAGGTTTTAAGATTCTTACTAGTCAGATCTATTCCTCTGCGGGAAATATGGGGTTTTGAGTCCCTTTCACTGAGGAAGGTGTAGGTCTTGTCTATTCCATAGTTGGTTTTTGGAACAGTACCTGTGCTTATATCAAACTCTGGTTTGATGCATCACCCCACCTCTCCTTCCCCCTTAAGCAGGCATAAGAGTGTTTTCTAAATGTGAGACTCTGTTCTCTTTCCTAACTCAGTTCATGTGTAGCCATGTTTACAGGATCTTCCTAAGTGATATCTTATGATAAGTTTCTTTTCCTGTGTGACTTCTTTCCCTTAGAATCATCGTACCTGAATCCACTCATTTTGCTGCTACTGGTCTTAGGACATTGATTTCGTGGCTGAGGGATATTCCATCGTACGTAAGTTCCACAATGTTTGGAACCATTTTTATATTTCCTGGGATATTTCAGGTGTACCCAGGTTGAGGTTCTTGTAAGCAGTGCAGCCCTCAATTTGGGGGTGGCTCTGTCTTATGGATTTTCAGTTTCCCCAAGGTATATTCCCTAGACTGGAAGTGCCCTTGGCTCTGTAGCTCTGTTGTTTACTTGTTTTAGGGAACACAATGCACTCCTCCAGTGAGGCAGTTGGCAACTTACATCCCGCCCATCAGCATAACAAGGCTCCCTGTTCTCCAGGGCCTGTCTTGCCTTTCTGGTTTTTACACATTTTGTGGATGTCCCTTTTGACCGGTGGGAAGTGATACTTCTTTGTAGTGCAGATTTGCATTGCCCGCTTGCTTGCTTGGCCACAAAGGGCGTATGCGTTTTCTCCTGAATATATTCAGGAGAAAACGCATACGCCCTTTTTGGCCCAGTGCATCATTGTCGAAGTTGTGCCCCTCTTCCTGTGCTTTACAGGCGATTCTAACGTACCTCTTGAAATCTGTTTCCTGCTATTCTGCCTCGCATTCAAGTCCGCCTCGTTGCCTTCCCTCAACAGATTTTTGGACGATAGTTGGCCTTGATTACTCTGCCAGTTTGTGAATTGCTGTGCCCCTGAGCTCCATTTTTCAACTCGTTTTTTGTGAGCTGAACGCAAGTCCAAACATTTGGTTCAGGACCTATACTGGTTCCCGGTGGGTGGCTGAGACTTTGGTGAATTCTTCTTCCTGCCGGGAAATTAGAGTGACATGTGCCCATCCAAATGCCTAACAGCTACTCTCTCATTGGTTCTCCCTCTTCCCTTTCCTCCTCTGCCAAATGGGCAACCTGTGTGAACCAGGAGCTTAAAGGGGCTGTCTCTCCAAGTTGGGAGATTGATAGTAAAGCTGTTGGAAAGTCAAACCGGAGCACCAGGAGAGGGACTCTTCGTTGAGTTTTAGAAACCTTTCGTATTCACAGTGTGTCCATTCTCTAGGTTTCCCGTACATGTTATAGCTGTAGTAATATTCCCTTCAACCTGGAGAGGTGGGACCCATGGAATGGTTGCCATGCATTATTGCTTTAAAGGGTCTGCCTTTGCTCACCCAATCTCACCAATCCTCTCAGTCCCAAGTGTCCAGCCTCATGCCACATCCAGCTGTCATCGTAGATAGGGTCATTCCAGGTTGCATCAGAGACCCTGAAGGAATTGTAAAGAATTTCCCTGTTTCTTTGTTCTGTTTTTGAAATTCCTTTTTAGAGTGGGTTTGAGCTGATTCTCGCTGCCCTGTTTATGCCAGTCTAGACACACTTGATTCCCTTACGGAGACATATCAATACCTAGGTTTTAAGATTCTTACTAGTCAGATCTATTCCTCTGCGGGAAATATGGGGTTTTGAGTCCCTTTCACTGAGGAAGGTGTAGGTCTTGTCTATTCCATAGTTGGTTTTTGGAACAGTACCTGTGCTTATATCAAACTCTGGTTTGATGCATCACCCCACCTCTCCTTCCCCCTTAAGCAGGCATAAGAGTGTTTTCTAAATGTGAGACTCTGTTCTCTTTCCTAACTCAGTTCATGTGTTGCCATGTTTACAGGATCTTCCTAAGTGATATCTTATGATAAGTTTCTTTTCCTGTGTGACTTCTTTCCCTTAGAATCATCGTACCTGAATCCACTCATTTTGCTGCTACTGGTCTTAGGACATTGATTTCGTGGCTGAGGGATATTCCATCGTACGTAAGTTCCACAATGTTTGGAACCATTTTTATATTTCCTGGGATATTTCAGGTGTACCCAGGTTGAGGTTCTTGTAAGCAGTGCAGCCCTCAATTTGGGGGTGGCTCTGTCTTATGGATTTTCAGTTTCCCCAAGGTATATTCCCTAGACTGGAAGTGCCCTTGGCTCTGTAGCTCTGTTGTTTACTTGTTTTAGGGAACACAATGCACTCCTCCAGTGAGGCAGTTGGCAACTTACATCCCGCCCATCAGCATAACAAGGCTCCCTGTTCTCCAGGGCCTGTCTTGCCTTTCTGGTTTTTACACATTTTGTGGATGTCCCTTTTGACCGGTGGGAAGTGATACTTCTTTGTAGTGCAGATTTGCATTGCCCGCTTGCTTGCTTGGCCACAAAGGGCGTATGCGTTTTCTCCTGAATATATTCAGGAGAAAACGCATACGCCCTTTGTGGCCCAGTGCATCATTGTCGAAGTTGTGCCCCTCTTCCTGTGCTTTACAGGCGATTCTAACGTACCTCTTGAAATCTGTTTCCTGCTATTCTGCCTCGCATTCAAGTCCGCCTCGTTGCCTTCCCTCAACAGATTTTTGGACGATAGTTGGCCTTGATTACTCTGCCAGTTTGTGAATTGCTGTGCCCCTGAGCTCCATTTTTCAACTCGTTTTTTGTGAGCTGAACGCAAGTCCAAACATTTGGTTCAGGACCTATACTGGTTCCCGGTGGGTGGCTGAGACTTTGGTGAATTCTTCTTCCTGCCGGGAAATTAGAGTGACATGTGCCCATCCAAATGCCTAACAGCTACTCTCTCATTGGTTCTCCCTCTTCCCTTTCCTCCTCTGCCAAATGGGCAACCTGTGTGAACCAGGAGCTTAAAGGGGCTGTCTCTCCAAGTTGGGAGATTGATAGTAAAGCTGTTGGAAAGTCAAACCGGAGCACCAGGAGAGGGACTCTTCGTTGAGTTTTAGAAACCTTTCGTATTCACAGTGTGTCCATTCTCTAGGTTTCCCGTACATGTTATAGCTGTAGTAATATTCCCTTCAACCTGGAGAGGTGGGACCCATGGAATGGTTGCCATGCATTATTGCTTTAAAGGGTCTGCCTTTGCTCACCCAATCTCACCAATCCTCTCAGTCCCAAGTGTCCAGCCTCATGCCACATCCAGCTGTCATCGTAGATAGGGTCATTCCAGGTTGCATCAGAGACCCTGAAGGAATTGTAAAGAATTTCCCTGTTTCTTTGTTCTGTTTTTGAAATTCCTTTTTAGAGTGGGTTTGAGCTGATTCTCGCTGCCATGTTTATGCCAGTCTAGACACACTTGATTCCCTTACGGAGACATATCAATACCTAGGTTTTAAGATTCTTACTAGTCAGATCTATTCCTCTGCGGGAAATATGGGGTTTTGAGTCCCTTTCACTGAGGAAGGTGTAGGTCTTGTCTATTCCATAGTTGGTTTTTGGAACAGTACCTGTGCTTATATCAAACTCTGGTTTGATGCATCACCCCACCTCTCCTTCCCCCTTAAGCAGGCATAAGAGTGTTTTCTAAATGTGAGACTCTGTTCTCTTTCCTAACTCAGTTCATGTGTAGCCATGTTTACAGGATCTTCCTAAGTGATATCTTATGATAAGTTTCTTTTCCTGTGTGACTTCTTTCCCTTAGAATCATCGTACCTGAATCCACTCATTTTGCTGCTACTGGTCTTAGGACATTGATTTCGTGGCTGAGGGATATTCCATCGTACGTAAGTTCCACAATGTTTGGAACCATTTTTATATTTCCTGGGATATTTCAGGTGTACCCAGGTTGAGGTTCTTGTAAGCAGTGCAGCCCTCAATTTGGGGGTGGCTCTGTCTTATGGATTTTCAGTTTCCCCAAGGTATATTCCCTAGACTGGAAGTGCCCTTGGCTCTGTAGCTCTGTTGTTTACTTGTTTTAGGGAACACAATGCACTCCTCCAGTGAGGCAGTTGGCAACTTACATCCCGCCCATCAGCATAACAAGGCTCCCTGTTCTCCAGGGCCTGTCTTGCCTTTCTGGTTTTTACACATTTTGTGGATGTCCCTTTTGACCGGTGGGAAGTGATACTTCTTTGTAGTGCAGATTTGCATTGCCCGCTTGCTTGCTTGGCCAAAAAGGGCGTATGCGTTTTCTCCTGAATATATTCAGGAGAAAACGCATACGCCCTTTTTGGCCCAGTGCATCATTGTCGAAGTTGTGCCCCTCTTCCTGTGCTTTACAGGCGATTCTAACGTACCTCTTGAAATCTGTTTCCTGCTATTCTGCCTCGCATTCAAGTCCGCCTCGTTGCCTTCCCTCAACAGATTTTTGGACGATAGTTGGCCTTGATTACTCTGCCAGTTTGTGAATTGCTGTGCCCCTGAGCTCCATTTTTCAACTCGTTTTTTGTGAGCTGAACGCAAGTCCAAACATTTGGTTCAGGACCTATACTGGTTCCCGGTGGGTGGCTGAGACTTTGGTGAATTCTTCTTCCTGCCGGGAAATTAGAGTGACATGTGCCCATCCAAATGCCTAACAGCTACTCTCTCATTGGTTCTCCCTCTTCCCTTTCCTCCTCTGCCAAATGGGCAACCTGTGTGAACCAGGAGCTTAAAGGGGCTGTCTCTCCAAGTTGGGAGATTGATAGTAAAGCTGTTGGAAAGTCAAACCGGAGCACCAGGAGAGGGACTCTTCGTTGAGTTTTAGAAACCTTTCGTATTCACAGTGTGTCCATTCTCTAGGTTTCCCGTACATGTTATAGCTGTAGTAATATTCCCTTCAACCTGGAGAGGTGGGACCCATGGAATGGTTGCCATGCATTATTGCTTTAAAGGGTCTGCCTTTGCTCACCCAATCTCACCAATCCTCTCAGTCCCAAGTGTCCAGCCTCATGCCACATCCAGCTGTCATCGTAGATAGGGTCATTCCAGGTTGCATCAGAGACCCTGAAGGAATTGTAAAGAATTTCCCTGTTTCTTTGTTCTGTTTTTGAAATTCCTTTTTAGAGTGGGTTTGAGCTGATTCTCGCTGCCATGTTTATGCCAGTCTAGACACACTTGATTCCCTTACGGAGACATATCAATACCTAGGTTTTAAGATTCTTACTAGTCAGATCTATTCCTCTGCGGGAAATATGGGGTTTTGAGTCCCTTTCACTGAGGAAGGTGTAGGTCTTGTCTATTCCATAGTTGGTTTTTGGAACAGTACCTGTGCTTATATCAAACTCTGGTTTGATGCATCACCCCACCTCTCCTTCCCCCTTAAGCAGGCATAAGAGTGTTTTCTAAATGTGAGACTCTGTTCTCTTTCCTAACTCAGTTCATGTGTAGCCATGTTTACAGGATCTTCCTAAGTGATATCTTATGATAAGTTTCTTTTCCTGTGTGACTTCTTTCCCTTAGAATCATCGTACCTGAATCCACTCATTTTGCTGCTACTGGTCTTAGGACATTGATTTCGTGGCTGAGGGATATTCCATCGTACGTAAGTTCCACAATGTTTGGAACCATTTTTATATTTCCTGGGATATTTCAGGTGTACCCAGGTTGAGGTTCTTGTAAGCAGTGCAGCCCTCAATTTGGGGGTGGCTCTGTCTTATGGATTTTCAGTTTCCCCAAGGTATATTCCCTAGACTGGAAGTGCCCTTGGCTCTGTAGCTCTGTTGTTTACTTGTTTTAGGGAACACAATGCACTCCTCCAGTGAGGCAGTTGGCAACTTACATCCCGCCCATCAGCATAACAAGGCTCCCTGTTCTCCAGGGCCTGTCTTGCCTTTCTGGTTTTTACACATTTTGTGGATGTCCCTTTTGACCGGTGGGAAGTGATACTTCTTTGTAGTGCAGATTTGCATTGCCCGCTTGCTTGCTTGGCCACAAAGGGCGTATGCGTTTTCTCCTGAATATATTCAGGAGAAAACGCATACGCCCTTTGTGGCCCAGTGCATCATTGTCGAAGTTGTGCCCCTCTTCCTGTGCTTTACAGGCGATTCTAACGTACCTCTTGAAATCTGTTTCCTGCTATTCTGCCTCGCATTCAAGTCCGCCTCGTTGCCTTCCCTCAACAGATTTTTGGACGATAGTTGGCCTTGATTACTCTGCCAGTTTGTGAATTGCTGTGCCCCTGAGCTCCATTTTTCAACTCGTTTTTTGTGAGCTGAACGCAAGTCCAAACATTTGGTTCAGGACCTATACTGGTTCCCGGTGGGTGGCTGAGACTTTGGTGAATTCTTCTTCCTGCCGGGAAATTAGAGTGACATGTGCCCATCCAAATGCCTAACAGCTACTCTCTCATTGGTTCTCCCTCTTCCCTTTCCTCCTCTGCCAAATGGGCAACCTGTGTGAACCAGGAGCTTAAAGGGGCTGTCTCTCCAAGTTGGGAGATTGATAGTAAAGCTGTTGGAAAGTCAAACCGGAGCACCAGGAGAGGGACTCTTCGTTGAGTTTTAGAAACCTTTCGTATTCACAGTGTGTCCATTCTCTAGGTTTCCCGTACATGTTATAGCTGTAGTAATATTCCCTTCAACCTGGAGAGGTGGGACCCATGGAATGGTTGCCATGCATTATTGCTTTAAAGGGTCTGCCTTTGCTCACCCAATCTCACCAATCCTCTCAGTCCCAAGTGTCCAGCCTCATGCCACATCCAGCTGTCATCGTAGATAGGGTCATTCCAGGTTGCATCAGAGACCCTGAAGGAATTGTAAAGAATTTCCCTGTTTCTTTGTTCTGTTTTTGAAATTCCTTTTTAGAGTGGGTTTGAGCTGATTCTCGCTGCCATGTTTATGCCAGTCTAGACACACTTGATTCCCTTACGGAGACATATCAATACCTAGGTTTTAAGATTCTTACTAGTCAGATCTATTCCTCTGCGGGAAATATGGGGTTTTGAGTCCCTTTCACTGAGGAAGGTGTAGGTCTTGTCTATTCCATAGTTGGTTTTTGGAACAGTACCTGTGCTTATATCAAACTCTGGTTTGATGCATCACCCCACCTCTCCTTCCCCCTTAAGCAGGCATAAGAGTGTTTTCTAAATGTGAGACTCTGTTCTCTTTCCTAACTCAGTTCATGTGTAGCCATGTTTACAGGATCTTCCTAAGTGATATCTTATGATAAGTTTCTTTTCCTGTGTGACTTCTTTCCCTTAGAATCATCGTACCTGAATCCACTCATTTTGCTGCTACTGGTCTTAGGACATTGATTTCGTGGCTGAGGGATATTCCATCGTACGTAAGTTCCACAATGTTTGGAACCATTTTTATATTTCCTGGGATATTTCAGGTGTACCCAGGTTGAGGTTCTTGTAAGCAGTGCAGCCCTCAATTTGGGGGTGGCTCTGTCTTATGGATTTTCAGTTTCCCCAAGGTATATTCCCTAGACTGGAAGTGCCCTTGGCTCTGTAGCTCTGTTGTTTACTTGTTTTAGGGAACACAATGCACTCCTCCAGTGAGGCAGTTGGCAACTTACATCCCGCCCATCAGCATAACAAGGCTCCCTGTTCTCCAGGGCCTGTCTTGCCTTTCTGGTTTTTACACATTTTGTGGATGTCCCTTTTGACCGGTGGGAAGTGATACTTCTTTGTAGTGCAGATTTGCATTGCCCGCTTGCTTGCTTGGCCAAAAAGGGCGTATGCGTTTTCTCCTGAATATATTCAGGAGAAAACGCATACGCCCTTTGTGGCCCAGTGCATCATTGTCGAAGTTGTGCCCCTCTTCCTGTGCTTTACAGGCGATTCTAACGTACCTCTTGAAATCTGTTTCCTGCTATTCTGCCTCGCATTCAAGTCCGCCTCGTTGCCTTCCCTCAACAGATTTTTGGACGATAGTTGGCCTTGATTACTCTGCCAGTTTGTGAATTGCTGTGCCCCTGAGCTCCATTTATCAACTCGTTTTTTGTGAGCTGAACGCAAGTCCAAACATTTGGTTCAGGACCTATACTGGTTCCCGGTGGGTGGCTGAGACTTTGGTGAATTCTTCTTCCTGCCGGGAAATTAGAGTGACATGTGCCCATCCAAATGCCTAACAGCTACTCTCTCATTGGTTCTCCCTCTTCCCTTTCCTCCTCTGCCAAATGGGCAACCTGTGTGAACCAGGAGCTTAAAGGGGCTGTCTCTCCAAGTTGGGAGATTGATAGTAAAGCTGTTGGAAAGTCAAACCGGAGCACCAGGAGAGGGACTCTTCGTTGAGTTTTAGAAACCTTTCGTATTCACAGTGTGTCCATTCTCTAGGTTTCCCGTACATGTTATAGCTGTAGTAATATTCCCTTCAACCTGGAGAGGTGGGACCCATGGAATGGTTGCCATGCATTATTGCTTTAAAGGGTCTGCCTTTGCTCACCCAATCTCACCAATCCTCTCAGTCCCAAGTGTCCAGCCTCATGCCACATCCAGCTGTCATCGTAGATAGGGTCATTCCAGGTTGCATCAGAGACCCTGAAGGAATTGTAAAGAATTTCCCTGTTTCTTTGTTCTGTTTTTGAAATTCCTTTTTAGAGTGGGTTTGAGCTGATTCTCGCTGCCATGTTTATGCCAGTCTAGACACACTTGATTCCCTTACGGAGACATATCAATACCTAGGTTTTAAGATTCTTACTAGTCAGATCTATTCCTCTGCGGGAAATATGGGGTTTTGAGTCCCTTTCACTGAGGAAGGTGTAGGTCTTGTCTATTCCATAGTTGGTTTTTGGAACAGTACCTGTGCTTATATCAAACTCTGGTTTGATGCATCACCCCACCTCTCCTTCCCCCTTAAGCAGGCATAAGAGTGTTTTCTAAATGTGAGACTCTGTTCTCTTTCCTAACTCAGTTCATGTGTAGCCATGTTTACAGGATCTTCCTAAGTGATATCTTATGATAAGTTTCTTTTCCTGTGTGACTTCTTTCCCTTAGAATCATCGTACCTGAATCCACTCATTTTGCTGCTACTGGTCTTAGGACATTGATTTCGTGGCTGAGGGATATTCCATCGTACGTAAGTTCCACAATGTTTGGAACCATTTTTATATTTCCTGGGATATTTCAGGTGTACCCAGGTTGAGGTTCTTGTAAGCAGTGCAGCCCTCAATTTGGGGGTGGCTCTGTCTTATGGATTTTCAGTTTCCCCAAGGTATATTCCCTAGACTGGAAGTGCCCTTGGCTCTGTAGCTCTGTTGTTTACTTGTTTTAGGGAACACAATGCACTCCTCCAGTGAGGCAGTTGGCAACTTACATCCCGCCCATCAGCATAACAAGGCTCCCTGTTCTCCAGGGCCTGTCTTGCCTTTCTGGTTTTTACACATTTTGTGGATGTCCCTTTTGACCGGTGGGAAGTGATACTTCTTTGTAGTGCAGATTTGCATTGCCCGCTTGCTTGCTTGGCCAAAAAGGGCGTATGCGTTTTCTCCTGAATATATTCAGGAGAAAACGCATACGCCCTTTTTGGCCCAGTGCATCATTGTCGAAGTTGTGCCCCTCTTCCTGTGCTTTACAGGCGATTCTAACGTACCTCTTGAAATCTGTTTCCTGCTATTCTGCCTCGCATTCAAGTCCGCCTCGTTGCCTTCCCTCAACAGATTTTTGGACGATAGTTGGCCTTGATTACTCTGCCAGTTTGTGAATTGCTGTGCCCCTGAGCTCCATTTTTCAACTCGTTTTTTGTGAGCTGAACGCAAGTCCAAACATTTGGTTCAGGACCTATACTGGTTCCCGGTGGGTGGCTGAGACTTTGGTGAATTCTTCTTCCTGCCGGGAAATTAGGGTGACATGTGCCCATCCAAATGCCTAACAGCTACTCTCTCATTGGTTCTCCCTCTTCCCTTTCCTCCTCTGCCAAATGGGCAACCTGTGTGAACCAGGAGCTTAAAGGGGCTGTCTCTCCAAGTTGGGAGATTGATAGTAAAGCTGTTGGAAAGTCAAACCGGAGCACCAGGAGAGGGACTCTTCGTTGAGTTTTAGAAACCTTTCGTATTCACAGTGTGTCCATTCTCTAGGTTTCCCGTACATGTTATAGCTGTAGTAATATTCCCTTCAACCTGGAGAGGTGGGACCCATGGAATGGTTGCCATGCATTATTGCTTTAAAGGGTCTGCCTTTGCTCACCCAATCTCACCAATCCTCTCAGTCCCAAGTGTCCAGCCTCATGCCACATCCAGCTGTCATCGTAGATAGGGTCATTCCAGGTTGCATCAGAGACCCTGAAGGAATTGTAAAGAATTTCCCTGTTTCTTTGTTCTGTTTTTGAAATTCCTTTTTAGAGTGGGTTTGAGCTGATTCTCGCTGCCATGTTTATGCCAGTCTAGACACACTTGATTCCCTTACGGAGACATATCAATACCTAGGTTTTAAGATTCTTACTAGTCAGATCTATTCCTCTGCGGGAAATATGGGGTTTTGAGTCCCTTTCACTGAGGAAGGTGTAGGTCTTGTCTATTCCATAGTTGGTTTTTGGAACAGTACCTGTGCTTATATCAAACTCTGGTTTGATGCATCACCCCACCTCTCCTTCCCCCTTAAGCAGGCATAAGAGTGTTTTCTAAATGTGAGACTCTGTTCTCTTTCCTAACTCAGTTCATGTGTAGCCATGTTTACAGGATCTTCCTAAGTGATATCTTATGATAAGTTTCTTTTCCTGTGTGACTTCTTTCCCTTAGAATCATCGTACCTGAATCCACTCATTTTGCTGCTACTGGTCTTAGGACATTGATTTCGTGGCTGAGGGATATTCCATCGTACGTAAGTTCCACAATGTTTGGAACCATTTTTATATTTCCTGGGATATTTCAGGTGTACCCAGGTTGAGGTTCTTGTAAGCAGTGCAGCCCTCAATTTGGGGGTGGCTCTGTCTTATGGATTTTCAGTTTCCCCAAGGTATATTCCCTAGACTGGAAGTGCCCTTGGCTCTGTAGCTCTGTTGTTTACTTGTTTTAGGGAACACAATGCACTCCTCCAGTGAGGCAGTTGGCAACTTACATCCCGCCCATCAGCATAACAAGGCTCCCTGTTCTCCAGGGCCTGTCTTGCCTTTCTGGTTTTTACACATTTTGTGGATGTCCCTTTTGACCGGTGGGAAGTGATACTTCTTTGTAGTGCAGATTTGCATTGCCCGCTTGCTTGCTTGGCCAAAAAGGGCGTATGCGTTTTCTCCTGAATATATTCAGGAGAAAACGCATACGCCCTTTTTGGCCCAGTGCATCATTGTCGAAGTTGTGCCCCTCTTCCTGTGCTTTACAGGCGATTCTAACGTACCTCTTGAAATCTGTTTCCTGCTATTCTGCCTCGCATTCAAGTCCGCCTCGTTGCCTTCCCTCAACAGATTTTTGGACGATAGTTGGCCTTGATTACTCTGCCAGTTTGTGAATTGCTGTGCCCCTGAGCTCCATTTTTCAACTCGTTTTTTGTGAGCTGAACGCAAGTCCAAACATTTGGTTCAGGACCTATACTGGTTCCCGGTGGGTGGCTGAGACTTTGGTGAATTCTTCTTCCTGCCGGGAAATTAGGGTGACATGTGCCCATCCAAATGCCTAACAGCTACTCTCTCATTGGTTCTCCCTCTTCCCTTTCCTCCTCTGCCAAATGGGCAACCTGTGTGAACCAGGAGCTTAAAGGGGCTGTCTCTCCAAGTTGGGAGATTGATAGTAAAGCTGTTGGAAAGTCAAACCGGAGCACCAGGAGAGGGACTCTTCGTTGAGTTTTAGAAACCTTTCGTATTCACAGTGTGTCCATTCTCTAGGTTTCCCGTACATGTTATAGCTGTAGTAATATTCCCTTCAACCTGGAGAGGTGGGACCCATGGAATGGTTGCCATGCATTATTGCTTTAAAGGGTCTGCCTTTGCTCACCCAATCTCACCAATCCTCTCAGTCCCAAGTGTCCAGCCTCATGCCACATCCAGCTGTCATCGTAGATAGGGTCATTCCAGGTTGCATCAGAGACCCTGAAGGAATTGTAAAGAATTTCCCTGTTTCTTTGTTCTGTTTTTGAAATTCCTCTTTAGAGTGGGTTTGAGCTGATTCTCGCTGCCCTGTTTATGCCAGTCTAGACACACTTGATTCCCTTACGGAGACATATCAATACATAGGTTTTAAGATCCTTACTAGTCAGATCTATTCCTCTGCGGGAAATATGGGGTTTTGAGTCCCTTTCACTGAGGAAGGTGTAGGTCTTGTCTATTCCATAGTTGGTTTTTGGAACAGTACCTGTGCTTATATCAAACTCTGGTTTGATGCATCACCCCACCTCTCCTTCCCCCTTAAGCAGGCATAAGAGTGTTTTCTAAATGTGAGACTCTGTTCTCTTTCCTAACTCAGTTCATGTGTAGCCATGTTTACAGGATCTTCCTAAGTGATATCTTATGATAAGTTTCTTTTCCTGTGTGACTTCTTTCCCTTAGAATCATCGTACCTGAATCCACTCATTTTGCTGCTACTGGTCTTAGGACATTGATTTCGTGGCTGAGGGATATTCCATCGTACGTAAGTTCCACAATGTTTGGAACCATTTTTATATTTCCTGGGATATTTCAGGTGTACCCAGGTTGAGGTTCTTGTAAGCAGTGCAGCCCTCAATTTGGGGGTGGCTCTGTCTTATGGATTTTCAGTTTCCCCAAGGTATATTCCCTAGACTGGAAGTGCCCTTGGCTCTGTAGCTCTGTTGTTTACTTGTTTTAGGGAACACAATGCACTCCTCCAGTGAGGCAGTTGGCAACTTACATCCCGCCCATCAGCATAACAATGCTCCCTGTTCTCCAGGGCCTGTCTTGCCTTTCTGGTTTTTACACATTTTGTGGATGTCCCTTTTGACCGGTGGGAAGTGATACTTCTTTGTAGTGCAGATTTGCATTGCCCGCTTGCTTGCTTGGCCAAAAAGGGCGTATGCGTTTTCTCCTGAATATATTCAGGAGAAAACGCATACGCCCTTTTTGGCCCAGTGCATCATTGTCGAAGTTGTGCCCCTCTTCCTGTGCTTTACAGGCGATTCTAACGTACCTCTTGAAATCTGTTTCCTGCTATTCTGCCTCGCATTCAAGTCCGCCTCGTTGCCTTCCCTCAACAGATTTTTGGACGATAGTTGGCCTTGATTACTCTGCCAGTTTGTGAATTGCTGTGCCCCTGAGCTCCATTTTTCAACTCGTTTTTTGTGAGCTGAACGCAAGTCCAAACATTTGGTTCAGGACCTATACTGGTTCCCGGTGGGTGGCTGAGACTTTGGTGAATTCTTCTTCCTGCCGGGAAATTAGAGTGACATGTGCCCATCCAAATGCCTAACAGCTACTCTCTCATTGGTTCTCCCTCTTCCCTTTCCTCCTCTGCCAAATGGGCAACCTGTGTGAACCAGGAGCTTAAAGGGGCTGTCTCTCCAAGTTGGGAGATTGATAGTAAAGCTGTTGGAAAGTCAAACCGGAGCACCAGGAGAGGGACTCTTCGTTGAGTTTTAGAAACCTTTCGTATTCACAGTGTGTCCATTCTCTAGGTTTCCCGTACATGTTATAGCTGTAGTAATATTCCCTTCAACCTGGAGAGGTGGGACCCATGGAATGGTTGCCATGCATTATTGCTTTAAAGGGTCTGCCTTTGCTCACCCAATCTCACCAATCCTCTCAGTCCCAAGTGTCCAGCCTCATGCCACATCCAGCTGTCATCGTAGATAGGGTCATTCCAGGTTGCATCAGAGACCCTGAAGGAATTGTAAAGAATTTCCCTGTTTCTTTGTTCTGTTTTTGAAATTCCTTTTTAGAGTGGGTTTGAGCTGATTCTCGCTGCCATGTTTATGCCAGTCTAGACACACTTGATTCCCTTACGGAGACATATCAATACCTAGGTTTTAAGATTCTTACTAGTCAGATCTATTCCTCTGCGGGAAATATGGGGTTTTGAGTCCCTTTCACTGAGGAAGGTGTAGGTCTTGTCTATTCCATAGTTGGTTTTTGGAACAGTACCTGTGCTTATATCAAACTCTGGTTTGATGCATCACCCCACCTCTCCTTCCCCCTTAAGCAGGCATAAGAGTGTTTTCTAAATGTGAGACTCTGTTCTCTTTCCTAACTCAGTTCATGTGTAGCCATGTTTACAGGATCTTCCTAAGTGATATCTTATGATAAGTTTCTTTTCCTGTGTGACTTCTTTCCCTTAGAATCATCGTACCTGAATCCACTCATTTTGCTGCTACTGGTCTTAGGACATTGATTTCGTGGCTGAGGGATATTCCATCGTACGTAAGTTCCACAATGTTTGGAACCATTTTTATATTTCCTGGGATATTTCAGGTGTACCCAGGTTGAGGTTCTTGTAAGCAGTGCAGCCCTCAATTTGGGGGTGGCTCTGTCTTATGGATTTTCAGTTTCCCCAAGGTATATTCCCTAGACTGGAAGTGCCCTTGGCTCTGTAGCTCTGTTGTTTACTTGTTTTAGGGAACACAATGCACTCCTCCAGTGAGGCAGTTGGCAACTTACATCCCGCCCATCAGCATAACAATGCTCCCTGTTCTCCAGGGCCTGTCTTGCCTTTCTGGTTTTTACACATTTTGTGGATGTCCCTTTTGACCGGTGGGAAGTGATACTTCTTTGTAGTGCAGATTTGCATTGCCCGCTTGCTTGCTTGGCCAAAAAGGGCGTATGCGTTTTCTCCTGAATATATTCAGGAGAAAACGCATACGCCCTTTTTGGCCCAGTGCATCATTGTCGAAGTTGTGCCCCTCTTCCTGTGCTTTACAGGCGATTCTAACGTACCTCTTGAAATCTGTTTCCTGCTATTCTGCCTCGCATTCAAGTCCGCCTCGTTGCCTTCCCTCAACAGATTTTTGGACGATAGTTGGCCTTGATTACTCTGCCAGTTTGTGAATTGCTGTGCCCCTGAGCTCCATTTTTCAACTCGTTTTTTGTGAGCTGAACGCAAGTCCAAACATTTGGTTCAGGACCTATACTGGTTCCCGGTGGGTGGCTGAGACTTTGGTGAATTCTTCTTCCTGCCGGGAAATTAGAGTGACATGTGCCCATCCAAATGCCTAACAGCTACTCTCTCATTGGTTCTCCCTCTTCCCTTTCCTCCTCTGCCAAATGGGCAACCTGTGTGAACCAGGAGCTTAAAGGGGCTGTCTCTCCAAGTTGGGAGATTGATAGTAAAGCTGTTGGAAAGTCAAACCGGAGCACCAGGAGAGGGACTCTTCGTTGAGTTTTAGAAACCTTTCGTATTCACAGTGTGTCCATTCTCTAGGTTTCCCGTACATGTTATAGCTGTAGTAATATTCCCTTCAACCTGGAGAGGTGGGACCCATGGAATGGTTGCCATGCATTATTGCTTTAAAGGGTCTGCCTTTGCTCACCCAATCTCACCAATCCTCTCAGTCCCAAGTGTCCAGCCTCATGCCACATCCAGCTGTCATCGTAGATAGGGTCATTCCAGGTTGCATCAGAGACCCTGAAGGAATTGTAAAGAATTTCCCTGTTTCTTTGTTCTGTTTTTGAAATTCCTTTTTAGAGTGGGTTTGAGCTGATTCTCGCTGCCATGTTTATGCCAGTCTAGACACACTTGATTCCCTTACGGAGACATATCAATACCTAGGTTTTAAGATTCTTACTAGTCAGATCTATTCCTCTGCGGGAAATATGGGGTTTTGAGTCCCTTTCACTGAGGAAGGTGTAGGTCTTGTCTATTCCATAGTTGGTTTTTGGAACAGTACCTGTGCTTATATCAAACTCTGGTTTGATGCATCACCCCACCTCTCCTTCCCCCTTAAGCAGGCATAAGAGTGTTTTCTAAATGTGAGACTCTGTTCTCTTTCCTAACTCAGTTCATGTGTAGCCATGTTTACAGGATCTTCCTAAGTGATATCTTATGATAAGTTTCTTTTCCTGTGTGACTTCTTTCCCTTAGAATCATCGTACCTGAATCCACTCATTTTGCTGCTACTGGTCTTAGGACATTGATTTCGTGGCTGAGGGATATTCCATCGTACGTAAGTTCCACAATGTTTGGAACCATTTTTATATTTCCTGGGATATTTCAGGTGTACCCAGGTTGAGGTTCTTGTAAGCAGTGCAGCCCTCAATTTGGGGGTGGCTCTGTCTTATGGATTTTCAGTTTCCCCAAGGTATATTCCCTAGACTGGAAGTGCCCTTGGCTCTGTAGCTCTGTTGTTTACTTGTTTTAGGGAACACAATGCACTCCTCCAGTGAGGCAGTTGGCAACTTACATCCCGCCCATCAGCATAACAAGGCTCCCTGTTCTCCAGGGCCTGTCTTGCCTTTCTGGTTTTTACACATTTTGTGGATGTCCCTTTTGACCGGTGGGAAGTGATACTTCTTTGTAGTGCAGATTTGCATTGCCCGCTTGCTTGCTTGGCCAAAAAGGGCGTATGCGTTTTCTCCTGAATATATTCAGGAGAAAACGCATACGCCCTTTTTGGCCCAGTGCATCATTGTCGAAGTTGTGCCCCTCTTCCTGTGCTTTACAGGCGATTCTAACGTACCTCTTGAAATCTGTTTCCTGCTATTCTGCCTCGCATTCAAGTCCGCCTCGTTGCCTTCCCTCAACAGATTTTTGGACGATAGTTGGCCTTGATTACTCTGCCAGTTTGTGAATTGCTGTGCCCCTGAGCTCCATTTTTCAACTCGTTTTTTGTGAGCTGAACGCAAGTCCAAACATTTGGTTCAGGACCTATACTGGTTCCCGGTGGGTGGCTGAGACTTTGGTGAATTCTTCTTCCTGCCGGGAAATTAGGGTGACATGTGCCCATCCAAATGCCTAACAGCTACTCTCTCATTGGTTCTCCCTCTTCCCTTTCCTCCTCTGCCAAATGGGCAACCTGTGTGAACCAGGAGCTTAAAGGGGCTGTCTCTCCAAGTTGGGAGATTGATAGTAAAGCTGTTGGAAAGTCAAACCGGAGCACCAGGAGAGGGACTCTTCGTTGAGTTTTAGAAACCTTTCGTATTCACAGTGTGTCCATTCTCTAGGTTTCCCGTACATGTTATAGCTGTAGTAATATTCCCTTCAACCTGGAGAGGTGGGACCCATGGAATGGTTGCCATGCATTATTGCTTTAAAGGGTCTGCCTTTGCTCACCCAATCTCACCAATCCTCTCAGTCCCAAGTGTCCAGCCTCATGCCACATCCAGCTGTCATCGTAGATAGGGTCATTCCAGGTTGCATCAGAGACCCTGAAGGAATTGTAAAGAATTTCCCTGTTTCTTTGTTCTGTTTTTGAAATTCCTTTTTAGAGTGGGTTTGAGCTGATTCTCGCTGCCATGTTTATGCCAGTCTAGACACACTTGATTCCCTTACGGAGACATATCAATACCTAGGTTTTAAGATTCTTACTAGTCAGATCTATTCCTCTGCGGGAAATATGGGGTTTTGAGTCCCTTTCACTGAGGAAGGTGTAGGTCTTGTCTATTCCATAGTTGGTTTTTGGAACAGTACCTGTGCTTATATCAAACTCTGGTTTGATGCATCACCCCACCTCTCCTTCCCCCTTAAGCAGGCATAAGAGTGTTTTCTAAATGTGAGACTCTGTTCTCTTTCCTAACTCAGTTCATGTGTAGCCATGTTTACAGGATCTTCCTAAGTGATATCTTATGATAAGTTTCTTTTCCTGTGTGACTTCTTTCCCTTAGAATCATCGTACCTGAATCCACTCATTTTGCTGCTACTGGTCTTAGGACATTGATTTCGTGGCTGAGGGATATTCCATCGTACGTAAGTTCCACAATGTTTGGAACCATTTTTATATTTCCTGGGATATTTCAGGTGTACCCAGGTTGAGGTTCTTGTAAGCAGTGCAGCCCTCAATTTGGGGGTGGCTCTGTCTTATGGATTTTCAGTTTCCCCAAGGTATATTCCCTAGACTGGAAGTGCCCTTGGCTCTGTAGCTCTGTTGTTTACTTGTTTTAGGGAACACAATGCACTCCTCCAGTGAGGCAGTTGGCAACTTACATCCCGCCCATCAGCATAACAAGGCTCCCTGTTCTCCAGGGCCTGTCTTGCCTTTCTGGTTTTTACACATTTTGTGGATGTCCCTTTTGACCGGTGGGAAGTGATACTTCTTTGTAGTGCAGATTTGCATTGCCCGCTTGCTTGCTTGGCCAAAAAGGGCGTATGCGTTTTCTCCTGAATATATTCAGGAGAAAACGCATACGCCCTTTTTGGCCCAGTGCATCATTGTCGAAGTTGTGCCCCTCTTCCTGTGCTTTACAGGCGATTCTAACGTACCTCTTGAAATCTGTTTCCTGCTATTCTGCCTCGCATTCAAGTCCGCCTCGTTGCCTTCCCTCAACAGATTTTTGGACGATAGTTGGCCTTGATTACTCTGCCAGTTTGTGAATTGCTGTGCCCCTGAGCTCCATTTTTCAACTCGTTTTTTGTGAGCTGAACGCAAGTCCAAACATTTGGTTCAGGACCTATACTGGTTCCCGGTGGGTGGCTGAGACTTTGGTGAATTCTTCTTCCTGCCGGGAAATTAGAGTGACATGTGCCCATCCAAATGCCTAACAGCTACTCTCTCATTGGTTCTCCCTCTTCCCTTTCCTCCTCTGCCAAATGGGCAACCTGTGTGAACCAGGAGCTTAAAGGGGCTGTCTCTCCAAGTTGGGAGATTGATAGTAAAGCTGTTGGAAAGTCAAACCGGAGCACCAGGAGAGGGACTCTTCGTTGAGTTTTAGAAACCTTTCGTATTCACAGTGTGTCCATTCTCTAGGTTTCCCGTACATGTTATAGCTGTAGTAATATTCCCTTCAACCTGGAGAGGTGGGACCCATGGAATGGTTGCCATGCATTATTGCTTTAAAGGGTCTGCCTTTGCTCACCCAATCTCACCAATCCTCTCAGTCCCAAGTGTCCAGCCTCATGCCACATCCAGCTGTCATCGTAGATAGGGTCATTCCAGGTTGCATCAGAGACCCTGAAGGAATTGTAAAGAATTTCCCTGTTTCTTTGTTCTGTTTTTGAAATTCCTTTTTAGAGTGGGTTTGAGCTGATTCTCGCTGCCATGTTTATGCCAGTCTAGACACACTTGATTCCCTTACGGAGACATATCAATACCTAGGTTTTAAGATTCTTACTAGTCAGATCTATTCCTCTGCGGGAAATATGGGGTTTTGAGTCCCTTTCACTGAGGAAGGTGTAGGTCTTGTCTATTCCATAGTTGGTTTTTGGAACAGTACCTGTGCTTATATCAAACTCTGGTTTGATGCATCACCCCACCTCTCCTTCCCCCTTAAGCAGGCATAAGAGTGTTTTCTAAATGTGAGACTCTGTTCTCTTTCCTAACTCAGTTCATGTGTAGCCATGTTTACAGGATCTTCCTAAGTGATATCTTATGATAAGTTTCTTTTCCTGTGTGACTTCTTTCCCTTAGAATCATCGTACCTGAATCCACTCATTTTGCTGCTACTGGTCTTAGGACATTGATTTCGTGGCTGAGGGATATTCCATCGTACGTAAGTTCCACAATGTTTGGAACCATTTTTATATTTCCTGGGATATTTCAGGTGTACCCAGGTTGAGGTTCTTGTAAGCAGTGCAGCCCTCAATTTGGGGGTGGCTCTGTCTTATGGATTTTCAGTTTCCCCAAGGTATATTCCCTAGACTGGAAGTGCCCTTGGCTCTGTAGCTCTGTTGTTTACTTGTTTTAGGGAACACAATGCACTCCTCCAGTGAGGCAGTTGGCAACTTACATCCCGCCCATCAGCATAACAAGGCTCCCTGTTCTCCAGGGCCTGTCTTGCCTTTCTGGTTTTTACACATTTTGTGGATGTCCCTTTTGACCGGTGGGAAGTGATACTTCTTTGTAGTGCAGATTTGCATTGCCCGCTTGCTTGCTTGGCCAAAAAGGGCGTATGCGTTTTCTCCTGAATATATTCAGGAGAAAACGCATACGCCCTTTTTGGCCCAGTGCATCATTGTCGAAGTTGTGCCCCTCTTCCTGTGCTTTACAGGCGATTCTAACGTACCTCTTGAAATCTGTTTCCTGCTATTCTGCCTCGCATTCAAGTCCGCCTCGTTGCCTTCCCTCAACAGATTTTTGGACGATAGTTGGCCTTGATTACTCTGCCAGTTTGTGAATTGCTGTGCCCCTGAGCTCCATTTTTCAACTCGTTTTTTGTGAGCTGAACGCAAGTCCAAACATTTGGTTCAGGACCTATACTGGTTCCCGGTGGGTGGCTGAGACTTTGGTGAATTCTTCTTCCTGCCGGGAAATTAGGGTGACATGTGCCCATCCAAATGCCTAACAGCTACTCTCTCATTGGTTCTCCCTCTTCCCTTTCCTCCTCTGCCAAATGGGCAACCTGTGTGAACCAGGAGCTTAAAGGGGCTGTCTCTCCAAGTTGGGAGATTGATAGTAAAGCTGTTGGAAAGTCAAACCGGAGCACCAGGAGAGGGACTCTTCGTTGAGTTTTAGAAACCTTTCGTATTCACAGTGTGTCCATTCTCTAGGTTTCCCGTACATGTTATAGCTGTAGTAATATTCCCTTCAACCTGGAGAGGTGGGACCCATGGAATGGTTGCCATGCATTATTGCTTTAAAGGGTCTGCCTTTGCTCACCCAATCTCACCAATCCTCTCAGTCCCAAGTGTCCAGCCTCATGCCACATCCAGCTGTCATCGTAGATAGGGTCATTCCAGGTTGCATCAGAGACCCTGAAGGAATTGTAAAGAATTTCCCTGTTTCTTTGTTCTGTTTTTGAAATTCCTTTTTAGAGTGGGTTTGAGCTGATTCTCGCTGCCATGTTTATGCCAGTCTAGACACACTTGATTCCCTTACGGAGACATATCAATACCTAGGTTTTAAGATTCTTACTAGTCAGATCTATTCCTCTGCGGGAAATATGGGGTTTTGAGTCCCTTTCACTGAGGAAGGTGTAGGTCTTGTCTATTCCATAGTTGGTTTTTGGAACAGTACCTGTGCTTATATCAAACTCTGGTTTGATGCATCACCCCACCTCTCCTTCCCCCTTAAGCAGGCATAAGAGTGTTTTCTAAATGTGAGACTCTGTTCTCTTTCCTAACTCAGTTCATGTGTAGCCATGTTTACAGGATCTTCCTAAGTGATATCTTATGATAAGTTTCTTTTCCTGTGTGACTTCTTTCCCTTAGAATCATCGTACCTGAATCCACTCATTTTGCTGCTACTGGTCTTAGGACATTGATTTCGTGGCTGAGGGATATTCCATCGTACGTAAGTTCCACAATGTTTGGAACCATTTTTATATTTCCTGGGATATTTCAGGTGTACCCAGGTTGAGGTTCTTGTAAGCAGTGCAGCCCTCAATTTGGGGGTGGCTCTGTCTTATGGATTTTCAGTTTCCCCAAGGTATATTCCCTAGACTGGAAGTGCCCTTGGCTCTGTAGCTCTGTTGTTTACTTGTTTTAGGGAACACAATGCACTCCTCCAGTGAGGCAGTTGGCAACTTACATCCCGCCCATCAGCATAACAAGGCTCCCTGTTCTCCAGGGGCCTGTCTTGCCTTTCTGGTTTTTACACATTTTGTGGATGTCCCTTTTGACCGGTGGGAAGTGATACTTCTTTGTAGTGCAGATTTGCATTGCCCGCTTGCTTGCTTGGCCAAAAAGGGCGTATGCGTTTTCTCCTGAATATATTCAGGAGAAAACGCATACGCCCTTTTTGGCCCAGTGCATCATTGTCGAAGTTGTGCCCCTCTTCCTGTGCTTTACAGGCGATTCTAACGTACCTCTTGAAATCTGTTTCCTGCTATTCTGCCTCGCATTCAAGTCCGCCTCGTTGCCTTCCCTCAACAGATTTTTGGACGATAGTTGGCCTTGATTACTCTGCCAGTTTGTGAATTGCTGTGCCCCTGAGCTCCATTTTTCAACTCGTTTTTTGTGAGCTGAACGCAAGTCCAAACATTTGGTTCAGGACCTATACTGGTTCCCGGTGGGTGGCTGAGACTTTGGTGAATTCTTCTTCCTGCCGGGAAATTAGGGTGACATGTGCCCATCCAAATGCCTAACAGCTACTCTCTCATTGGTTCTCCCTCTTCCCTTTCCTCCTCTGCCAAATGGGCAACCTGTGTGAACCAGGAGCTTAAAGGGGCTGTCTCTCCAAGTTGGGAGATTGATAGTAAAGCTGTTGGAAAGTCAAACCGGAGCACCAGGAGAGGGACTCTTCGTTGAGTTTTAGAAACCTTTCGTATTCACAGTGTGTCCATTCTCTAGGTTTCCCGTACATGTTATAGCTGTAGTAATATTCCCTTCAACCTGGAGAGGTGGGACCCATGGAATGGTTGCCATGCATTATTGCTTTAAAGGGTCTGCCTTTGCTCACCCAATCTCACCAATCCTCTCAGTCCCAAGTGTCCAGCCTCATGCCACATCCAGCTGTCATCGTAGATAGGGTCATTCCAGGTTGCATCAGAGACCCTGAAGGAATTGTAAAGAATTTCCCTGTTTCTTTGTTCTGTTTTTGAAATTCCTTTTTAGAGTGGGTTTGAGCTGATTCTCGCTGCCATGTTTATGCCAGTCTAGACACACTTGATTCCCTTACGGAGACATATCAATACCTAGGTTTTAAGATTCTTACTAGTCAGATCTATTCCTCTGCGGGAAATATGGGGTTTTGAGTCCCTTTCACTGAGGAAGGTGTAGGTCTTGTCTATTCCATAGTTGGTTTTTGGAACAGTACCTGTGCTTATATCAAACTCTGGTTTGATGCATCACCCCACCTCTCCTTCCCCCTTAAGCAGGCATAAGAGTGTTTTCTAAATGTGAGACTCTGTTCTCTTTCCTAACTCAGTTCATGTGTAGCCATGTTTACAGGATCTTCCTAAGTGATATCTTATGATAAGTTTCTTTTCCTGTGTGACTTCTTTCCCTTAGAATCATCGTACCTGAATCCACTCATTTTGCTGCTACTGGTCTTAGGACATTGATTTCGTGGCTGAGGGATATTCCATCGTACGTAAGTTCCACAATGTTTGGAACCATTTTTATATTTCCTGGGATATTTCAGGTGTACCCAGGTTGAGGTTCTTGTAAGCAGTGCAGCCCTCAATTTGGGGGTGGCTCTGTCTTATGGATTTTCAGTTTCCCCAAGGTATATTCCCTAGACTGGAAGTGCCCTTGGCTCTGTAGCTCTGTTGTTTACTTGTTTTAGGGAACACAATGCACTCCTCCAGTGAGGCAGTTGGCAACT